>NC_069131.1:40731762-41070985 GCF_026914265.1 Mya arenaria
AAGAATATTGTCGCGTAATCGATGGCTTGGGTACATTGCATGTAAATAAATGTTGATTTTTTTACGAAAAAGAAAAATCATCGGAAATATGAATGACTGTCTAAGAACTCTTTAGGTTCAAAAATATTGATATAAAGGTTTAATAAATAATGTCACGAAAATAATTATTGTCATTTATATTGCACAATTGGCAAAAGATAATCAACCTTGTTGAGTTAATTTGTCTTGAACAAGTAAATACCCTTGTTGAGTTAATTTGTCTTGAACAATTAAATACCCTTGTTGAGTTAATTTGTCATGAACAAGTAAATACCCTTGTTGAGTTAATTTGTCTTGAACAATTAAATACCCTTGTTGAGTTAATTTGTCATGAACAAGTTAATACCCTTGTTGAGTTAATTTGTCATGAACAAGTAAATACCCTTGTTGAGTTAATTTGTCTTGAACAATTAAATACCCTTGTTGAGTTAATTTGTCATGAACAATTAAATACCCTTGTTGAGTTAATTTGTCTTGAACAAGTAAATACCCTTGTTGAGTTAATTTGTCTTGAACAATTAAATACCCTTGTTGAGTTAATTTGTCATGAACAAGTAAATACCCTTGTTGAGTTAATTTGTCTTGAACAATTAAATACCCTTGTTGAGTTAATTTGTCATGAACAAGTAAATACCCTTGTTGAGTTAATTTGTCATGAACAAGTAAATACCCTTGTTGAGTTATTTTGTCTTGAACAATTAAATACCCTTGTTGAGTTAATTTGTCATGAACAATTAAATACCCTTGTTGAGTTAATTTGTCTTGAACAAGTAAATACCCTTGTTGAGTTAATTTGTCTTGAACAATTAAATACCCTTGTTGAGTTAATTTGTCATGAACAAGTAAATACCCTTGTTGAGTTAATTTGTCATGAACAATTAAATACCCTTGTTGAGTTAATTTGTCATGAACAAGTAAATACCCTTGTTGAGTTAATTTGTCATGAACAAGTAAATACCCTTGTTGAGTTAATTTGTCTTGAACAATTAATTACCCTTGTTGAGTTAATTTGTCTTGAACAATTAAATACCCTTGTTGAGTTAATTTGTCATGAACAATTAACTACCCTTGTTGAGTTAATTTGTCTTGAACAATTAAATTTCAGTTCAGTTGATCATGTATGTATGTATATGTTTATTGCATGAAAACATTATACAACGTTTTTAGCAAAAACAAACAGTGAATGGAGAAAAGTACATAATTGAACAGTTGATCATATTGCGAGACATTGTACGAATATCCGTTAATAAAATTATCAGTTTAAGATTGCGGCCTAAATGTCTTCAGGTTGACACCGTCCTCCATTAGCTTCTATGTTTAAGATTGCAGTTTAAACAGTTGTATCGGTATTGATTTTGCTACTGGGCTTGTCCCAATCATCTACATAGTGATCTCCCTTGAAGAGCAGAGAGATCTCACCACGTTCGAAAAAGGATGGATTTCAGCTTGATAAGTTTGTTTGTTTATATAGTTCTTTTACAAGTATGTTTCATAAGGTTAAATTTAATACCGTTGTTTTCAAATAAAATCATTTGAATGACGTCACATCGTGTTTTGATCATCATCACATGACATGCGTGGTGGTAGTGATTACTGTACGGAAAGGGAAGTAACCGCTTTGAGTAATTTGTGCTTGTCCCGGTAGTCTTCATTGTATAATAACATTACAGTATGTATCGATATATTCTCAATTCTCTGTGACTTTTAATGAAAATTAAAATCCAAGTTTAATGATATTACAATAAAAAAAACGTTCATTGAATTAATTGTTGATTTTGTGACGTGATCCTTGGGGTCGATTGTCTCTTAACAAAAGGCCGGTGAAGAAATACGCATTTATTTTAGCCTGTAGAAGGTGAAATAAAACTCAAATTACATTAACATGCAGAATTTGATATGCAATTCTGTGAAGAAAAAAATTCATTTAGAAACATTGTAACCACGTTTGATCACGTTTGATCGGAATTTAGTGGCAAATGTTTATTATCTGAACATGTAAGCTTTTCATTTGACTGACCGGCATGTGTATACTTGACCAAGTGATTTTGCATTTGATTTGACGTTAACCATCTTGAACTTGTATCTGGCTTAGTTGCCACATAATTAAGCAAAGTGTTGACCAAGCGATCGGTTGACGGACAATAGCTCACCATGACTGGCATGTGCACTTATTACTGATGTGAGGTAGAGATGAACTTTGAGTTAAAAATAAATGCTTTTTACGGACAAAAGATCATTATATGTCCAGTTTTGTCCAGTACATTTTTCTGTATTTGTATGTAATCAAATAAAGGCTTTAAACAACCTTAACCTGTTTAGAGCCTGCACGACAAAAGCAATTCATATAAGTAGTATCAGAGTAAGAAGTCCTGGTGACCAATCTGTTATAAAATCTAACTTTAAACGGACGCTTATATTGTAATAGTGTGTAAACAATAATTTTCTAGTTATATTACGATTATCATATCCGATGATAAAGTTTGTCCGATACATTGTACGAGACAGTCAATATATACACTTGGTTATACTTGTTATCAGTTTGTATGTAAATTTTCGCTTGCGCTTTTTTGCAATTAAATGGAAATCCTATGTCAAACAATTAGTTACTAAGAGCCCCAATCTCCACGTTGGACAACAACAGCCATGACCTAAAAATAAGCCTCTCTATTTGGACGCGCAAGATAATTATATAAGTTTTGCGTTGTTATAAACGTTTCGTGTCTTACTAGTAAGGGAATAATGTCACGGCTGCTTTGAACTGTCAAAAGCAGCAAAGCATATAATAGTATAAGGGTAAGCCAAATAATAAATCGTCTACTATTCTATATCGATAAAGCGGTATAGGTTAAAAGCAACATATGTGTATTGCAAATAACTATATCACGTAGCCAACTGTCATTTCGTCTTAATGTATAACTCACCGTTATGCCTCATCCATACAAGTTTACTTTTGAAAGAGAGAACAGATGTCAACTAAGTTCCCGGATGGAAATGATATCCCTAAATTCCACTCAATTAATGGGCTATTGTTGAAGACGACCGAAGTTCTCCAGATACATGATTTGTTGATTGCCACTGAGTTTTAAAGTCTGGTGAGAAAACACACCTTGTAGATTGTGTTTGAATGTGTCAAACAATGCGGTAGTCATGTCATTGTTAAACTGCTTTTATTCCATAGTATAGATAAAGGACTCCCGGAAATTTGAGATAAACAGTAAATGCATACCATATATTTCTTTGCGCACAACCACGTTACAACTACAAAGATTAAACTAATCAAGTAAACTGAATTAAAGTGCATAGATTTTGCATAGCTTTGAACAATTACATACATAAACACATTCCATTTATCTGAATGTGACAAAAGTTGTAGACGTTTCGAAGTTAAATTGTTCCAAATCAAATTATCAATTAATTGTATTTCGATTAAGCAACCTTTTGTGTGTTTTATTTTAAGAATTATAACTGTTTTTGACAGTACTGCAACAGAAATATAAAAATCTCATTGAGAAAAAACTCTAAACGGGAGGAGTCTTTATGATTGTCGTTTCAGTGTAACCGTCGTAGAACAGTCAGAGAAAAATATGAGACCAATGGTACATAAACCATACTAGATTCCAAACTCACACTTCTCTCAACATTTAGCAATAGGGGCACAATTAATCTGTACGCCGCATCGGATATCTAGTGGATGCTTTTAAAGTCATACATGCATTAAGTTGATATTTTATTCGATCTACTGTGTTGATGTTTTGTTTGAACCGGCGTGATCGAATCGGGTACTAGACTAGATTTAAATAAAGCAAACTTTTTAATTATGTAGGATGAAGCCATGAACAAGTAGTTATTGTTATTGTTAGAAAATTAATAAGTATTTTTTTTCCGTAAAACAGAAACCGCAAGACGAAGGGAAGAAGATGATCTGCTGAATTGTTCACGATGATTTCTTTTCATATTTAAACACCCCCTTTTCGATAAGACATAACATGATTCAACATTCAACCTCTCCAGTATAATAAAAAAGTTTTTCATGTAATCTTCTTTCATATGATTGGTTAGAAAAATCTTACCGTGACTGGCGTTGGCACTTGGTACTGATATCAGGACGATTTTTAAGCTACGCTAAAAGGATATCGTTTTAACGGAATAAACAACGTTTTACCAGGAGTTCATATGACGTACGTACGTTTTTGTACATTACCAAATAAAGGCTTTGAAACTCCGTACCTCCTTCGAACCGTTAACACAAAAACATTTCGTATTGACATACTTTAGTCGTCATCGTAACAGAAATTGGGTTAAAATCAGTTAAGCTCAACAATTGCACCGACACTTCAACATTAAATAAAGTGTTATATGAAATCTTTATTACTATTGGGTTTCTCGTTGCATCTTGTTACTGCAATACATTGAAAAAGACATTAAACAGAAAGATGATATAGAAGATATATTTAGACTTGTTGTTTCCGTGCATATACATTGGATCTGCTATGATGTGCAATTAAATGGGAATCCTATGTCAAGCAAAATGCCGCAATCTCTACGGAGGAAAACAACAGCAGCCTCTCCATATTGACGAACAAGATAATAAACTATGCAGCAAAGCAGAACAAACAGCGCTAGCAGACATCTAACTCTCGTTGTCATGCAAACACATTAAAGTGAAATGTTAATCAGATTTGAAATAAAAGGCCTGTGAAGAAATACGCATTCATTTTAGCGTTATCATTTACATGCGAAAATTGATATGCATGTTGTGAACAGAATCTTTCGTTTCACTCCAAGTGTCGATAGCTATAGGCTTGTTTTTATGTCGTTTTATATTCATTTTTTTTCAAAAACAGAAATCATTTTATCTTTCGAACGAAACATAAAACTGTTCGCCAAGTAATCAATAACATGGATTTAGCTCAAAAACAAATTATATACACGGACAGAATTCAACGCAGGTATTATACCTTCAATCTCCGTACGATTAGCTTTTGAAATGTCATCCGCCAAATTGCACGGAGGTCGTACGGAAGTCTTTGACTCTTGCGAGTATCGTACGGATTTTTGAACTCGAAGAGGAATCGTTAAAAATGTTTCGCCTATTATACCTTCAATCTCCGTACGAGTAGCTTTTGAAATGTCATCCGCCATATTGCATGGAGGTCGTACGGAAGTCTTTGACTCTTGCGAGTATCGTACGGATTTTTGAACTCGAAGAGGAATCGTTAAAAATGTTTCGCCGCGTTTCCGAGTCTTTTTCACCGTTGAGCTCGTACGGATATCGCACAATGTCAATGCAAATTTTGAACACCGAGCTTGAAGATGCTCGCACGACTGTTGTATGAGTGTCACAACGTACGACGTCCGTACGATAATAAGGACACCAGGCTGGGCAATGTCCGCAAGTACGGACTCTGTACAACATCATTGAGAATCAAATGTGATATTAAACTAAGCACATTGGGAAATCCGCTCGACTTGTCTGCGGCTGTAGGCTTGTGACCAGAATCTACGATTGTTTGGAGACCGTACGAATTTCAAAATTGTGCAATCGTACGATTTTAGTAACCATACGGACATCGTACGGATATGTGACCGATGCATTGGGCGTATTTCGGTCTTGGCTTCTAGAGTATTTTACTAACTAGTTATTATGCGTATATCCCATCTACCGTGTTCAATCCCGTTTGCGGCAACACAACGTTTTTTTTCTAACTGCAATTGTTATGAAAAACTAATATTTTTGCTCTTCTTTACTAATGTATAAATAGGATTGAAAATTAAATCTCGTAAACAGGTTTACCACCCCTCTTCAGAGATCTCCTGATTGAAATTTTCGTAGACGGATTAAAACGCCACATTGACCTATCTATTTATAGACCGGGACAGTTTATTTTATGACGTCATATTAACGCTGGAAGAATAACTTCATACACGCCGTATTGACTTGTCTATGTATAGACCGGAAACAGCATATCAAATGAAGTCATTAAAACTAATTGTGAGATCATTTATTTGATAATAAGTCAATACAAAGTTCAATTTATGAAGAAATAAAGTTAGTTACTATTCTTAAGGACTTCTGATAAAAGACAATTAATTTCATTGTGTTCAACTAAGGTATTTCACAGACAATAAACAAGTTATAAAGGAAAGTGCTTTGTTCCGCTTAAAACCAAATTGCAATTATTAACAGCACAGATATTCAAATTAATATCAAGTTGTTTATTTGTGTAGCAAGGCGATCATCATCGCTGTCATATATTGCTGAAACACAAAACCGTTAGATACTGGCATGTATTATTCAGAGTTGTGACTGCGTGTATATGGTGGCTTGACTTTATGTGCATTTAACTGAATTCCTATGTCAAAACAATTAGTTTCCAAATGACACAATCTCCACAGAAGAAAACAAGACATCATAAATATATCAACTTCTGTATATTTTTTTACGTGAATGATGATAAACTGTTCAACCAAGGAGAACAATCATCGTTAGAAGACGTATATTCCTCGTTGTCGTGCAAACAATTAGAGTGAAAATGTAATTAGGCTTTTAACGAAAATGTATGAGAGCAGTGCATATACATCCTCTCTCCTCACTGTAGCAATACACATACAACATACATTTTCATTGTACACACATCCTCTTTCTTCCTTAAAGCAGTGTCCATGCATAACCTACCCTACTATTAGCAGTGGACAGGTACCGCCTCTCTCTCTTAAGCAGTCCACATACATTCTCTTCCTTCTTTAAGCAGTGCACAAACATCACCCCTCTTCCTGTAAGCAATGCGCATACATTCTCGTTCTTCCTTTAAGCAGTGCATAAATATCGCCCCTCTTCCTTTTAAGCCTTGCACATACATACTCCATCTTGGATTGAGAAGTGGACAAATAAACTCTCCCTTCTTTATGCAGTGCACATACATCGTCTTTTTCACTTAATGCAGCGCTCTAACAAACCTCCTTCTTCTTTTAAGCAGTACATACACTTCGTATGTCTTCCTTTAAGCAGACTATTTCAATTTCACTATAATATTATAGTCCAACTGCAAAGAAAACATATTTTTCGAATTGCATTTCCGTGTTTAAATAAATATTGCATTTCCTTCAACAATTGCAGTTATACAACACATTTATTTACTCCAAATGCCAATAGCTCCAGGTAATTTTTCTGTTTCAAAGTAGATAAATGAACTGCAATTATACGTTCTTTTGAAACGGAAAAATGTTGTTGATTTTACAATATATCGGCTAAATGATGTCATATCTCTGTTTCTTTTATATGATGAACTTGACAGTTTACCACCCGGATCCGCAGGTGCATATAGTTTACGTTTCTTTTATGAGGACATGTTTTAAAAAGTAATTATAATGTATGTTTTCGAGATAAAACGGTGATATTCATTTGCATCTGGAAAAGGCTTAATGAAGGTTTCAGTCATGCATTGTTTGCTATATATTCAAACTGCAAAACAAGCGGAAATCAACAATTAAAACTAACTATTCTTTGTTTTAAATGAAAAGTGTACCATGTCAATACACCAATATAAACATTAAAAAACAATTATTACGTTTAGGGTTGTGAATAAACTGATGAAAATTGTAATAATCACGTAGAAAAAAAAGTAAGCAGTAGCACTATCAAAGTTGATACAATTATACCTGTGATTTATATTGGGCCTAAATTTATTTAATCTAAGTATATGATTTGTTTGTGCTTAAAGTTGCCTTTAAAGCATGTCATACATAGTCACAAAGATAAGGTTGTAAGGAATAGCGACTGTTGATGTTCAGAAATATCCTTCTACTAGGCTCTATTTGCAATTAAATTGACATAAATATATTAGTTCTTAAATGCAATAATTTCCTTAAAAGAAATAATAAAGAAGGCTAATGCCCGATCGGAAAACAACAAATTTAATGCTTTCCAATCAGTCAATTTATAGCTCGATCGGGAAACAACGGGATTCCCCTCAAGTGTTTTCCTATTGGTATTATTTTGTCCATGTATTGCCCGATCGAGAAACAGAAAGTTCGTTTTAGAACTATGTCATGTTTATTGAAAGTTAAGTTTGAGGGAGTTTAATGAGGGTGTTGTATTGCAGTTGTATTTCATACGTTTCTCAGCGGAATTTCCAACAAAGTTGCCATTAACTTGGAACTCTATATGTCGATCCCGAAAAACAGTGATTAGGCAGAATGCTACCTACCGGAGAAATTTTAATTATTTAACAAACTGCCAGAGCACAGTAGAGAAATGCCAGTATTCCTCCTGCTTGATTAATGGTCAGCAAGTTCATTTTGTCAGATGTAGACACTTAATGTAAAGGTGCTAAGTCGCTGTGCCTGTGCAGCACAGCTGGTTCACAATAAATTACTACTGATAAACCACCTTTTCGGATTGTTTTTAAACAAAGTATTTTATCGAAAAGGGTAAAACTTATTTCGAATGTTCAATCATAAATTTATCTTTAACTTGGCAATTATCCTCACTTAATTTTGAGTTAATTGTACGAACTGCGTTAATTTTGCCAATGATAGTGTCAAAGTAAAAACGTAACGCAATTTTTGTACGCAAGTGGGCTCAGTAGGTTTTAAGTATTTAAGGTTGAATTGCACAATTAAAGGTTTACCTGATATGCATCTACTGAAGATTATGTTGCGGTAAAGCGACATTCATATTTTTCATTATGCTAATGAAAGTAGGCTAAATTTAAATTTAACAACAAATTAATTGATGCGGTCAAATCCAACTGAATGTTTAATGTAAACAAGAACAGTATCATATAATTTATTAAAAAATTAGCATAAATACATAATCGTATTCCTTTGAAATAAAAGATATATACGAAGGATGCGAAATGCCAGTTAATGGAATATTTACATTCTCTTTTTTATAAGTCGTTTTCGAGAACATTTCGCCTTCAGTATTAGTTACTAAACTTGCTTGCAAGAGCAAGTGAATCACTTAGCCTTTAAAGGGGATATTTTAAATTGTTTAAGTAAAACGTACCGTTTTGAAGGCAATTTTTGTACGCTAGTGGGCTCAGGCGGTTTAAAGTATTTAAGGTTGAAATACACAATTAAAGGTTTATCTTATTGCACCAAATGAAGTTTTTGTTGCGGTCAATCGGTATTTTCTTTCGTGCGCATTATGCAATTACGCTTTATATAACTTAAACAACGAACTAATTGATGATGTTAAATCCAACTGCCTAAATGTTCAATGAGAACAAGAACAGTACCATTTACGTAATTAATTCAAAAATAAGCATAAATACATAATTATATGCCTTTATAATGAAACAGATATACAAAGGATGCAAAATTCCAGTCCATTCAATGATAACTATGTAGCAGGATAGGAGTTCCTCAAGTTGTTTCACACCATATCTTAACGAACTCTGAAATAAAGAAATCTTTAATAACAAACATATTTTCTTGACCAAATTATATCAAACTAGTTCATGAATATATAATATTAGTGGAGTATCATAGACAATGAAAAGTTAAAGCTTGCCTTACTTTATTTGGCAAATGGTTTACTTTGAAACTGCTCCGACATGTATCCGATGTAATAATCATGGTAATTTGTAAAACATTGGGATGAAATTGAAACTGTTGACTTCGTGCAGCATAATAAAACTGACAAATGTTCCTCATCATAAAACCTTCACTCCAAAATCTTTATTGTTGATTTTGTCGTCCACATGGACATCAGTTTTTTTTAACATAATAACATAGCTCAACAACTTTACAACAACTCAGATTGATTTGTCGTAACCATCAACATCAGCTTGTTCATTAAAATAAATGCGATTAAAATCGCTACTCTAAAACATACACAGTTCATTGGCCATTTAGCTTATTTGATCAAAATGGCTCAACTTTAAATATCAACTCCAATGCTGTCACAGTTGATTGCCACGCTCCCGTCGACAACGAAATGTTTCATTCTGATGCCCTCACCTAAAACCTTTACTCCAATACCTGCATAGTCGATTTTCATCACAATGACATAACATAAAACCTTTACTCCAATACCTTCATAGTCGATTTTCATCACAATGACATAACATAAATCTTTACTCCAATACCTTCATAGTCGATTTTCATCACAATGACATAACATAAATCTTTACTCCAATACCTTCATAGTCGATTTTCATCACAATGACATAACATAAATCTTTACTCCAATACCTTCATAGTCGATTTTCATCACAATGACATAACATAAATCTTTACTCCAATACCTTCATAGTCGATTTTCATCACAATGACATAACATAAACCTTTACTCCAATACCTTCATAGTCGATTTTCATCACAATGACATAACATAAAACCTTGACTCCAATACCTTCATAATTGATTTTGCCATCCTCATCGACATCAGTTTGTTTCATCATATCGTCCAGCTCCTTGTCCGTCAATGCTTCACCTAACTTCTTCATTGCAATTCTGAAATTGCAGTATTCGTTTGATTGTTGGCATCTTTATTTAAATCGCTTTAATGACGCGACTAAATTCTTAGAGTGTAATGCTATATTGCGGACAGTTGGATTATACAGACTATCTTGATGAACATAAAACAACGACCATCTTGGTTTGTATTTTACATCTATATTCATCGAAACAATCGAAACAAACATTTTCATACATTGCCATTTCAGTTCCGATTTTTTTTTCAGAAACATCCCAATAGATGATTGTAATCTTAAAGGAATGGTTTTAATATCTCAATGTTAAATATTTCATTACGGTAGGTAATTTATTAACTTGAAGGAAAAATAAACAAAATATATTTTTCAACTCATTTCAATTCTAGTTTCAAGAGAAATCACCTTAATTCCTTCTCGTCTATGTATCCATTTCCATCCTTATCAAACGTCCGGAATGCTGAGCGTACGGTGTCTTGGTTGTTTGTGAAATTTGCTTCATCTGAGGCAAGAGGAATAATGACATTTCTCGTCTGTTCCAGTCCCATAATAATTATACTTGCAAATAGTACATTGTTCTCGCAGATGAATTGAGGCCTTACAGTTCAATATATCAAATACACGGTTCATTTCATATGCCTTTATAAATGTTTAAAGTTGTTTAGCAAGAATTTTGCTTTATCACGTTTAAACATAATCACGGTGTTTAGCGCATCAAAAAAATTTGCAACGGGCGGGAGACGGAATCCATGTCTAGGATATGCAATAATGCATGAACACATTTGGAAAAAATAAGTTAGATATCGTTTATAGTATACAGTAGAAACAGTTACTGTTTATTTTATATTGAATAAAAAGAAATACAAAAGAGATTGTACTATATACTCAGTTTAGTCATCTCTGCTTGCATAAATTTGTAAAATTCTTGAAACTCCATCCTGCCATTTTCTGAAAAATTAATCAAAGTGTCATATTTGATAGAACAATTTAGTCAGAAATATAATGGAAAATTCTAAATAATATCTCGGTATCAAAGATAAAAAGCCTTAACAGTGATGCATTAACCATTTAATACAACTGTCATGAACCGTTTAAATAACACATACAATTGTCAATGAACCGTTCAAATAACACCGAGACAGTTATTTTTCCATTATAATTATTCATCCAGTATCTATATATTAATTTGAATTTCCATTCATTGTATTTTCACGAGGCCTAAAATTTCACGAACAATATTAAACATTACACAATAAAGAACAATATTTTATTCAGCTGACAAAAACTTAAAATACGAGAAATGGTTAATCATGACTATCTCTTTTTTTCTTAAACCGTATCAAAACACAATATTAAACAATCAATACCAAAGAAGAACTGTGTGTTTAATTTGTTTCTGTTAAACTTGACTTAAGATCGTCCGATAAAAAGTGGGGCCTTCACTTAAATATGTCCCGGTAAACAAAGCTAAACATAACTTTGGTTCGTCCTGTATAATTATAAAACAAATGTATTTGAAGACAAAAACTGCTAATTTAAGAATCAATTCGTTTGTTTTGTTGCTTCTAAGTTTCCATTTCTATGACAAATGCACTGCATGATGGATAAACAAAATGTTCTTAAGTGACATAAGCGAAAAGCAGTTAAACCGATTTCTTATGTTAATCTAAAAGGAATAGCTGTTCCACGTTCTACTTCAATTTTTTAAGACTAAAGTAGAAGATGCAGAAAAAGACTTTACTAATTAAATGAAACTGCCAGCAAGGAGTTGTAAGTAAGTGACCTCCCTGATATATTGATTTCTTTATGGATGTATAATATACGCTCGAGGAAATTATGCGCAGATGCCTGTTTGCAATAATGACAGTGTCAATAGCGGACTACTTCTATCTTCCTCTTTATCTAATGTTATTTTAAACTTTTTTTCCCTTTCACACCTCGAATGAATGTAGTTAACATTTTATTATTGTCAACGACACACGCGCTACTTTGGTTTTTCAATCAAATAATGGGGATTCTTATACACACATGGGATATTACACCGCCTATGGGAACGGTGTTTCTTTAACTTAAAACCTATTGATACTTGAGCTACCCTTTTTTAATTTCAGAAAATTAACATATATTTACATTTTCATAGGTAGGGAAAGCTTTGGTTAACCTAAAATGTATTAAGCAATTGCAATATAGCGTATATTATGTCTAAAAAATAATGATGAAGTGCGAGTTAAGTTTTATACCGTTTGTGTCCAAGGCACTCATGGCATCAGTTATCCCTTGTTCTGTAGGTGACATTCCCAGGAACCTCATCGCCTTGCCCAGCTCCTGCACTGATATGGAACGGTCATTGTTTGTGTCAAACAATCGGAACAACTCACGTATTTCTACAAACAGTAGGTGCCAATGTTAGCATTCAATGAACAACAATATTGTTCAGAATACAGTTGAGTGGTGTTAAAATATTTCTGGATGACAATGTATTTAAGTAATGATACTTTATTGAAATATAAATAAGTAAACGGCGATACCTAAAATGTCTTATTAAAGTGACACTCTTATTCAAAATCAAAACATACACATAAATAACAAACATAAATTTTGAGTGATACACCTTCAACTATTTTCTAAATAATGCATTTAAAATGGAAAATTAATTACTGATAACAAAATTGTAACCATGTATTTAATAGTTGAAAACGCAAAAATATTAAATGATTGGTGAATGCTAAAAGGTTTATTGTGGTCTACTATAGTCCCATAAGGTAGAAATACCGTGTTTTATGCTCGTTTCTTTAAAATTAAACTCGGTATCCTTCATAAGAACCATTATTTTGGACATTTATTCATCCTTTTTGAATATTTAAACTATATTATTAATTGTGGTTAATCTTTTTTGGGAATAAGAGTGCATCTTTAAAAGAACGTATGGTATGCTGTTTAACTACATTTACAGAACATTGCAGTCATAAAAAACACAGTGCTCTGAAGATGATGGTATCTTTAAATATGTGCAATTGGAAATAGATATGCTGTGTGTGAAGCCAGGTGTAAAACGTTTGTAAATACTTTGGTATGGTCAAGTTAGCCAAAGCGTTTTATGATATTTGTCAAATACTTACCATCAACCAATGAAATCATTTAAAGGAGCAAGCTACTTTATTTAACCGGTCGACAACTTATCATTTCCTATTACCAGTTGAGTTATAATAACTCCAGTTGAACTGTCACTTTAATTTCAAAATTTATCGTTGGATATTCTCAATGTGATTTGGAATTGCAGTCACTTATAACTGATGTCCCTTTATGTATTTTACACTTGAAGATGTGATTAAACAACCTGTTACATCAAGCCAGAATGCAGCCTATTGCTTTGACACAGTCGGACTTGATAACACTTTATAGCAACATACAAGGTGTATTTAGTTAGCAGCTCTAAATGATATATTATGATAACAAAAATTAACCTTATGCATGAATCTTTCTCAAAAATATTGCAATATAATAATATGCATGTGTCTTTCAAGACGGTACATTTTGTACAGACAAAATTGTTTTTGAAGTTTTGATTCATTCAATTAATATTCAATTTGTAAGTGAAAAACAAAAAAAAAACAAAAAACATAAACTATCATTTGTTAGCCAAATAGTACACTCTACTAAAACTGTATGATTGTAATATCATTATTTTCTATTCAAACAGCAATACAGTTCCTTAAAGCGTTTGCTCATGAAATACATCATTTATCATGAACATTAAATTCCCAGCAATATTACACAGCACAGAAAAACTGAGGAGGCAAAACAATTATAACGGTATGAGAAAACACATACATACCGAAATAATAACGGTATGAGAAAACACACGCATACCGAAATAATAACGGTATGAGAAAACACATGCATACCGAACTAATAACGGTATGAGAAAACACATGCATACCGAAACAATAACAGTATGAGAAAACACATGCATACCGAAATAATAACGGCATGAGAAAACACATGCATACCGAAACAATAACGGTATGAGAAAACAAATGCATACCGAAATAATAAAGGTATGAGAAAACACATGCATACGTAATAAATATAAGAACCAGTTCCTTTTATGTAGCAGCAAACTACATTTAAAAATGCACTCAAGTAGAAGGCTTGGGTGTATTTTTGAAATCATCTATTTAATTCATTAACTTAATAAGCAAATTAAAATATAGAACTGAAAAGAAACTGGGCAGTAAAAAACGGTCAAATCAAGAAAGAGACTACTACAACAACCACAACACAACAACAAAATCAACACAACACATGACAAACTAATACAGGGTGTGTACAATTATCATTGATAAACTTGCCGGAATCAAAGTTCTTTTCCACATCGTGACTTGAGTATACGCTTGCTGCACGGTGAAATGTGTTGTTCGTTTTATAAGTACATAGTTAGTACATTTAATTGTAGAACTAGAACACGATGAAACTCAAAACACAATTGTCAATAAAATTACGCATATAAAAATATAATTATAACACATACTTTTAGGATCTTTATAATAATAACAGTTTATTTCCGTGTTTTTATAAAGATATATTAGTGAAATAAAAAAGATATTTTACTGTCTCAAACAGCAAAAAATATCACTTTGATATTTTCCACTGTATTAAAAAAAACAGCCAGCCTTAGTTCTAGATCAAACGGTTTTGACACGTATAAAACGATGTCATTTTTGAAAATTAGTTTTCATAGAGTGAACAAAGTTTGAATAGATTTGTTTTGTAAATGATGCTATATACATAGTCTAAACTAAGTGAAAGTGGTTTAAAAACATCATGCAGGATCAGTTTAAAGGACTGAACCTGTCAGAAAAAGCTCGATAGCTGTGATTTTTTTCTTGTGCCTTCGAATGTTCTCTTTTTTTAAATATATTTGTCGGTTAAATAAAAACACAGTTAGATCCAATTCACTATTTACCTAATGTAAATACAGAATAATGTTTTTACCTTTATCCATCGTTGTTTCACCATCTTCTTGTTTTGGTTTCTTTTTGCTCGCCTGAAAGATAACAACATATTTCCAGCACAATAATAACTAGTTTTGCTAATGACCTAACAAATCAGTGTAAGCTTAACATTAACTGTTCATTATTTTAGGCATGGTGTACTGATTCTGGTATTGTTATTGCTGTTTGCATCGTCTTCCTTCTCACTCCGAATATTGTCAGTGGAGTTATATTAAAAGCTTATTTACAGAATTTTCCGACGAAAATTAATAAAGAACTTTGCTTTAAACGGTTTGACCAATTGTACAAACGTTACTTCCACCCATGTATATCTCTTTTCGATGCAACATATTGAAAAAAAAAAGATTATAACTAATGGGCACACATTAAAAGATGCACGCTTAATCCAAAAAAAAAAATACACCTCAATTTATATTATTGCATAAAATGTGTGTTTTCGGTCCGTTATCGGGGGCGTTAAAACGCAAAATGCATTATTCAGTACATTCACGTGCCGTTAATGACCGGCTTTTTGTTTTACATAAGCGCTTTCATGGCTCGCATCATAACAAGGGCAGCTGAGCGACCTGGTTTCTTTCCGAAAGTGGGTCAACGATGTCAACTTTTGCACAAAAACAAATTTCAGCATATATAGCTGTATACAAATATTAACAAATTAAATAAACCGCATCTAACATACATATTTTCTTCTGATTTGTCTTTTCCTGGAAAGCTGATGTGTGTTTACTAGTACTTTCTTCAGTTGTTTTGACTATTTGTTTGCTTTAAAAGCACTAAATTAAGTCTAAAACGTTCAACTCCTCCGAACTTTAGTTATTTCTGTCGATTTTATTCAGAACAAACGATCTATATGGACATGATTCCATTACGTCGTTTGCAATGAACAAAGAAATTTCAAATATTTTTTTCTCTGATGCTGAAGATGATATACATTTTATCAAGAACATGTTTACAAAATTTTCAGGCTTAAATTAGTTGTCAATACAAATAATGGTTAAAGTAGGACTACATATATATCGGTAATTAATCGATTGTAAATAATCCCAGTAATCCAGTCAATTTCCAAAAAAAAAACTTTTCAAACGAATGAACACTGCAAAAAATGGCGTCGAAACAAAATGCAACTGCCGAGTTATGTTGCGGCTCGAATCGAGCTTAAAGTAAAACTTTTTCAATGACATCACTTATGACATCACACAAGCACCTGTTCTGGAGGTTATTTTGAACTAACTGTTTTTGCATTTTTGTGACATTTAACAGCTTTTTTAACACAAAAGTTATCCATGGTGTATAATTTTATGCAATAAAAGCGATAATACACCTACGCACTCGGTCTGTCAACCATTTTGCGGACCTTTGCAGATGGTAACGACCTCAAAAGCTGTATTAACCCTATAGTATTATTTAAATTTACCGAAACTGATGAATAAATATCGAGCATAATGTTGCTATGAAGTTGATCAATGTAAATCTTTTATGAACACCAGTCATACGTTATCTGTGATATTTGTGCGTTTTCAGCTAATAGATTCACAGTTACAATCTTGTTATCAGGTGCTATTTTACATTAATGCATTATTTAGTATAAAAATGAAAAGGGTAATCACTCAAAGTATATGTTTGTTATTCATGTGTATGTTTTGATTTAAACAGGAGTGTTACTTTAAGGGATTGACGACAGGTTTTCTACAATGTCAAAAAGGAAGGATATGTGCAAATACTTACTTCAAATCATTAGTAAACGCTACAGGAAAGTTTAAATAAATAGTTTGCCAACTGATATATAAGTTGAATGAGAAAGTGGTATTTCTCGAACTTTCTCGAACTTTTTTGTAAATCCCAAAGACAAACGTAAGCTTGTTCGTTTCAATGGAAATTACAGGGACATGTCCAGTAGCCAAAATTGAATTAATGACCACTATAAAGGCTCTTGGCTAATGTCCAACAGAGACTGAATGAAAGACAAAAAACATCCAAACAACACAGACTGACCACACATGCACTAACGTGTCTGTATGATAACATTTCAGGTTACTGCCTTAGGTGGGTCAGCAAATCAGACAATCATCGATTCGTTAAACTAGTTTATGAGTCCTCAACCTCATACTTCAATTTAAGGTCATCTACGTTTAATTTTAAGTAATGTTAAATATTAGACTTTGTATTATAAGACCAGATCCTCGGTTAGAAAATATTTTGATATATTTTGCATTTATAGAAAACAAAAACAAATCCCAGTGAAAAACAGCCACACTGGTCTATACATCTACTTGAACATGAAAACAGAAATATATACCCAAGTACACTGCTTCTACATATTATGTATGTGGTACACACAATTAGCTTGTTATTAATTAAAGGCACCAAACCAGAATTATTGATCTATAGGAAAAACCGGACTACTTACTGAAACCAGGATTGCCATGTTTAATGAGCTGTGTAAAATGCTAACGTTTGATCTCCATTACACGGAGATTACTGATACACATCATGTATCCTTTGGGAAATAAAACCGCGATGATCAATTGTGGGATTTGTTTTCCAATTACCACAAATGAAGATATGATTACAAAATTAAACAGTGAGATTGGCAAACCCGTATCATTCTCCCGGTTGTTATGGAGACATTTATCAAAATATCGAAATAAATTTATAAATGTTTACAATCTCTTTTATGTATCTATAGATCTCCAGCGTTTTGTCTACAGGCTAAATTAATGTATGTGTAACGCAGTAAAATACCGATTGGAGGAATTGACCGGTGAAAATCAATTGACGATAGAATTACTGAATAACCAGCCCCATGTTCGAATTGAAACGTCATGAATGAGAATTTCCTAATTACAAAATGGTTATATCACATCACAGTTCATTTTTTTTTCTACACATAAAAACATGCTTTAGTTATACGGCATGACCACCATTTAAATATAACATAATTGTGATTAATATCTTCGTAATCTCATGCGAAATATATATTGGTATATTACAATTACTTGCAATAGGCCACAGAAAGGCGGTTCATTGGTTAGAAAATGTATTTCTTTTTCCAATAACGTAAATCAGTTCAATTGATATCTCACCTATAATGCAAAATGGCATGTTCAGTTTGACAGTTGATATAAATTTCGTTTCAACGCTCATCAGCTACCTATGTTTCACACATTGTATGTATAATTATGTAATTACTTACATATGTTTTATGTTATATGGATTTTGAACGGTGGCATTCAGGTGACGTAAGTGTTATTTATTTTTATCTCGTTTAAACGACTTAGTAATTCGTCCAAATGACTAAGTATCTCGTTAGTAGTTAGTTAGTATCTCATTTAACCAATTTACGTATCTCGTTAAAACGAGGTGGTAATTCGTTAAAATGACTAAGTAGCTCGTTAAAACGACGTACATATCCTGTAAAACAAGTTACGTATGTCGTTAAAACGATTAATGTATCTCTTTAAAACGACTTACGTATCTCGATAAAACGGAGTATTGGCTAATCAGAAATAAAAATAGCACTCAAATTCGCGACATTGTTAACATGGCTATAGCAAGAGCTGATCGTATTACAAAATACTTTAAAGAAGGACTTATATTCTGATTGGCCAATTTTGTCGTTTTAATAAGTTACGTTAGTCGTTCGAACAATATAATAAGTCGTTTACTGTAGATAAGCTGTGTAGAAGGCCAGTATTCGAATTCGAAATATATACACTTTTACCTCAATAGTATGTGAAGCGTAAGTTTATTCGCTCATTAATTATGAATCTTGAAAAATATGCTTAATAGTTTTCAAGGGAATTATTAAAACCATGTATAATTAGCGCAACATAACTCAGATTTTATTTCATATCGATTTATGGCATATTATATAAACAAATTTTGATTCATTGTCAGTACATTTCAACTCGAGATCACCAAAAGTAAATATTTCACTCGTGTCGACACCTCTCATGAAATATAGCTTTTGGACCTTAATCTATGAATATATCACTAACTTACACGGAAACAAACCATAAGCATATTTATAAATTCAAACAAATAAAAACAAACAAACATTGTAAATGGAAGAGGAAAAGGAAGTGAAAAAGACTACACCGTATTTTGCGCATCTGGTGGGGATCAAACATGTGAACGAACCTTAGCTCCAGATGTTCAGTCGGTTAAATATTTGATCAGTTCACTCATTCATGTCAGTATAAAGCAGCACAGACGCTAATATCTTCAAACAAACCGTTTTTCCGCACCAAGCATTGAATGTTATAGGTTTAATAAGAGTAGACCAACATTGAACTAATTCATATGTTAGTTCACATGTGTTTGGTTTTCGTCAAATAATAAAAAATATGGAGTCCTTTTACAGACGGATGCCACATTCGTAACTAGGATGCATGAAAATAAGCCATTTTTATGTATGTACTAATACACTAATTTTGGTCTGAATATAAGGAATCATGAGCAGAAACACTAACCACGTGTTCTATCAGCTTAACATTGAGATGGGAGATAAAGGACACACACTTCACATGTCCTTAGTTCACTTTCAATATTATCAATAGTAATTCAATTCAATCATGGTAGTCTCAAAGAGGCATTCAGTATGTTTTGAACAAAGGCACAATGTAGACACAGTCCAGTGTAGACATAGTTAGATAGTAGGATTGATGTAAATGTTTGAAGATACCATTCAGAAAGTTCAGGCCATACGAATGTTGAATTGTCATTGCAAGGTGTAGAAATAAAACTAGATATATTATTTGCAAATGATATTTTCTGTTCATATGTAACAATACTTATTTTGGTAAAGCCGTATTGTTACGATCCATTTGATGTTATATAAATGTGTTGTATTTTGTTAGGCTTATCTTTAGTCGTGATCTTCATGACTATGCTTGCTTTCTATGCTGTTTTTTATGAGCGAAGATGGATCAAAGGAGCTTGGATTAACGACAAATAATATATAGAATAAAGCTTTATAAAATTATATGTGAACTTCGTGTTTAAAAATGTTGAAATGAATGTTTTATGTAATAATAATAATAATAATAATAATAATAATATCTTTATTTTAAGAAGGTGACATATTAAGATCATGTACAAAACTACAGAATCTTATTTTCGATATGGCCCTCTGAAACAGAATGAAAATATGGCAAATAATCATAAGACAAACATGAAGACGATGCTAACAACGATGACGATGATGATGATGATTATAAGTATGCTGTTGATGCTGACGATAATGATGCATATGATGACATGATGATGATGTTGAATCAATATTAGACAGATACTCTCAGTTAAATATAATTATGAATAAAACATCACAATTTGTATAATCACAAGTTTCCTATGAGGTACTGTTTGACCTTTATTTTATACGTATTAAAGTTTTTTGATTCTCGTATTTCCAAAGGTATATTATTCCAAACAATTCTGCTGTAATATGTAAACGATGCTTTCATATAATTAGTACGAGGTCTAGTTTGCAAAACAATATCTTTGTGTGCCATTGATCTTAGCATATATACATTATTGTCTGAAACTGTTACTAATTCTGACATATATGATGGAGCCATGCTATTCAACGTCTTGTAAACTAATACTGCTGCGTGGTATTTACATCTATCCGAGAAGTTTAGCCATTTTAGTTCTTTAAAAAGATTTGTTGATGAATCTCGTTTAGATTTACCAAGTATGATTTTTGCAATTCGTTTTTGTAAGTTATTTATTTTATTCACATATGAATTGGTTCCCTTGCCCCAGACCAAGCAGCCGTAATCAAAATTTGGCAGAATATATGCATTGTAAAACATTCGTTTTGTATCAGGTGTGAGGAAATATATTATATTTTTTAGAAGTGCAATTTTCTTATTCAGATTTTTACAAACATAATCGATTTGCACATGCCAGTTTAGTGTATTATCTATATACAACCCTAATAACTTTTGCACAACAACATTAACTATTTGAACATCATTAATACAAAGTTCAAGATTCCCAGTGTTTTTTAATGTATTTGCAGACCCTATTAACATGCATTTAGTCTTGGAAGGATGCAATGACATATTATTTAGTTGACACCACTTATTAACATAATTTAAATGATGTTGTAATTTATTTTGAATATCCGTCAACTGATATCCAGATTCATAAAGTGTTGAGTCATCTGCATATAGATCTATATTTAATGTTGGATGCATAACTGCAATATCATTTATGTATAAAATAAAAAGCAAGGGTCCCAGTATGGAACCCTGGGGTACCCCAGATGTAACAGTGAGTTTTTGCGATTTAATTTTGCCAATCTTTACAATTTGGTTTCTATTTTCAAGATATGATTTAAACAAATTCAATGCTATTTCAGAAAGATGGTACAGTTTCAATTTATAAAGAAGAATTTCATGATCAACTAAATCGAAAGCTTTTCTCAAATCCAAAAATATCGCACCAACTAGTTTACCACTGTCAACATCTTTAAGCCAAGTATCTATAAGTCTTATTAGAGCAGTGTTACATGAATGGTGTTTTCTAAATCCAGATTGTGTTTTGTGTATGACATCGGTTTTCTCAAAGTACAACTGTACCTGTGTCGCTATATGCCTTTCAAAGATTTTTGATATAGTTGGGAGTATTGAAATGGGGCGGTAATTATTGGGGTCCTCTTTGTTGCCCGACTTGAAAATTGGTATTACTCGTGCTTCTTTCAGTTTATCAGGGAAAACTCCATGCGCTATACTACTGTTGATAATTGATGCTATACAAGGTGTAATAGTATCACCACATTGCTTCAAAATTTTGGGGCCTACTCCATCTATGCCTGTGGCCTTTCCAACATTTAATTTATCAATAATAGTATGGACTTCATAAGGGGTAATATGTTTAATCTCAAACCAATTTGTACCTAGTTTTGTATCTAGAATATGTTTTAAGTTTCTAAAATTTGTATTCAAAAACTTTGTTTGATTTATAATGTTTGAAATGCTTACAAAATGACTGTTTAATTCGTTTACAATATTTGACGGATCTTCAACCGGAAATTCATTAAATGTCATTTTATGAGGTAATGCTGTCACATTATGTGGTAAATGAACGGTCAGAGAGACGTTAACCTGTTTTGTATTTTCTCATGGCTGACTCTGAGAAGGCAGTAACGCTAATATGTTTCAAACGACAAGCACGCGTTAATTGCAAGGACAACACACATTTTAATTCGGAGATTTATTTAAATTTAATTATTGCTTAATATCATTGACATATTAAAGAACCTCGTAAGTAAGTAAGTTTTTTTATTAGTGTGGCATGTGCTATTACAACAAATTACAGCATATTTAAGTAAGTAAGTAAGTAAGTCAACAAGTAAATAAGTAAGTAATTTAGTAAGTAAGTTTTTGATTATTGTGGCATGTGCAATTACAACAAATTACAGCATATTTACAAAAGGTTGCACCCGCACCGATGGGTCTTTAAGTAACCAAAGCTGAAAATATTTCGTAAATATATTATTTTTTGGACATTAATGACGTTACGGGCGTGGAAAATAATTAGAAAGTATATTTTAATAATTGATCCCTAAGGATTTGACGCCATATTCAATTAATGTATATTTAACGCATTTTGATGCAGATCTCCGCCTCGGGCAATTAGGATTTGTATAACGAACAATACTCATTTGATAAATAGTGTTTTATAAGACATTTGAATTAAATACAGAGTCCAGTTGCTCTTCTATGGAACAGAAAACATGCAGTGCATTCTGTTAAAGCACAAATAGATTTAAATTCAGCAATTGAACTATAGAAAACTTTGTCGAATAATGGCATCTTCAGGAAAAATATCAAATTTATATTCAGTTAAATTCGTTTGCTTTGGTATAATAGCCAAATCAAAAGTGAATGCAAAGTTTTAAAATATGAAGAATAACACATGTATAAACATTAACATCTTACAATTAAAACAAAAATCTCACCATTTGTTTTATTCAATCTACCTCGAATTTACTCAGGTTTAACTATGTCTACAATTATTTTTTGTGTCGCTAACAAAACAAAAATATTGGTAATTTGTTTTAAATTTCAAGTTAGCTCACTAATGTCATCCGCTGCAATATTTACAGAGACGCTAATCCTTTTTGATATTGTCTCATTACTTAATTGTAATGTTATGCATAATTAAATTGCTGATTTAAAAAGGATATAGAATACCACATTGAAATAATTTATTAAGTGAATTCCCTTTAAAGCTGCACTCTTACAGATTGACCGTTTTGACAACTTTTTTTTATTTTTTTGTATTGGAATGAGCCAATTTTAGATCTGAAAAGATCAGATCGCAGATTTTAATATTTCCGTTCGAAAATGTTACTAACGGTTTAAGAAAAATGCATAAAGCATCAATTTTGAACTTAAATATGAAAATCTGCGATCTGTGTTTTTGTCAGTAATCTTATATCACTGGTTTGCAGATATTTACGCAAAAATTGGCTCATTCAAGTCGAAAAATAATAACAGTTGTAAAAACGGTAAATCTGTGAGAGTGCATCTTTAATGTTCTAAATAGCGTTTGTTTAAAATAGTTCGATACATAAGCGGAGTAAACGTTTTCAGATTTAAAATAAAATAAAACTAAATATTCAGAAGATAACATTTCAGACACCAACTTGAATATCATGCCAATTAAAACTGGACAGACTGCAACAAAGCAAACGTCTGAGGTACATCAAGCTGAATTTTATTAAACAGCAATACCATTTTTTAATCAGTTGTTATGTTTTAATGTGTGTTTGGTACTTTTTATAGGTAAATCATAATGGTATGTACCTTTTTTCAAATATTAAGTTGCCATATTCTTAATAATGAAATTCAATTGGCTAGTATTTGATCTCGTAGTTCGATAAATAAAACAAATAATATGTTTTAATAAAAACGTAATTCAATACTTTAAGTGGATGTTTTGTGTCCCATTACCTAATTGTAATGTAATTCAATACTTTAAGTGGATGTTTTGTGTCCCATTACCTAATTGTAATGTTATGAATAATTAAATTGCTGATTGAGAAAGGATAAAAAATACCTCAATGAAATAATTATTATTTTGAGCCGGTACAATTGGCCAGCAATTAAATAACAAATTTGATCTGACACTACACTCTCACATGACACTCCATGTAAACACCACTTTTAAGTTTGTTTTGTTTACTAGACTGTAGACGCCACAATGTTTTATAGATGGTTCATAACGGTTCGTTTAAGTAACATTCCAAGTTTTTGCTTATACTTGATCAATTATTATGCTGTATTATGCAAATTATTTCGAGATATCACAACCAAAATCAGTGCGATGCTTTAGATAAACTGTATTGAAATATAATAACTAAACAAAAGTTGGACGGAACAATATCTTAAATTAAAAACTGATTTCAAACAAGTAGGCGATGGATCAGTCACTAAGCATTATTGTCTTACAAAATACAGAATAACAATTTTAAATGACATGCTCTTACATACATAAATCGATTAAACGTGTATATTAATAAAAATAATAAATAATACTCTGCTCATTTATTTTAGTAGCAAACATATTCGGTTTTAAACAAATATGGGATTAGGACGTACTTGCCAAACAAAGCCTTCTGAGAATCAAGGTCAGTGTAATAGAGAATTTTTGGAGTGTTTGCAGTATTAATTGTATTTATTTATGTATTTGATGGATTTTTACAACATGATTTATTCACAGCTTGAAATACTTTGAAATAGTATATATTCTTTATTACGTTTTGTTATCGTTATTCCTGATGAGACAATAGAGTCCAAACCAGACGCAACGCTCAAGCACCAGGCGCACAACGTTATTATTTTAAATACATCAAAAGTGCTTTGCAAGTATACTCATGGATCAATTTAAGCTTGATTTGTGTCTTAGAATATTTTGCAACGTTAGGTCATAAAATGTATGAAAATCACTCAAACCTGACAACACAAACATTTATATATGGCAAGACCAACACCGTCACACGGGTGTGTATATAACATAATATGAATGATTATTTTCAAGGATGAGATATCACTCTAAACAGTGTCACAATAGAAACCCATGTCACATATTATTTCTTGCATAGCATATTTCAATAACTGAACTTGACAGTTTGCGCCAATATTACAAGGACATTTCCCGCGGTGTACAAAATATTGCATCGAAAAGCAGTAATTCAGATATCAAGGACAATAACGGTGCGATAAAGTACCAGCTATGTTCAACTTAAAGGACTAATTTTGTCAGAAACCAGCATATACAAATGTGTTAGGAACTAGCATTTAAATAGTTATCAGACGTGTGACATTATTGTTGTCATTATAACTTCAGCAAAATAACTTTTTTTATCCCGATTGAATGTAAAGCAAGGCTTTTAATTGTTTGAAATCATTACTCCAACTGTTGACGTTAAGTATCCAATACATTATTAATATACGAATTTATTTTAAATAATAAATACAAGAATATGTATCCATTTGTGACCCTGCAAGTACGAACGTAAGTTGTATACTAAACATATCCTGCATACATGTTAGTATCGTTAATTGCATCGCCTTTGAAGCATGACCGACACATATGGATGACTTTCTTTGGCATTGTCGTCCGTGCAATTATCCGTGGCGACGGCATCACACTCTCGTTTCAGATCAATTACCTGTTGTGTATTATGCTAACATGATTTTAATCAATGAACTATCTATAGCCCAAACGTTCTTAATTACTTATGTGTCTAATTGATACCAGGCTAGTACGAACGTAAGTTGTATACTAAACAAAGCAATTCATCCTGTATACCTGCAGGAATCGTTAATTGGGTCGCCTTCGAAGCATGGCCGACACACATTGATTATATTGTCTGGCATTGGCGTCCGTGTGGTTATCAATGGCGACGGCATTTCACTTACGTTTCAGGTCAATAACTTGTCGTGAATCATTCTAACATGATTTTGATCAATGCCATTTTTGTTCATAACAGCTTATGTGTCTCCAATGAATTCTTACAAGTATTAGTGTAATTAATTTAACCATGATTCAATTAAACCCTACTTATCGGCTAGTGGGTATGTCCCTGTAGGTTTCATTGTTTTATTAAAATATTAATACAAGAGTTGATATTGGAATTTCAAAATTTTAGGAAATTGACTAAAATATGTTGATGACTAATGACAAAAGATGTTGAATGAATACTAACGGCCTGGTTTTACAAACATACTTAAGTACTTAAGTCGGATAATAAATAAGCCACGTTTTTGAGGCAACCTGATTAGTTTGGTATTATTACTGTCTCGTTGGATTATATAATTTGCTGCGGTGAAATATTTGCTCGTCTTAGATTGTTCATCAAAATGGTCTATTTAAAGTTTTGGGTTATATTGTAATTATAATTATCAAATTACCATTATCAAAATAGATGTGTGTACAGGCCGAGTAAGTATATATCATGCTTTAAACGACAATTATTTGTTGTGTTAGATCATGCCACTTGAATACTTTCAATAAAAATCAATAGAAAATATTATCAATTAAAATCACAGGCTTTTTCCGTTATCACATTATCAATTTCGTAGTCACACATATCTTACTGTAAAGGATCTTTATCTACAAAGCAATAACTCTGCAGCTGCATATCAATAATGACGGTCTAGTTGCTTATATCCGGATGTACCGAACATACTTATTTTTCAAAGTGAAAAGTTCAATGCAAAATATATTGATATAATTTATATGTGAATAGAGCTCAAAAATAATTCTGGTTTATATTGTAATTACCAAAATGAATGTGTGAACAGGCCGAATTAGTATAAATCACGCGATTGCTTTTAACGACAATTTGTTTTTATGTTAGAACAAGTCTCTTGAATACTTTAAAAAAAATCACAAGCCTTTTCCGTTAACACATCATCAATTTACTAGATTTTTAATATTGTTGGAACAAAATGAAAACCCATACCTTACTTTTCTATTTAACACAAATACAATCCATTTTAGAGTTAAGTGTTAGACAAATCTTAGATTGTGGACCTTTTTAAGTGCAAGCAAATGTGATTGTGCTGAACTAATCAGACGGGTTCCAGACAGTAAACAACAAAAGTTATTATATTATGAATGTCTCAATACAATGCTGTCCAACCAATAATCATGAATTAATTAATTAGTGTTTATCATGAAAAGAAGTATGTATAATTTCCCGGTATCGGCTGAATGATATGAAATATCAACGATTCCTTTGGGAATAGCACTTGGACCGATGACCTTTCTTATGCAACCATATCGAATATGCAATATAACATTTAAAATATCTCGTAGCATATAAATATCAACATGTTAATCTGTTCGATTATTTAAATTGATCTGGTGTTGAAGCTGCTAAAAATCACTATACTATTATTGCATTTATTTTTTATAAATTTTTGTCGATGTAAAAACTTTTCATTTGTAATATAAATGCTGATATACAGATTAGAATTGAACTTATGTTTATATGTGTAATGAGGTATCTTGATTTGAAAAATATTACATAAACCATATGCGTTAAAGCATATTCTTCAATTAATCTCTTTGTACTAAATGAACTACGTACAAGAAGCTCATTGAAGACTCCTTATGTTAAACTATGTGTTGATAAAGGCAAAAGAACAAGGCCTAAGATATACAAAAACTCGACAAGACAACAATCACACAATAAGTCATTCAATTAAAATTGCATTCATGGAATGGTCAGTGAAAATAGGAATTCACAGGGGATTCAACACGTTTTGGAGGTCTAAACCTCACATCAGTAACGGCATTTATAATCAAGAATCAGTTTGGTGAAATATGTAAAAGGACGTGCAAAACATAAACCAACATGTATTAGAAACACGCTGTTATTGGCTTTGAACTATTTCAAATTAGGTCGCTTCACATTCCATATCTGTTGTAATAAGGAAATAAAATAAATACTAAATACAAACTGTAATAGCTTTATATTTATGATGTTTTCTGTCATTTGTTGTACATATTAGTAATCAGTAGACCAGTATATTCCAAATAAAACCAAAAATGTTAACCAATGGATAATTAAGCAGACCAGCTTATCTGTGCGTCGGTTACCTAAAGCAAACACTAAAAGAAAAACGTTGGTAAAATACCACACACAAAATGTTCCTAACAAAAAAACTTCCAAAAAGCTATCGTTCAATAAAGCAATGCTAATTTTCGAATATATTCATACCACTTCTTAAATAGATGTGTTATCGCCTAATATATTGACATCAAGTAGCTATAAAGCAAGAATACGACAGCTGTACACGTTAATGATGCCGATTGGTGAAATCGATAATATACATAAGGTTATTAACTAGGCCGACTGTTCAGAACTTTAACAAGTAATTAGCTTCGTGAACGAAATCGTTGTTAATTTTCAAATATTTTCTACCCTATTTCTAAGAAGATTTGAGACAACTGTTGCAGCTGTATTTGGTGTATTTAAATATGAGTTTATCATAAATAAGTTCACATTTGAATGGTAAATTAACTACAATATTGTTAGTCACTTCGTTAACATTCAGAGTATTGTGAACATTCGCTTCATTATGTTTTTGTTTCAAATAATACAATAATTGTCTGAGCTTATATATGTCAGATAATACACTTAGTACGTATTTAATTTTGAAGTAAAATATGCAAACATCGTACCTTCGTTTCCCTTCTAACACAAAAACAGTCCATTTTAGAGCTAAACCAAAATGTAAACCTATTCCGTTGCATACGAATGCAATAATGTTGCAGTATTTGGGACAGTTGCAGGCAGTAAACAAAATGAAGAATTATATTACAAATGTGTTCAATACAATTACGTTAAAACCAATTGCAGTGCATGAATTAATTGGTCTTTATCATTAAACAGCGTCTAATTTTTGTGTATCGGCGAATGATACTAAATACCAATAATTCCTTTAGGAATTGCAGTTGACCTTTCTTATTCAACGTCGTCACATATGTCACTGCTAAATGCCATTTAAGATGACTTGTTATCATGACTTCTTATTCAAAGGTAATTTAAGTTGCTTAATTAGATTGAGCTTGTATCGATATCAAAATTACAATAATAGAAGCTAAGCAGCCTTAAATTAAACCTGGTCCTGTTTAAAGACAAATCAATGATCCAGGCCAAAAATGCAATCAACGAGAAAAATAGGAGAAACGGGCACTCAATGAAAGATTACAATCCAAATAGGCTGATAGCGAGAGACAGGCTCTCGACGGGAGAAACACAGGCCAAACATGCACACAGCGGCAGAAACACGGAAAAAGGACACTCAATAACAAATACACATGCCAGACGTGCAATAAAAGAGAAAATATTAGGGTGAACATGAACTCAATGGGTAAAACACCGGCCAAATAGGCACTCGGCGAGAGGAAGATAAGCAAAGGTTAAACAGGCACTCAACGACACAATCCCCAGATTAAACAGGCACTCAACGACACAATCCCCAGATTAAACAGGCACTCAACGACACAATCCCCAGATTAAACAGGCACTCAACGACACAATCCCCAGATTGAACAGGCACTCAGCGAAACAATCCCCAGATTAAACAGGCACTCAACGACAGAAACACGGCATTTCAAGACAACAAACACACAACAAATATTAAAGTATTATTGCCAATTATGGATGGGTACAGCCAAGTAAGTCTAGTAAAAAGAAATACTGAGAGGCTAATAAATTTGCGAGCGTGCTTTAATTTACCTAGTTGATATTAGAGATTCCGCCTTTCACAGTCAGTGAAAACTCAGTAAGTAATCACTAAAATGTTAACAGTTTCCGAGCGCGCTTCATTCAACATAGTTGATGTTGCCTCTCACATTTGTCTTTTACTACATAGAGTGTTTCTAGTATTCGACATACATAAAAGATGTAGCATATTATTGAACGTGATCAAACATGCTACTCATTTATAATTTATTGAGGCAAACAATGTGACAACGTTTGATCGGAATTTTATAGAAAAAGTGCCCTTCAGAGTGTCAACAAGTTGGTTTTTTAACGTGTATACAGAATTTTGACCGACGTGACTGACATTCAAGCTTGACTTAGCTTTTAAAACAAACGAAAATATTGAGGAAAGTTGAGTGGAAAATGAGACTTCTGAATTCTTCACGCGCTGTTTTGCATATTTGGCACAGTCATCTAGCGTTTGAGCTCGCATAACGCAGTTCAAAATTGACATATATTTATTGTATAAAAGAGAACATGAAGTTGAATAAAAACGTTTCGTCGACACTCGAGCAAGAAGGTTGGTGCTGGAAAATTGTTAAATCAGGCAAGTGTTGTCCATGTCATCGGTGAACATACAATAGCTCACCATGACCGGGTTGTACACTCTCTTTACAATTGTAAAGAAGTGTTGACCACGTCATCGGAGAAAGACAATAGCTCACAGTGACTGGGTTGTATACTCTCTTAACAGATGTAAAGAAGAATTCAATGTCATATTAGAAAGAAATGTGGTTTACAGGGCCAGTATATGTGGTAGGTACTGTTGTCTAGAGTGGTATACTATCAAATTCGGACATGTTATTTGCTTGCATGTCAACTGTTTTATTTGCAATTAAATAAAAAGCCTATGTCAAGCAATTAGTTACTAAATGTCCCAAACTCCACGTTGAACAAAAACAGCAACCATCAACAATTCAGTCTTTTATTTTGACGTAAAAGATAACAAACTGTGCAACAAAGCAGAACAATCATCGTTAATAGATATCGAACACAGGGTTGCAATGTAAACAGTATTTAATGAAATGAATATGTCTCTTTCAAAGAAATACGTAAGGCAATAGAACACACAAAACGACCTTCCTTCGTAGTGTTTGACCCGTCGTGATCAAATATGGTTCTGGACAAGATTTAATTATAGCAAACTGCTTTAAAATGTACGATGAAGCTAGGTAACTAGTGTTAATGTTTGATTATTATAAAGTATGTACTTCTTGTTTCATAAAAAGAGAAACCGCAAGAAATTTTATGACGGTATGGAAGCAGATGTTCTGCATAATTGTTCACGATGACTTCGTTGCATGTTTGAACAAATGACCTAGCTTTTGATAGGATATAACCAAAGGTCAAATTTGACCTTCACTGTATAATAAAAACATAGCGTTTCATGGCATCGTGTTTAATAGGATTGGATAAAATGTTAAACAAAGCGTGTTTCATTAGGCATTGTTGGCCTCGCAACCTGACGACGAACAAAGGGTGGTGGCAAAAGCAGTGACTGGCGTGTACACTTGAGAGAGAATTCAAAGCTACGCTAAAAGGGTGTGTTTTTAACGGAATTAACACCTTTTAACCAGAAGTTGATATGTCGTACGTACACTTTTGTACACTATCGGATGAGGTATAAAACCCTTATTTATTTTTGAACCGGTTCCAAAAAGCAATCCATATAACTATGGACAGAAGTCAGAAGTCGTGGTTACAGAAATTGGATTCAAACCTGTTAAAATCATCATAGCACCGACACCTAAACAAAAGGATATTCATATTACTATTAGGTTTCTCGCTTCACATTGTTACTGCAGGATTATCATGTCTGCGATACATTGCACGAGACAGTTAACATATAGAATTTATGCTTAGACTTGTTGTTTCTTTGCATGTACATTGTATCTGCAATTATATGTAATTAAATGGAAATCCTAGGTCAAATAAAATGCCGCAATCTCTACGGAGCAATCACAACTGCAATCACCGATAAAAACAGCCTCTACATATCGACGAGCAAGATAACAAACTGGCTATTTCTTTCAACGTGTTAACGTGTATGAATTGAAATATTTCTTATTATGAGGGAATATTATATAAGCTTTTTAAGAATAGGAAAACCATTGATAAAATATTTAGCTATAAATATTACTTCTATTATTATGTTTATGTTGTACTGAATGTTTGAACAAACGAATTACAGCAAAAAAAGAGAATAAGGAAAGAAAAAAGCATAACAAATATGGCTAGCAGATATCTATCTCATGCAAACACATATTAGTGAAATGCAATTCAGCTTTGAAATAAAAGGCATGTGAAAAAAATACGCATTTAAATATAGCGTATAGATAAAGGTATTTCCCTGAAACATAAAGCATCATGTTCCTACACAAAGTGAACAATTATCTCCCAACTTCCAGCATCAATTTGGTTTTTATAAGAGAATTGATATGCATTTCTGTGAACAAAGACATTTGTTTCACTCCAAGTGTTTGTACATTGTAAGAGCCCGTAAAAGTTTGCCGGTGCTCGCACGACATATGCAGGGTGTCGCACGGTTAACGATGTCCGTATGATACTGAGGACACTTGGCGGCGAATTTGCGATGTCCGTACGGAGCCTGCAGGGCGTAACCTTTGTCGTAGGAGCTTTGTACGCCATCTTTGAGGATTCAATGTTATAGAAACCGAGCTCCGCATGACTTGTCCCTGGTGTCCGTCCGGATATCTTACGACTGCATCATCCAAAAGATTCCGTAGCCAAAATACTTAAAGCTACGATTATACGTAGACCGTTTGTAGGAATCGTACGGATATTTGACAGAGGTATGTTGGCTTCTAAAGTACATTTCTTGCAAATTAGTTCTTACATGCCACCATTGGTTTTGAATCCCCCTTTTGAAAATACAATATTCGTGTTTTGTATGATGTTTACATTTCACACTGGTTCCGTGGCGGCATTAAGCCATAATATAGCAGTATTTTTACCACTGAGTCATTGTTATACTCCATTCTATATATGCTTTTGCATTTCTTATGTCAAGCTTATAGTTATGCTGATCGTTTATCCAAATGGTAAAAATCAATAAATTTTGAGATGGTACTGGTGGATCAAACTGTTTTACTATAAGTTACAATGTCACATACGAACGCCTAATCATATTTCGTATGATTATAAAAATGTTTTTGTTAAATTCAAATTTTATAAAACTGCAAACTATTACCTGTTTCCGTAAAGCATGGCAAAGACAATCCATGTTATCCAAATTTATTTCCAAAAAAGCCTGGTTTCGTACATGTATGTTCACAACATTTAAGACAAATATTCTCGTCAGAATAGAGAAGATTTAAACTTATACACTAGAAGAAACAATCTGAACATACAAGTCGAGAGATAACTGTTCTACAGTTTTATATTTTTGCTTTTTGAGTTATGTGTCTATATTGAGCTGAATATTGTCGCATAATCAAGCATTGCAAATAACTGCGTTCTATTCATACGGCAACCTTTTATATAACTCTAGTAATGAAAAATAGAAACAGCTAACGCTCAGAATTATTAGTCAGAGGTTTCGATGCTTTATCTTGTTGCAAGGTTTATTTGCAATTAAATAGAAATATTCTCTGTCGACAAATTAGTTACTAAACGCCACAATATTCCATAGAGGAACAGCAATGGTAAGTGGGCTTCGAGCGATTGTTTTGTAACGTTGTGTGACATTCAGCAGATATATTGACATTTACAATTTGTCCCCTAATTGACATGCATAACATTTTCGAAACGTTTACGAGCATTTAACGACTCGTCAATGCTCTTTGTATTATAAAATTGAAAACTAGCATGGTTGTTCGCATGTCTTTTATACCGATTTGTTTTTGCATTTTATAAGTAAAGCTCGAAAACTACGCGACATTACATTCAATAAACAATTGAACTTTTTTCCCTTTCTCTCTGTATATATGTATATATAACCAACGCTAGAAAGACTGATATTATTTTATGTATTTCATTGATGTATGCGCTTGTTCCTATGACCTTTATGCATTTAAAACATAGTTTTGACACTGTTTTATCATGAGTAGACAATTAGAAAGCATATAATTAATGCCAGCTCTACAAAGGTAGAATTAATTTCACCGTACCTTCGTGGGGACATAAGAACTGGGCAAATATTCAATACCCAGCAAAATAAAATCACAGAATTACAATGTCTGATTAAGGGAATTGAATACGAAATTCGGGACAGGACCGTACATCATAGCTTTTGATTTTCTCTTTGAATACTTATTTTTAAGGTATAGCATAAAGATATAATGTCGATATTTTAAAAATACCCTTTCTATTCAGATTTTATAACAAAACCTGTTTTCAACAAGTGAACGTGATTTATTCCACTTGTATATGAAGTCAACTGGGCAGTTTAAATACATTAAGGCAGTAAACACAACCATTGCTTACAATAAAAGGAAGCACATTAACATAGATAGTTCTCTTAAATTGTGTGTATGCATAGCGATTGCGTTCTTTTAAGGTTAAAGCCATAGGTTGCAATATCAGTCAGAGATGGTGAAAATTATTTGCTTAAGGATATACTCACGACATTGGTGCGTTGTAACCAAAGAATGGCATGACGTGATTTTTATAGTGTAAAATCCGTGTACAAAAACACATTTAAACCAATTGTACCTGTCATAAGTTATAGCCCGGACAGCGTTTTTTTTGCAAATTCTAAGTTGAAAAGGGGACGTAAAGTATTAATAATTTGTTGCCGAAGTCGACCTTGACCTGTATTTTACTGTGTTTACTGTTAATGTGCACGATAAACTCGATAAATTCGTCGAACTTTTCCATGAGTTATTTTCCGGAGAAAATAAAACAAATATACACCGACCTACCACATGCTAATTTGAAAGGGGGTCAACATTGGTAGTTTTTATTAAAAGTCCAACTTGAATTTGTGTTCACACATATTTGAATCCGTTGCCCTTTCATGAGTTTGTTATTATCTGTGCAAAACAAACAAACCGACCAACAAGCTCACTCCTATATACTTCCCAAACTGTATGTTGTATGGGTATACACACTTGATTTTCTTAACCATCTCTGACTGATACTGCCGCCTACGAATAAAGCATATACACTGATATCATCTAACTTTCTGGTTAAAGCATAACTTAGAAAAATAATTGCGATCAGTGTACTTGGTTGTGGGTTTCTAACACATTAGTTGACGATGGAATTAGAAACAACCAGCAAAATTAATACACATAAAGCATGCACAACGACATTTGCGGTACTAAACCTAGTTTCAGCATCATTTTAAGCACTTACTTTGTGAAACCAGCGACACGAAGATAGAAAAAAATAAACAAGTGCACGACTCTGAAAGTACATTCAAACTGAATACTGTAATTCATAAGAATGTCTATATAAACTGCTTACTCCAAAGAAGGTCGGTCGGGCAACTTTTTTTCCAAAAACGTAGACGTGCACGTAAAACAGTAAAAACATATGTTTACCTTGTCAACAATGAAAAACATGGCGTCTTCATGTTAATAAATGGTTTATTTGAATGTGTTTTATTATAATTATTTATAAAAATGATTTTCACCTAAAAGTATGGTTTATTGTAAAACATTTTATCTAAGACATATTTATAACAAAGAATATTGCTCTAAATTTAATGCACCCAGCCAGCGTTATTTCATAGAAATACGGCGCCCATGAAAACAACACAAGGTTGATAGCATGAAATGAACATTTTGAAGTCCAATTAACGCTTCCGTAGTTGCTCAAATTGAAACAAGCACATGAGGATTTTTTTATCTTAACACACAACTCTAAATCAATATAACCCCTTAAACTCTCCACTTACAATTGCATCTTGATTGGCACCAGTCTCACATGAGTATGAGAACGTACCAATCAACTGAATACATTGTAAAGGTTCAAACAAATAATTTAAAAGAGGCGAGTAGAGATTGTACACAAGCATCATACAATCAATACTCTAGCAAATGTATGAAGCACTGGGTTAATTTCTAATGAATTACGACGCGATATAAACATCGCGCTGCACGCAAGTACATTTGTTCGTGGGTTATAAAGAATATTGTCTAATTATCGATGGCTTGGCCTTATACTGATGCCATAAAGGTAAATTTGTACGTAAATAAATAACTTAATGGAAATATTGATTCCTGGCAAAGAACGTTTTTAGGTCAAAAACATTTATTAAAATAATAATAATAATATCACATACAAGCCATGGTGTCATATATAATTCATAAATGACACAACAAGGTGGGTTCCTTGTGGATATCATTTGTCTTGCACAATTATAATGTTGTTTGTTTATCAAATTGCAATACACTGTCCAAACTCGTCAGAAAATTGTATCCGTTTAAGACGGCGGCATAAATGTCATCACGTTGACGCCAACTTCGACATGGCTTATTGTACTAAGAGTACAATTATCAATTATTTTGGAGTAATTGTGAGGACGAAAATTCATGAACTAGTTTAAACCGCAGCTAGCTCCTGTTTCACTGACATTTCCAAGGCTTTTACCCAAACAGTTGCTGATTAATATAGCTTATACATGTGAGGTATGATTGTGTTGTTATGTACGTTGTGCGGTTCTCGTTTTTATAAGCTTGAATTTGACATTGGGTCTTTAAACACGTGTATCTTTATTGTTTGCTGCTGGGCTTGTCATTATCTCCTTCAATGTGATGTCCTTAAAGGTGCAAACACAATTTCTTCTATTACGAACGATTATAAGTTTGTTATAGGTTTTTGCATTGTTCTTTTGCAAGTATGTCTGTATATTTTTTTTATTAAAGTTCCATCAATTAACGTTTGTTTGTTTTTTGAAAGTTATAAAATATTACTTCAACATATTTTTTTCACTTGACGTCACATACTTTTGTTCATCATAACATGACACGTGTCAATCAAAACTCATTGTCAACACACCCAGTGCAAGAAAGCAAGGCAAGAACAGAAGTATATGTGTTTTCTTCAAAGACACCCAACGCAAAGAGACAGTGGAGGTCTTTCGCAAAAATATGGGCACCAAGAAAACGGGGCTGTTCATGCATGACCAGTTTCCACCAGATGTTACCTTACAGAGGATAAAGCTGATACCTATCATGCTGAAGGCCAGACAAGACGGAAAAGAGTCGTATATCAAGTACAATAAGCTGTATGTCACGGAGCAGTGTATACCAAAGGCCCGTATGGGAACGTGGACTAGGATGAAAAGGGGGGTAATGTGAAAGTAGGAGTATGGAACACTGGGAGGTTAACAGTATTCAATCGCGCTCAATTTCTCTAAGTTGCTGTTACTATATTTATTGTTCTCTACGTAGAATGATTCCCATATACAACCTACGCAGGATATTGCTACCGGATTATAACGAATTGAGGCAAACATTGTGACCACGTTTGATTGGAATTGTATGGCCATCCAGAGTGTCAAAAAGATGATGTTATTAGTTAAACGTGTAAGCTTTTTTTTGACTGACGTGACCCACATTCCTTGTCTCAAAGCAAAAGAAAATATTGAGGAAATTGAGTAGAAGATGGGACTTCTGAATTCTTCACGCGGAAATTTGCATACTTGAAAAAAAAAAGTTTCATGAAATCAAGTTCCCTGAAGACTTGAACGAACATGATGACTTGTATCAGCCCAAGTGTTGACCACGTCATCAGGCAAAGTATTGACCCTGTTGATCGGTTGACGGACAAAAGCTCACCATAACTGTAAGGTGCATTTACTCTCATTACTGGTGTGAGGTAGAGCTATAAATAGTTATTAACGGACTTAACACCATTATATGTCCGGATTTGTCCGGTACATTTTTTATATTTGTATATTATCAAATAAGGCTTTAAAATTGTGTTTCCCTGTTTAGAGCTAGTATCACAAAGCCATATAAGTATTACCAGAGAAAGAAGTCCTGGTGACCAATATGTTAAACACTACAATAGAGTGCAATTAAGTGTTAAAGAAATGTTAAGTAATAAGATTATTTTTACATCCCATTATCATGGACGATGATACTATGTGTATAAAGCACTGTAAGAGACAGTCAATAAAAGTGAAGTAAATTCATTCTTGTTGTCGGCTTGTATGTAAATCTTCGCTTGCGCTTATTTAAAATTTAATGAAAATCGCATGCCAAGCAATTAGTTACTAAATGCCACAATCTCCACGTTGGACAGCAACAGCCATAATTAACAAAACAGCCTAACTACTGTTATTTTGACGCGAACGGTAATGTTTTGCTTTGATATTAACGCTGTGTGTCTTACCAGTAAGGGGATAATGGCACGACTGCTTTAAACTGTTTAACATATTATAATATTAGGACAAGACAAAAACTAATACGTTAACTTTTCTGTGTCGATAGTTTAATTGTTTTAAAGTTACAAGCAATATATGTTCTTTGCAAAAAAAAATATATAACGTAGCAAATATTCATTTCGGCTTCTTAAATATCTCACGTCCAGGCCTCATCCATACAAGTTTACTTTTGTAACATCTCAACCTAATACCGGATGAAAATGATATTCCCAAATTCACATTAATTCAAGTGTTATTATTGAGAAAACGCGACGTTCTCAGAATACATGACTAGTTGATTGCCGCTTAGTTTGTTAATGCTGGTGAAAAAACACACCTTGTAGAAGGTGTTTGGATGTATCAAACAATGTGGCATTCATGTCATTGTAAACTATTTCTATTCCATACTATAGATAAAGGACTTTCCCGGAAACTCGAGATAATCAGTAAAGACATACTGTACAAAATTTAACTTTGCGCACAACCACAATACAACTACAAAGATCAAACAAATCAAGTAAACTGCATTTGAGTGAATCGATTTTTACATTGCTTTGAACAATTACACACATAAACACATTGGATTTATCTGAATGTGACAACATTTGAAGACGTTTACTAGTTAAATTATATCAAATCATCGATTAATCTTTAATTTAATCCGTGGATTTGTTTGTCAATTAAACGACTGCGTGATAATTGATAACTTTGTCGTACTCAGCTATTGAATATCAGCACTAATAATTATTATAGAGAAAGAGAGACTGTATTTTGATAAAGCAGTGTTGTTGTTTTTGTTTTTGTTTTCAAGAATTATAACTCATGTCGTTTTATGACAGTAGTACAACATATTTTCTACAGAAATTTGCATGTTTCATTGCGAAAAAAACACTAAACGGAAGAATTCTTTTTTTTAATAGTAGTTTCAAAAATATGAGTCCACTGGTGAATAAACCATACTATATCTCAAACTTACACTTCTCCCACCATATAGCGAAAGGGGCAATCTTAATATGTGTACCACATCGGGTGTCTAGTGGATGCTTTAACATTCATACATGCATTAGGTTGATCTATCATTCGATCAACTGTGTTGATGTAATGTTTGAACCAGCAAGATCATATTGGGTACTAGACTATATTTTAGTAATCTGTTTAATGACGTACAATGAAGCCATGACTAAGCAGTTATTGTTATTGTTAGAATATTAACAAGTATTCCTTCTTTTTCTTAAAAAGAGAAACCGCAAAGACGTTTAATGAAGATTGGGAAGCAGATGATCTGCTGAATTGTTCACGATGATTTCTTTTCATATTTAAACAAACTATCTCTTTTCGATAAGACATTACCTAATTCAACTTCGACCTCTCCAGTATAATAACAAGAGGGCCTTGATGGCCCTAAAACGCTCAGCTAAGCAAAGGGCCTCAACTCTGTGATAAAAGCATTAAAAATGTTGCAATTTAAACATATCTTTACTGATGACAATGCCTTGTTTTATATTTGTAAAAGGTCATGCAATGAAGCTACCTGTAAAGTTTCATTGAATTTGGCCTGGTAGTTTCAGAGATTTTTTTAAAGCAAAACATTAAGTCGGCCATTTTGTTGCTGTTGTTGTTGATCAATCTCAATGCCTGTATTTTTAGAGGGTCATGCAATGAAGCTTCCTGTAAAATTTCAGTGAATGTAGCCTTGAAGTTTCAGGGGAGATGTTTTTTTAATGCAAAACAGTAAAAGTTGGCCAGATTGCTGTTGTTGCTGATCAATCGCAACCCCTGGTTGTATATTTGTAGAGGGTCACCAAAGGAAGCCTCCTGTAAAGTTTCATTGAATTTGGAGTGGAAGTTTCAGAGGAGATGTTTTTTAAAGCAAAACAAGAAGTCAGCCATTATGTTTTTGTTGCTGTTGTTGTTGCTGTTGATTAATCGTGAGCCCTTGTTGTAATCTGTAAAGGGTCACCCAAGGAAGTTTCCTATAAAGTTTTATTGAATTTGGACTGGTAGTTTCAGAGGAGATGTTTTTAAAGCAAAACTGGAAGTCGGCCATTTTGTTGTTGTTGTTGTTGTTGTTAATCAATCGTGACCCCTTATTTTATTTTTGTAGAGGGTAACCCAAGGAAGCTTTCTATGAATTTTCATTGAATATGACCAGATAGTTTTAGAGGAGATGTTTTTTTAAAGCAATTGTTCACGAACGGATGGACGGACGGACTGACGGAAGAAGGACGGACAAAGATTGAGCACAATAAGTCACGTTGAGCATTTCGTCCTCTGGTGAGCTTAAAACCCAAGCTTTTCATTTAATCTAGATTTATAGGATTGGTTAGAAAAAGCTAACCGTGACTGGCGTATGCACTTGCTACTGATATCAGGAAGAATTCTAAGCTACGCAAAAAGGGTATAATTTTAACGGAATAATCACCGTTTTACCAGGAGTTAATATGACGTAAGTACTCTTTTGTACATTACCAAATAAAGGCTTTTAACCTCCTTACCTCTTTTAAACCGATTACACAAAAGCATTTCATATAAGTATTGACAGACTTAAGTTATCCTTGTTTCAGAAATTGGATTCGAATCTGTTAAGCTCAAGAATTGCACCGACACTTCATCATGTAATAAAGTGTTATACGAAACTTATATTACTATTGTGTTTCTCGTTGCATCTTGTGCAAACTACACGATTGACATGTCTGCAATTCATTGCAAAATACAGTTAACAGATAGACAATAAAGAAGATATGTTCAGACTTGTTGTTTCCTTGCATGCACATTGCATCTGCTATGATGTGCAATTAAATGGAAATCCGATGTCAAACAAAATGCCTCAATCACTACGGGGGAAACTACAGCAATCACCGATAAACCATTCTCTCCAAATTGACGAGCTAGATAATAAACTATGCAGCAAGGCAGAACAAACAGCGTTAGCAGACATCTTACTCACGTTGTCATGCACACAAATTAAAGTTAAATGTAAATCAGCTTTGAAATAAAAGACTGGTGAAAAAACACGCATTTAATTCAAAGAAGAGATAAAGAGAATTTCCCTGAAACGTTTAGCAAGTTGCATGCATGTGCATCCTGTTCCTATATACAAAGTGGACATTTCTCTATTTAAATCGAGCTAAGATAATAAAATCAAATTATATTTACATGCAAAAATGTATATCCATTACTGTGAACAAAGACCTTCGTTTAACTCCAAGTGTCAATGGGCGGACGTATGGGCAGACGGAAGGGATGACTGACGACGGACAGACATACAGACGAGATTGTTTCTGCAAAATTGCACGTCCGTACGGAAAGCATTGATTCTTGCGAGAATCGTACGGATGTTTCGAACTCGTAGAGAACTCGGTGAAATTGTTTCGCCGAGCACTCGACTCTTTCCTTGCCGACCTCGTAGAACCTTTCGAAGACGGGAGCAGCTACAATGGCCCCGATAAAGCTCGTACAGGATTCGTACAATGTCCACGCAGATTTTCAACACTGCGAGGCCCGTACAAACTAGCTGGTGTTCTCCCGACTATTGAACGGTGTCGAATGGTCAACGTACGATGTCCGTACAATACTACCGTACGGGCTTTGTGCGACATCCTTGAGGATTCAATGTTATATAAAACCGAGCTCCTTCAGAGATCCACACAACTTCTCTGCGATGTCCGTATGAATTGTCCTAAGATTACATCCTCCAAAAGATCGTACGGGGCCCGTAGGCTTGTGACCAGAAGCTACGATTGTACAGAGAATGTACGTATTTTTGTAGAATCGTTATAAATCGTAAGGACATCGCTCGGATATGTGACTGAGGCATTAGGGCGTATTTCGTTCAACTTGGCTTCTTGATTACTTTGCATGAAAACTAAGTCTAAGGCCTATATCCATCCCACCAGCGTTGGTGTGGTAACGCGACGTTTACACCTACACTACACTGGTTGTGTAGCTTTGTTACCTCGGAGCCAAAGAATCCTTGTTGTACTCAACTCATTATAAGCCATTGCATTTGTTATAGTAAGCTTATAGTCATACTGATTATCTTATAAGTTTCAGTAACCGAATGGGAAAAATAAATAAATCTTTAGATAATACTGATGAATAAAACCGTTTGAAGTGTATACCAAGTTACAATGTCACATACGAACACTTGTGCCAAAACATAATTTGCATATAACCCAAATCTATAAAGCTGCAAAATATTACCTTTTTCCGTATTGCATGGCAAAGACAGTCCATGTAATCCAAACTTATTTCCCAATAGTCGAGGTAAATACAAGTCTTTTTTATAACAAATAAAAAACTAAAGGTCAATGTCAGATGTTAAATGATATCTTGAAGAAAAATTCAAAATATTATTTGTCAAGAAATAACTGATCCAAGTCCAATTTCTTTACTGAGCTGAAAAATGTCGCATAATAAAGCAATGCATAGAACTGCATCCTATTCATACGGCAACTCAGAGACAATACTAGTAGTAAAAACTTGAGACAATTAACGCTTAGAATTATTATGGAGTTTTATCTTGTTGCTAGGTTTTATTTGCAATTAAATGGAAATATTCTCTGTCTGCCAATTAGTTACTAAATACCACAATTTCCATAGAGGAACAAGACAAACAGCAATGCTCAGTGGACTTCGAGTGTTATGTAACGCAATGTGTCATTCAGCGAATATAGTGTTATAACAAATTGTACACTCTTAATATTTGACATGCATTTGACATGTTGGGAAGGTTTGCTTGCATTTACCTACTCGTCTAGCCTCTGTTAAAATATGAAGTTGAAACTACGAAGGTTTAAATAATAAGGGTAGTTTGCCTTTCTTTTACACTAACTTCGTTTTTGCATACATGAGGTTATTTAAACGCTATGCGATATCATATCCAATTAACTTCAGCTTTTTTTTCCTTTTTGTATATATTTACATGAGTTACGGCGTAGGAGTGATATAAACCAATGCAATAGTTTGCAAATTAAACAAGTGTAATACTATGCAATTTAAGTAACCGCACCACAGAAAAGTGTAGGTATACGCGCTGTCGAAAATGTAAACAAACATGTATTTGACACTTCAAAATATGTACTCTCGGTGTCAACAATATCAGCTCCACGATTTTACGAATGGTAAAAATGTGGGGCGTTATCTACTCTCTAATCATAGCGCCAGAACATACCTAGTCCTGAAATTTCCTGCTAACCAGATTATGAACAAAATCGGTACATAAGAACATTGCATCTTCACATAAATTAAAACCAACAAGAGGAAATATCCAACACCCTGTACGCCAGTGAAAATAGCTTCCATGCAAAATGCTCAATCTAGGCAGTTCGCCAGCGATGCTCAAGTTAACACAGGCACTATTCCAACATCAAATCTCACTGTTTCTGGTGAATTTTAAAACATTTTTGGTGCTTCAATTCACGGAGGTAATATCGATGTGTACATCCATTAAAATGACAGAAGTCCATGAGCTAGAAAGCAAATTCGCATATTTAAAGAGACAGTGACAATGACTAACGGTCTTTTCAAACTTCATCCGCTTAACACACAGTTATGCTACTTCTTTTATTATCGATTTAATTGATTTAAATGCATTGAAGTATTAAGTATTGTTGTTTTTAAGTGAAACTTTTGAAAATTGGTTTTTACTTGAGAACTGATTGTTTTTATTGGAAATAAAATGCTTTCATGTGGGACTGTTTTCTTTTTTGCGGATGAAACAGCCTATGACCACAATGCATTTAAAGTGAAGTTTAAAACCTATGGCCTCCTAAATGAACACTGTTTCAAACATGATTAGATTATATGTGTGCATACTTTGAACCTTTACTTGCCAGCTTTGCCAGGTTTGTATGAGTTGTCGTAACATGAGTATCATTAAATTCATGGGCCAAAATTCAACACCCAAAAAATTAAAATCTTTTTATAGCACATTAACGTGCTATGAATATAAGAGAATTGCTGGACTGAAAATAGTTGGAAGTCATGAAACACATATTCTATAGGTGTTGACATATAATTGGTCAAAATAAACTATATATAATTTATATAAACAACATAGAGGCTGGATGTATTAATTCGCAAGACTGGTGATGTCTGTATCTTGTCGTTGAGTACTTTATAGTTGGCATTTGTTTGCTTAATACTTTATTGTCTTGATGCTGTCATCTATCGGGTTTGTATGTTGAGATTTGCTCTTCTTGACAAATGGTATGATAATGGTGTAAGGAAAAAGATTCGTAAAACCGGTTTACCACCACCCATCTCCAGAAAAGTCCTTATTTCAATAACCGTTTTAAGGTGGTAACTCCAAAACGATTTGAGTGGCATTTGAAAAGTAGCAATTAGGGACCGTTCCTGTTCTCCCTATTTTAAGCTGGTTACCCAAATTTGAACTGATTGTTTAATATTCAATCTGTGTTTGATGGTTTGTGTGTGTCTAGTTTATTGTATGTAAGGCTCCCAAATTGATCAGTCTTCACATTCAAATTTAAATTCACGACATTGAATTGGTATTACTATCTACGCTAATAATCATGGATTGTTTTTCAGATGTATTTGAGTGCATCACTCACTGATATATTTTATAACCATGGGTGTTGTGTGATCTTTGGAGAGTGCCGGGCAAAGTTAGAAGCACATATTTAACAAAACAAGAGGGCCATGATGGCCCTAATTCGCTCACCTGAGTAAAAGAGTCTAACCTTTGTTATCAATATAGCTTGATATTTGTTCGCAAAGAATATTGAAAAACATACTGGTCAAACATGTTGCCTGGATAATCACGGACAGGACTTGTCACAGTTGCTTGCACACTGAGAGGACTTGTCACAGTTTCCTGCACACTGACAGGACTTGTTGATTGACTGCACATTGACAGGACTTTGATTAGTTGCCTGCACACTGACAGGACTTGATAATTGACTGCACACCGACAGCACTTGGTACAGATACCTGCATACGTACAGGACTTTTTTTCAGTTGCCTGCACACTGACAAGACTTCGTTCAATTGCCTGCGCACTGAAATAATTTTTAGTATAGATACACAAACAACAAACAGTGCACCAGCCAATAAAACCAATAAAAACTGCCTTAAGCTCTAAAAATAATATCAGAACATATTCAGCATATTGCTTCTTCCATCTAGGACAACATCACCATGGCAAGCACAGTTCTGCATGGAATTCATTTCTTTCAACAATTTTGAAAAAGCACCAATCAAAGATCATTTCTATGAAGTTTCATCAAAATTATCCAAGCGGTTTAGGAGAAGATATTTATAACCAATTTTTGACGCCGAACGTTGGACGACGGACGACAGACGCCGGACATAGACCGATCACAATAGCTCACCTTAAGCACTTTGTGCACCGATTAGCTATTGTCGGACGGATAACCATTATTACAGCCGAGAGATGTTTGTGAACATGTATGCCCCACTAATGGCATCCAATTAATCGTTTTGCATTAGGTATATTTTGGGTTGAAGGTTTCAGCCAAGATTGAAGACCGTAGGTCAAAGCGTTCCCGTAATGACATGGTTTTATTCTTCAAGGTCATTATGGCCCTTATTGTTGCCCTGCTGATCTCAAAATCATTAGGGGTCATTTGGATGTCATGACCATTCTCCCTACCAAGTTTTAGGACCAAAAGGCTATGAATACTCAAGTTATAAATCTGACAATATTGTGCTTAATGTTCATGGTCACCACGACTGTAATATTACCTTTGACCTACTGACCTTAAAATCAATAGCAGCCATCTGCTGGTCATGACCAACCTATCTTTTTGAGTTTAAGTACCTTGGGCCCAAGCATACTTTTGTTATATATCAAGCAAGGTTTAATATACCGCACGACCCACCAACCCATATAGACGGTGGGTCACATGCAAAGCAATACAGCCACATTTCATAATAATAATACATCCTGCTAATGCACATGTTGGAAAAAATGGGTCGTCAGCAAAAATAATGAGTCACGGTCACTGAATTACAATATATTAATTAAGTGTCTTGAATATCACATTTCAGGACAGGACCGTACATCTTAGCTTTTTGGTAACTGTTAATAAATGATGAGACAAGTGTGAGGTTGAATACACCTCATGTAGTTTCAAACAACTCCTGTTTATTTGACCGTTCCGAAGCGGTGTGACCGTGTCGCAAAACAGGTTTCGATAAATATGTTTCGATGTATTTGTTGTCTGCTCTTGTTATTTGTACGGTCAGTGGATGTTGTCGTGTGCCTTAAAACAGGGGTGTTAGCTACAGGGCTTATATCGTTTTATTGTGACTTAGACAAACATATAGACCTTAGGTATCAATATAAATTTAGTGTTAAGACTATTCACATCAGAAAGCTGAATAATGGTCTAATTCATTACGGAAACGTCAACTTAACTTTTAGTGGAGTTAAGGGTACACGTGGTGTAGCCCTTATTGAAAATAAATGCTTAAGGCAAAGAAGAGCACCGTGGAAAAAACGTCAATGCCTCTTCACTTGAAAGTTCACTTAACGCAGGCTGATTTTCTTATCTTATGTAAATCAATATAACCTCTTAAACTCTCCACGGAATATAGCATCAAGAATGACACCAGTACCACATGAGCAAGAGAAAATTCCAGTCAACTGAGTACATTGAAAAGGTTCAAACAAACACTATAATAGGGACAAGGGAGATTGGCGTACACAAGCCTCATTCAAACAATGCTCTAGCGTATTGCATACAGCACGGGATTAATTTCAAATGAATTATGACACGGTATAAATGCAAACCATATCGCGCTGCATGCAAAAGCTTTTGTTGGTCGGTTGTAAAGAATATTGTCCCAGTATCGATGGCTTGGGTACATTGCATGTAGATTAAGGTTGATTTTTTTTCGAAAATAAATTAATCATCGGAAATATCAATTACTGTCTTTGAACTCTTTAAGTTCAAATATATTGATAAAACGGTTAAATAAATAATATCACGGAATTAATAATTGGCATTTATATTGCAAAAATGACAAAAGACAATCACCCTTGTTGAGTAAATTTGTCTTAAACAATTAAATTTCGAAACGAATCACATGGCATTTTATTTAATAAATCAAGTTTACAAAAAAGACACATGAATATTAATTAAATAACAACTAACAAATGCAGCTTATGTCACAACTTCGAGTTACTCGGATTTTTCACATTGAATGACCCGCCCTTTCCAATTCCCTCTTGAAAACGCTTTGCACCTGGAAGAAAATATGTACTTCTACTTTTTGGGGATGTAAACAAGGTTCGCAAACACGAAGAATAAAACATTGCACAAAAAAAACAAGAAAAATCTGAAAGTGTGATAATTTGTAAGTATACAACATTGTGGCAGGTGAGTCTAAATACATGATGAACTAATCAAGTGATAACAAGTAACTGAGCATTGCTAAAAATACGATAGACCCCTTTAGCGTTGTCATAACCTTGTCAAAAGAAGGGCAATCGAAGAATCTCCATAGTCGGTATTATCAAACTAACTTAAATGTCCTCTATCAAGTTTCCTGGAACTACTAGTAGCTATAATACTTTAAGCTATATCATGATCCTGTTAAAGTGTGGTATTTCCATTATTTGATTTCCATATCAAACACTTTTATTGTCTGAAACATGTATGACCTACATAATCTAACCACGTTCTTTAGTTTATAAGCCTAGCTTGCACCCTTTTTATTCATTGCAGTATCAGTATAGCGTACACACTGACAAAACAAAACCATCTCAACATGAAACAAATCCTTATCGCTCGTTACCTAACAGGTGAAAACAAATGGAGTAATGGCAGCTAGGCAACCAACCTTGTACAGATTCCTCTTGCACGACCTGTATTCCATTATCAAACTCGTATTGCAATGCGTCCTCCATAGAGGCAGCATTATATGCCGCATAGTATGCTGACTGACGGTCCAGGTTCATACATCTTTGCGGGAACCGCAGTAACGAATGGGCCAGCTGTAAAGCCACTGCAAGAGCTGAAAAAGATATGTGTGACAATAGAGGAAAAGGCTACAGACTACTTATTAATTTTCCTATACATTAATATGTAAATAGGCAAACAACAGACATGACAAATGCCAATTCTAGCGTTTCACGTATTTGATAATCATTACAACCTTACATTCCTTAACATTCCGATCACAACCAATTGATTTAAGAAATAGAAAAGATATGTCATGTTTCTTTTAAGACAATCCGTTCACTTTGAAGTTAAGCAACATAAATTGTTCTTGTAATTCATTTGTATGCGGCCTTAAGTAAGCAAGATTCTTATCCAACAGAAAATATGTAAATCCCTTGAGATATTCATGTATACTGGATGTTACTTCTGATTGCAGGTATTGGACTGCATTCAAAGTATAACAAGTATTAATTATTTGCAAAAGTAGAAATTGATAAAATATTTTCCTAAAGTAGCATTCTCAAACTTAAATATAGACAGTGCATCCTCACAGGACCACATCCGGGTACATTTAGTTATAACGTACTCGGCGTAGAAAGACTTGTCGGTCCAGGTGACTCCAATAAATCTTTTCATAGCTTCAAAAATCGTTTATCTGAAGGAACGTCACAGATGGCAACAAGTTATCAATTTCGTTTCCTCAATTCTAATCTTTTAAGGGACTAGACACCAGATGATACAATTTCAAGGAAAAAAAGAAAATTGTCAAAAACATACACAAAATTGATAGTGTTGTGTACAACTCATTTACTAATGTATCACACCGTTTACGACAGGTGTATCTTTTGCAGTTTTTGCGTATTTTTCCAATTCGAAATTTATTGGGTTTGTCTACCACGTTAATACCATAAATTGTAAAACAAGCGTCGGTATACATGTATGTATCTCTGCTTATCACGTGACTTTCACATGCTGAATTTACATATTATAGACTGGGAAAACGTCATGCGCTATTTTTAAACGGGTAAACTCAGCTGAGACAGCTACAAAATATGACTTTAATCATGTAAATTGATGTATTATCGAGCCCATACCAGCTCGTTTTAACAATTGTAGGCTTATTTGAGGAAATACTGTATTCATCGATTTTATGACCATCTGGCATCTGGTCACTTTAATGTTCAGCTCATGTTCAGTCTTGACGTCAACGAAAATAATGACATTTAAATGACGAAAATATGACACTATGAAGATAATATTTGTCTTATTTTACGACCAAGATCTTTATTTAGACTGAGCCCGGCTAGTTCACTTTCTATGATACCACAGTAACAAATGGTCCAGGGTTTATTTATTTTGATAGTCTCCTGTGATTTAACTTTACTTCCAACTTGACAGACGACCTACGAAGCTACGTGTCAAAATAAGTGCATTATTGATGAGTTTTAAAGTGATGCAATAATTTCAGCAAGTATTATTTACGAAATTGCTGACAGTCCCTTATCTAGATCGTAAAGGATTGTTAGGAATATCGAATGTGGGCAAGGAATGTTACGTAAGAAGAAGGCAAAAGGGTCTCAGATTATTAAACTCGGTGAACGGAGAGGTTGGATTCAGGCACCTACCAGAAAAGTCTACTTTTCGTATGCAGGATAAGATGTAAGGTGATTGGCAGGGAAAATGTGCCTGTCTCTAAAGATACTTTGAGGAGGGAGCTCCATTTCATGGGCTGGAATCGGAATAGAAACAGAGATCAGCACTAAACGGGTAGACTCAGCTGAGACAGCTACAAAATATGACTTTAATCATGTTAATTGATGTATTATCGACCCCATACCATCTCGTTTTAACAATTGTAGGCTTATTTGAGGAAATACTGTATTCGCCGAGTTTATGACCATCTGGTATCTGGTCACTTTAATGTTCAGCTCATGTTCAGTCTTGACGTCAACGAAAACAAGACATTAAAATGACGAAAATATGACACTATGAAGATAATATTTGTCTTATTTTACGACCAAGTTCTTTATTGACATGGAGCCCGGCTAGTTCACTTTCTATGAAACCACAGTAACAAATGGCCCAGCTTTCATACCACAAGCGCATTGTGTTGTACAACTATAACTACAGTCGAACCCCGTTGGCTCGAACTCCTAGGGACCGGCAGAAATACATCGAGCCTCGTAAAATTCGAGCCAAGCGGGAATTACATTCAGAATAAAGAAATCGGTCCTTTACATAGAGTTCGAGCCAACGAGGAATTCGTACCAAGCGAGTTCGAGCCAACGGGGTTGGACTGTATAACCAAAATAACCTAACGGAAATGTCGGTCCAGGTTAATACAATGCTGGGAATACTACTGCAGTAAATGGTCTAATTGTAACGCCACTTATAGAGCTGTGCATTGAGGGCTGTGACATAAAGAACATAATTGGACTGTCTGTCTTGGGAATGATGAAAAGATGTGGTTTATGTTCTTTTAAGGGTACCACAGTAGATTATGGGCCCCATGGAAAGCCATTGAAAGAGCTGACAATACATGGATGTACAATAACGCTAAGAAAATATAGAACTAAATACGCCGTAGGCGGCCAGAGACGGTCCTAGTTCCTACACTTTGTAGCAAACAGAAATTATTGCGTACTTTTGATAATCCATTTTATTTAATAACCTTCCAATTTGTTATTTATCTAATTAGTCTCCTGGAGTGATCTTATTTTACTTCCAACTTGACAGACGACGTGTCAAAATAAGTGCATTATTTATTAGTTTCAATAGGATGAAATAACTTCAGCAAGTATTATTTACGAAATTGCTGACAGTAACATAAGAAGGACAGGAATACCTAAGATTTTGACAGTTGATGAAGGAAGAGGTTGGATTTAGTCACCTCCCAGAAAAGACAATGTGGCATATGCAGGATAAGATGTGAAATAATTTAATGGAAAATATGTCTGTCTTTAAAGAGACAATGAGGAGGGAGCTCTAATTCATGGGTTGGGATCGGAGCAGAAATAGAGATAACGTAAGACTGTTATCGGGACATTGACACATTCTTGGATGAAAGGTCTTTTTCGTTGTCTCCAAATGGCATTACTTTGTGGACCAAGGATGAGAGAGACTTCTTCGATTTACCCGCGCCTCAAGTACAGCTCTAAATCCACGTTTAGGGTGGGGTAAGTAAACGGGGAGCGCTACCTTTGTGTCTGTTTAAAGGCATCTTGATCAGGTAGCGGTATACTGATATTTGAAATGGACATTGGCACATGTTCCCAACAACCCATGTTTTGTAGGGATATGACTGGTTAGTGCAGTAGGATAAAACCTTAAGCACGGTGCAAATAATATAGAACAGTGATTCCCTAAGGGAAATGTGCCAGTTTTAGGGTGGCGAAGCTACAGTCCTAACCTAAGTAGGGATTTATAAAGAACCATATTAACAAGAGCCGTCGTAAAACAGCGCGCTATGCCGCTTTGACTTAGAATACAATAACGATGTAATAATACCAAGTTTGGTCTCTTTATGTCAAACCTAACTAAAATTATTTGATACATAAGGTGACTTTGATGCTGCCCTCCCTCCAGCCCGCCCAAACAATGACGCAAGTCATTCAAATAACTTGATTTCCCATTATGAAAATGTGGTTAAGAATATACAAATATGCCTTTCAAAGGAAATTTTAAAAAAAATCAAGGGCCATAACTTGTATTTAGGCTTAAAACGGAGTTATTTTTCTTGTTGTAAGATGGTCGTAAATAATTTTGAATTTTATTAAGCGCATTTAATGAGCGGTATAGAAGTTCTTTTTACTAAAATCCCAACTTGCCCTTAACTTTTACTTGCCTAAAACTTTAACCTAAGTCAATCAGGGGCCATGACTTGTATTAAGGATATGGAGTTATGTAACCTCATTGGGTGATGGTCCTGAACAATTGTGTGAAGTATTAAGTCAATTGAATGAAGGGTATAGAAGTTATTAAACAATATCCCAACCTGCCCTAAAACTTTTACTGAAGTTCCATAGTCAATCAGGGGCCATAATTTGTATAAAAGATAATATGGAGTTATCTAACCTCATTATGTGATGGCTCTGAACATCTGTGTGAAGTATTAAGTCAATTGAATGAAGGGTATTGGAGTTTTAAATGAAAATCCCAACTTGCCCTAAAACTTTAACCCAAGTCAATCAGGGGCCATAACTTGTATTTAGGATAATATGGAGTTATGTAACCTCATTGTGGGATGGTCCTGAACAACTGTGTGAAATATTAAGTCAATTGAACAAAGGATATAGAAGTTATTAATAAATATTCCAACTTGCCATAAAACTTTAACCCAAGTTCCATAGTCAATCAGGGGCCATAAGTTGTATTTAGGATAATATGGAGTTATCTAACCTCATCATGTGATGGTCCTGAACAACTGTGTGAAGTATTAACTATTATAATTATACTATTAAGTCAATTGAATGTAGGGTATTGGACTTATAAGTGAAAATCCCAACTTGCCCTAAAACTTTAACCCGACGCCGACGCTGGGGCGAGTAGTATAGCCCACCTATTCATCGAATAGTCGAGCTAACAAGCAACGACATTACGACATTGAAGCAAGAAGTAGTGAAATTCTTGGACATTGAAGACAATGATTTTAGGGAGCAAGTCCCGGATAATTGAATCCTGTTTTCCTCTCAGTTTACTCAAAAACTGGCTAATGATTCAGTAAGTGAATGTGTTCTTGACTTCATACAGTAAAAAGTAAATTGCTGCTATGACCAGTTAAAACATAAGACAAGAGCTGTCACAGTATGTGACGAATGCCCCCGGATGTGACATTGACCTACTAACAAGGTCAGTACATAAAAAGTTGATCTTGCCTTTACGTGTCAAATACATATGGCAAGTTATTTTAAATTGCCTCTGAACATAAAAAATACCACCCATACTTGACAACATACACTGTTATGTCCTTATATTCAGAATTCCCTTGTGAATAAACACTTAGTGTATCTTTCACCTTAGAGGTAGGGACATGGGTCTTGCACACGACACGTCGTCTTGGTATGTGGAACACATGTAGCAAGTGATTTTAAAATCTGTCCATACAAGGGAAAGTAACAGCCCTGACACGACAACCTAAACTCTATGTCCTTATATGCAGCACTCCATTGTGAATAAACACTAAGGGTGACCTTGACCTTTGAGGTAGGGACACGGGTCTTGCATGCGACACGTCGTCTTGGTATGTGGAACACATGTGGCAAGTCATTTTAAAATCTGTCCATACAAGGGAAAGTTACAGCCCGGACACGACAACCTATACTCTATGTCCTTATATGCAGCACTCCATTGTGAATAAACACTAAGTGTGACCTTGACCTTAGAGGTAGGGACACGGGTCTTGCACGCGACACGTCGTCTTGGTATGTGGAACACATGTGGCAAGTTATTTCAAAATCTGTCCATACAAGCGGAAGTTACAGCCCGGACACGACAACCTATACTCTATGTCCTTATATACAGCACTCCATTGTAAATAAACACTAAGTGTGACCTTGACCTTTGAGGTAGGGACACGGGTCTTGCACGCGACAAGTCGTCTTGGTATGTGGAACACATGTGGCAAGTTATTTTAAAATCTGTCCATACAAGGGAAAGTTACAGCCCAGACACGACAACCTATACTCTATGTTCTTATATGCAGCACTCCATTGTGCATAAACACTAAGTGTGACCTTGACCTTTGAGGTAGGGACACGGGTCTTGCACGCGACACGTCGTCTTGGTATGTTGAACACATGTGGCAGGTTATTTTAAAATCTGTCCATACAAGGGAAAGTTACAGCCCGGACACGACAACCTATACTCTATGTCCTTATATGCAGCACTCCATTGTGAATAAACACTAAGTGTGACCTTAACCTTAGAGGTAGGGACACGGGTCTTGCACGCGACACATCGTCTTGGTATGTGGAACACATGTAGCAAGTTATTTTAAAATCTGTCCATACAAGTGAAAGTTACAGCCCGAATTCGACAACCTATACTCTATGTCCTTATATGCAGCACTCCATTGTGAATAAACACTAAGTGTGACCTTGACCTTAGAGTTAGGAACACGGGTCTTGCACGCGACACGACACCACAACCTATGCTCCATTGTGAATAAACACTAAGTGTGACCTTGACCTTAGAGGTATGAATTTCACAGAGTGTCTTGCACGCGACACGTCGTCTTGGTATTTGGAACACATGTGGCAAGTTATTTTAAAATCTGTCCATACAAGGGAAAGTTACAGCCAGGAAACGAGTTATTGAGCCAGACACACAGACGGACGGACGGTGCGATTTTAATATGCCCACCTTCGGGGGCATAAAAATGTAATTGACAACATTATTACATTAAATTATTACCAATATATAAAACATTATTATTATTACTATTATTAATAAATAAAGTGCAGCATTATCATTATAATTATTACCAATATATATAACATTATCATCTAAATTGTTATCATAGCTTCAAAGTATGATTAGTGTTTCTTTACGATGAACTGTATAATTATTATAATGTTCAAGTTAACAATAAATGTTCAGTTCTGTTCTTAATGTTTCTGCTAATCACTTACAACATTGGTTAATTCCTTGCATGTACTTACCTGAACCCGTTGAACAAACCCTGTTTGCAAGCCCAAAATCATATGCCTCTTTGGCTGTAATACTTCTACCTAGAATAAAACATAAAAAATTCCAGTTAAGCCAAGTGGCATAATTGGAACAATTTTAAGGTGATACAAATTACAGTTACATACCACATATAATTTTGATCTTCCATGAGTAAATTAAAAGTTTCAAAATTTAATATTTTTCAGGCATCACCCAGGTTGGGTCAAGACTTTGACCTTTACTTTGAATAACAAAGTAAAAGACAAAATGGAATCATTCTGAAGGAATATGAATTTCTTGACTAAATTTTGGCGATTGCTTTGGCTGTGATCAAATTTTGGCTACCAAAAAAGTATGGTATTAAAATCATGTGTAATGTCACACCATATCACATTAATTAGAGCTGTCACAGGAGTAAAAAATACCCCCCCCCCCAAATGCCGCCTGGACACAGGAATGGCAACCAATTTCTTTGAAAAAGGCCATAACTCCGAAGTAATTGTACACTTATCATGCTTAACCAATGTGTGCTGTTTAATTAAAACCAATTGAGTAATTAAGAAGGTAAGCTGCTAACAAGATAAAGTAACAAGGGGCAATAACTCTTAGTTAGCATAAATATATTTATGGTTCTTGTAACTGCACTTCCTGTCATTGTGCTTTACCATTGTATGAAGTTACATTAAAATTTCATCCTTTAGTTTTCAAGTTAAGCTCCGCACAAAGAAAAGTAGCAAAGAGTAATAACTCTGTAATAAGCTGATATTGAGTTACGGTTTTTGCATCTCATTGTTGTACTGAAGTATAAAGTTTAGTTAAATATCATCCAGTAGTTTTCAAGCTATGTGACAAAGAACAATAACTCTGTTATTAGTTGAACAATGCAGTCCAAAGGACAGCTCTATATTCCCCGCCGTTGTTTTTTAGTATATTTTTTCCTGCAACCTGACTGGTACATTGGATCTGACCAAAATTGTACACAACCACTGGTCAAGAGTGGGAATATAGGAAATACAAGTTGTTGATCGGTAACCTAAATATTTTTGGATATTTGAACATATTATAAAAGGACATTTGTTTAAGTTTTTCATATTATGTGAAGTGTAGGTAAGATCAATGTCAAGGTTATTTTGGCTAAAAATAGGAAGGAAAATGAGTCCTTGATTTATAACATCGATGATAAAGCAAGCCTTAAGTATTTTCGATAAAGTGTTACATATATATTGTGGTGACGTCATAACATTGAATTACTGCTTTTGAAGAGAAAACACATGTTATAATTATAGTATCACATTTGTGTCAATTTTTTTTTAGATATTAAGCTTGTTGCACATAATGATAATGCTTGGTATAGTGCGCTAAGTATCAATCTGTGCAACTTGTTTAAAACTTTCAATTAACATTTATATCTTATCCTCTATTTAGCATTGTCATAATATGGACCTAAAACTTCATAATGGATTACTGGCACAAATTGCAATTGGTTCGAGTTCTTGGATCAATTCAGTTATTGTTGCTTAAAGTACATGAAATGTATATGGTCAATAAATCCAGTAAGAATCAACATGCCTACATTGCTAAATGTAAAAAGCCAGGACACAAGCATGTGTACTATGACCTTTAAATGTCAGATGTGACCTTGACCATTGAGGTATGGACCCGGGTCAAGGTCACTGCACATCATCTCAATAAGGAAAACATTTGTACCAAGTATTATGGTAATCCATCAATGCATAAGTAAGTTATAGTGCGGACATGAGCATGCGTACTCTGACCTTTAAATGTATTGTGTGACCTTGACCTTTGTTGTATGGACCCGGGTCAAGGTAACTGCACATCATCTCAATGAGGACAACATTTGTACCAAGTAATATGGTAATCCATCCATGCATAAGTAAGTTATAGCCCGGACATGAAATGTTACAGCCAGACGGACGGACCGATGGACGGACAGACAGACAGACAGACGAACGAAGTGCATTCCTACAATCCCCTCCCCACTCTGTGGCGGGGGATTCAGTATTTTAAGTTATGCTAAGGACAAAGAAAAGTGACAAAGGGCAATAAATCTGTAATTAGCTGAAATAGAGTATTGGTTCTTGTGCACTACACTTGCTCTCATTTTGCTTGTCCATTGTATGAAATTTGATTAAATTACATTCCATAGTTTTTAAGTTATGTCTTTGACAAGAAAAAGTAACAAAAGGCAATAACTTTGTAATTAATTGAAATAGAGTTATGGTTATTGTACACTGCACTTCCTCCCTTTATGCTTTGCCATCATATGAAGATTAATTAAAAATTCGGCGGACAAGAAACAGAGCAACAAAATGACCGAACACAGGGTGACTCCAATATACCCCCTCAATTTTTGTTTATCAGGATGTAAAGACAGTTTTGTCTTTTTACTACATATTGAATTACTAACTTACCAGTTAGAATCATATCCATTGCCCGAGACAACCCAATCAGCTTTTGTAACCTGACGGTTCCCCCGTCAATCAGTGGTACACCTGAATTAAAACAAAAATGTTATATGTATCTATAACTAGTATGATTTAAATCCCTAGCATTCATAATACTGTCAGAACAAACAAACATCTATAAACTTTCTAATAGGTTTATCAAATAATTTCTTACAGTGTAACAATATAGATACCGGTACACATGTTATGATATTTTAAGGCCATCATTTAAAAATATTTGTGAAAGATATTGCGATCTTACACTGAAACAAACACTTTTTCTGTTTAATATATGCCTAAAATGGATATAAAATGACAGGAAATTGTTGTTTTTTAGAAAAGCGTGCCATACAAACATAACATCATTTCTGAATTAAACTTGTACAAAATGTGTCCCACTGACATTTGATCTGAAATTTTAAAAGTAGCATCAATTAACAGATAATTTAGCGTTAGAGTTATTTGAGCTGCTACACATGTTCGTTCAGTCTCTGTCAGTATTAAGTTGATGCTAATATATTTTTACATTTTGTGTAGTTATGTTCTGGGTTGAAGGTTCTGGATAAGAACATCCATTCCACAGTCACCAAGGTTATGATAATACCCAGTGATTCCTTGAGCTAGACATTCTGGGTCCTATATTCTATATTATCCCTAAGGACCCTTTATTCCTGAATATGTGTATCTAGGAGATGCACTGTTTCCAAGCAACATCTTCACTAAATATTGCTTGCGACTCTCAGAGTTTTGCTCAGGATCCATGGTTGAGAAACATGTGAGTTAAGAGATTGATCTCAAGCAGATTTGAAAATTATTCACAGATTTCTCACACACACCCCCCGTCTCGCCCCCACCCCAGAGCAGCTTAATGATACATTATCCTCCTACCAAACCTTCTGCAGTAGACGCCCACTACAGCTGATTCCTCCATGACTCTGAGATCACACAACAGGGCGAGTTCCAAGCCACCTGCTACTGCATACCCATCTATGGCCGCTATCACTGGCTTGTTAAAACACATCCTGGACGGTCCCTGTGTCAGTCAGAAATTATAATTGCTAGATCCACAGTTGTATGGCTAAGTCAAGTATTTATATACGTGTTCATGTAAAAAATAATGTATGTAAGAACTTGCGATCCATGCTTACTAGGTATCGGTATATGTCATTTCAAAGCAATTGATATGATGTTACAAAAAGTGGTTCATTAGATCTTAACAGAATGATATTGCTTCCATTAAACTTTGTCAACTTGTGAATAGAAACAATACATGTATACATACATAGCTTATTTTGATTGATTAATCAACATATTATTATATTAATCATCATAATAAATGTATTTATTTAAAACCATAGACATAATACATAATATATGCTTTTTACACACCATAGGAGCGACATTGCTCTCCTTCATTTGCTGCAGCAAACATTCAGGTGCTGAAGCTAGGGATGAGAGGTCATACCCAGCACAAAAATTCCCACCTGGAAAATAATGAATTGGTAAATAATTATTTTTTTCAGCAAAAAATCATTTTATATATGTTATCACATGCAATACAATATGTGATGCACGGATATTTTTAATATAATGTTTCATAAATACTACTGCATTAACAATCATTTGGGCTTTAACAATTTGGAATGCCTTAAAATGCTTAAATGTGTGTATGTATGTATGTATGTATTTCTTTAGACCTTGCGGTCAAGGATAACCCGTGAAAGTGCAAGCACTTATTTCCAACAGGGTCCTTTGTTTTCGCTGAAGGGACAGCACGCTGAAGAGACAGTGGTGGGATACAAGGAAGTCCAGGTGCGATACCCTAGCTCTTTTTCGAAGAGACCCCTTGGTTCTTTTACGTGCTCGGTGTAAAGCACCGATACACAGGGTACAACTTTCCTGGGTTAAACCAGTACTGAGTACACCACTTTTCCAAGCACTACCCTTTAAATGCCAAGCGCCAGGCAAGGGAGCTACTTGTACCAATTTTTAACGTCTTTTGTTATGAAGCGGCCAGGGATCGAACCCACGACCTCCCGCTCCGTAGGCGGTAGCTTAACCACTAGGCCACGGAGACGGTTAATGTGCCTTTGGTTGTAGTCCAAATGTGGTGTCAATGAATAGGTTAAAGGTATAAACCTTTGAAAAGGAAAAACCAGAGACCATGCTCACTTTTTGCCACTCATTAGAACTATAACTGAGACAATTTGAAGCATTTTTAAAGCATAACAAAATGTTGCAGCTCCAATTATTGGCCGCTGTGAAACAAGAAAAAATCATCAATTTCGTAATCAACTTTACATGATTATCTACATCATGATCAACTTATTGTAAAAGAAAATGTATACATTACATGCCTGTGATAGTAAACAAACAAACAAAATATACAAAAATATCTGCCTTCATCTTCATGAATCCTTTCATCACAATATGATACCTGTCCCATGAAGAACGGCAACCCATGAATCCTCATCATTTTGAAAATCATTGAAGGCACTGAACAATTCACTGGCTGTTTCAGGATTAACCGCATTCCTCTTCTCAGGCCTATTTATTCCAATTGTCATAATCTTCCCTGCATTTTCTATTTCCAAATTTTCTGAAAATACATTAATTTGAATTTTGCTTGCATTGTCACAAGTTTGCATATACAAAAAATGTAACATTGTATAAAGGAACCTTTCTTCATTCAACCCCTGTGTTACATACATTGTTCAGTTCCTGAAATGATTTACCCTAAGCCACAATACTGTGCGTTAATGGAGTGTTTTCAACATTTTTTTCCCTCACCAGATGAAAAAAATGACAAAAGACTCTGATTGAAGATATTAATTTGGAATAGCTTTACCCCCAAAGCTACATGTAGTTAATGTTCTCTTACTCTTAGTAAATGCATTTCAGGCAAAATTAAATCAAATCTGAAGGAGAAGCTAATTTCTACATGTAAATGTACATTCCTTGTGTAAAGAAAAGTTTTTCAAGGTAAAAATGAAAATGACATAAGGCATACACTAATTAAATTTTTGAAATATACAAAAGAAAAGTGAAATACAGTACAGTTGTGTGTAGTGTACATACAAAGTGATCACAAAGTTATTACAGGCAACATTTTAATCAGGAGAAAATATAGACATACGAAGACTGCAACTGAAAAAAATACTCCAACCTTATAAAGGATACCCTGATATTACACGAATTTACTTTTATTACATGTCGACATCCGAAATTTTATTATCCGAATTTCTATGACATCTACTTTACTGTCTCAAGTTTCAACGCGATATAGGCTTGGACTGATTAAAAACATGTACGGCCCTAATTTTTTGATCACGTACTTACTATATTTACTACTACTGGATGATGACATTTTTCTTAATGCTAATAAAAGCGTAGAGTTTAGTTTTGACAGAATGGTTCGCATGTTTACATTTCTCCACCCACTTGAAGAAAAGTTAAAACGGCCTTTGTAAAAACGGTATAATATTTTTCTCGTTTTAACGTTAGTCTCTTTCTCGTTTCTTCGAAATTAAAAATGATGTGTGTTAGCAAGTTGACGTCATGCCGGTGCTATTTGACGTCATATAACAAGCACAAAATGACGTTGTAACCGTGTCACTGTTGTATCGTATTAAAATCATACAAAAAGGTCTTGAACTCATGCGGAAAAACCGAAAATCGATATTGGAATTACACAATGATAAAATATTTCATATAAATGCCCATGTTCGACGGGATGGTAATGTCAGCCAATGGCGAGGCATATAGTGAGATGATTACGAGAATAGTGACGGCGACGGCCGAGTTCCAGGATAGGCAGAGACTGAGAGAGGCGGCAAGGTTGGCTGGTGGCGGCGATAATTCTGGTATATATTAAATTATGAAAGATCATAATTATATATAATTATATGTCGAGGAATTGACGTAAGAGGAGGGGGCGTAACTCATAATAATTGAAGGGGAACAACCTTTTTACATGCGGCCATCCCTCAAAACTGAAATTAATATGGTTTAAAATGTTGGAAGGGGAGGGGGTATTTTTTAATATTTAAAAAATTCAAGTCCGAATATTGACATAAAAAGTTAACTTAAGCGATTGAGTGAGAGGGGCAGGGCGGGGCGGTGCGCCCGGTCCCCCCCCCCCTCTCCACCCGAATAATTAAAAAACAAATTGTATAACTGCTGCATGATTATTAGATCTAATCTGTGTAATGTAACTTCAAGTTACGTGTGTGCTTTTGTATTCATTGCTTTCATTCAAGTTCCTTTACTTATTTATCCAAATTTTCTCTTTCAAGAAATGTCGATATAAAACTTCAAGCAATTGCAGTACATGGTGTACGTACGATACGTTTATACCAGTAGTATTGTTAAAACATGTACAAAATTGTGTCATTAATGTAAACCCTTTTGTTTGAAATCCCGATATACAAGCTTAGGAAAGCAAATGAAAAATGGCTTGTGTTTAATTTTAGAAGACACAGCAACTGACGACGAACCAAACACTGACGGTTTAATCGCGAACGTCCATTACATAGATGTCTCGAAAATTCAAGTTACCAAACTGCCAGGTTGTGATGACGATGACACGGCAGAGGTCGAGGTGAAAGGTTGCGCTGGTAAGCCTCGTCTCCTATCAAGGGTGTGTAAGTGGATTCGTCGATGTTCTTCCTGCACAAGAAAGCAAAAAAAAAAAATGCTGATTAAGCTGATTCGTTTGTATGCGAAATTTTGTTTCAATAAATACCTTAGCAAAATATATTTGCGTACGTATTTTTCTAAATGTCTGCTTGAACTATAGCTGGAAATATCAATCAAAGACGGTGAGTGGTTAAATATAAAGCTTACGGCTTCAATAACTGAATTTCCGCGGAGCCGCAACTTCTCAAAATCTTGGGGCCGCAGCCACAACGCCTGCGGCTACGGCTGCGACGCCTATTTGTTACGCCACGGTGATGCAGTTGACTGTCCGCATGTCTATGCATCTAGCGAGACGTCTTTGGTTCGAACCATGAAAGATGCCAATAGCGATTGTGCATTCCGTTATATTTGACATTCAACGTAAATACCTCACATTGCACGATAATCGTCAAAGTCATTGCAAATAGGAGGAAAAGTGTAATCGCGTATTCGATAGTATATACAGTCGAAGTCCGATGGCTCGAACTCCCAGGGACCGACGAAATTACCTCCAGCCTCGAAAAATTCGAGCCAAGTGGGAATGCTAACCTTCAGTGTAAAAAAATCGGTCCTTTACATCTAGCTCGAGCCAATGAGAAATTCTAGCCAAGCGAGTTCGAGCCAATCGCGTTCGACTGTAGCGTTTAAATCGACGCGGTAGTGTTTATATGCAGATGGGTCGTAAAATGGATCCGCGATAGATGCACATATATAGCAATTCGATTGTTCATATTATATGGTCTGATCCATATAATATGTATACTAATTAAGTTATTGTTTATACATTGATCTAATATAAAAAGACACGAATCAAATGCAGATCTAAAAGAAGAAAGAAATGATCTTTGAAATAGTGATTGAATAATTATGAAGCATTACAATAGTCCGTATACAGCTTGAAATATTTATTATTCTATTTATAGTTTGTCGAAAAATATATCAAAACGCAAGTGTGTATTAACTAACAAAAACAATTACAATGAAATAATATCAGTATCAAATTTATCAGATTAAATGACAGACAAACGGACGTTTACAAGTTGATCGATCAGGGTGCGTTTAGCGAGAGATCAGAAAGTCGCGATCGACGAAAATAAGTGGTTCTAAAAATAGCCTAGACAGGTAAATACCATAGGCGCCCTAGGCATTTTGTAGTGTAATGCACTGATTTTCTTTGTGTATGTTTAAACATTCCTATCCTGTGGATAAACGTCTGAGTGATCATTCGTAACTTTTATAAACTTCGATAGTTTAACAAATGAAGCAGGTGTTCATTTGATCTTTTAATCATGAAAATGGATTTAAATTGGTTCAGGTTTTTGGACAAAATTTGATTTGTTGTCAGTCGTTTAAAAGCGAATAAAAACAGTGAATCGTTCTTAAAATGTGAAGTTTTTTATGTAAACACCTGTGACAAAATAAGCTGGATTTTCAGTTGAAATGAAAAGCACATGGACTTATTATTCATTCAAGTTGTTCTTTAAATCGTTTTGCTTGTGATCTGAAACATATTTGCGTTTATTAAATTAATACGACTTAAAGTGTAAATTAACTTTATTTGAAAGTGTTGCATGAAATTTAACATGGAGGTAAAAAGTATGTTGTTGTTTTATATTTGTGTTGTGTTTGAGATGGCAGCATTTGTCGTCTGCTCGGAGTTCTTCGCAAGCAACGGACTCCACCAGACAATCGTGATTGACCTGCACAATAAACGTAAACAGTCTGAAATGGAACACGAAATTTTGACGTTACTTGGTCTACACCAACGTCCACAAGTCATAAAACACGGCTACGAGTATTCCGCACCAAAATTCATGATAACCTTGTACAATTCGTTGCTAAACGAAGAAGGGGAAAGTATTACGGACGAAATTGAGTTCAACAGTAAAGTTAATTTGACGTTAGGCAAACCAATGGAGCATATCAACGGCACGGACGTCATACGGAGTTTTATAAACCACGGTACGTTTACGACTATAAGGGGACGTTTTGTGGGCATGTTTTGGGTTGAGTCCTATCAATTACATTCAAATAACAGTCATGTTCTGTGGTCTGATTTATCAATCATCTTAATAAAGCAAATATACAGTGTGACTAAAGTAAAAACAAGGCACATAGATCAAAATTATACATACATGTATTATGACTCATAAAAAGTTTGCATGCGTTGTACCGCGGAATGTTTAACAAAATAACAATAAATAAATGTTTAACAAACATTCCGTTTATTGTTTGATTAATTGATCGATTGATTTATTGATTGAAAAAAATAATTTACGAACGAACGAACAAATAAATGATTGATCGTTTGAATGATTGTTTAGTTGATTGATTGATTGATTGATTGGTTGATCGATCGATCGATTGATTGATTGATATCATTGAATTATAGAACGAACGAATGGATGAATGCTTGCCTGTTGATTGATCAATTGATAAATTAATTGACTGGTTGATTGATTGAATGATTAATTGACTGATGGATTGATCGACGGAACGCTGAACTGCCTTGCTTTGATGAGTGGCATTATTGAATACTGCCTTACTGATTCATGGATTTGACACAGAAGATTAATTGTTTGCAACTATTTAAAGCTTTTTCAACATTGATATATATGTGAATGTTTCAATAAAGAGATTTAGGCCAAAATCTACAAACGAAAAGATAACAATCAGTCTCATTCATTTGAAATGTCAAACTCACCTCATGTATCAATACAAACCGAGTTTGTTAAGTTGTCTCACGAAAAAGTACACCGTAGAACAATTTTCCTCATTCATAACATTGTAAATGATTTTAAAATTGATATTCTTATAAATGCGCCAATTACTGAATTTGCAGTCGAAATTATAGGGGATGTATCGATGATTGCTTGCTATATTGTACTTGTCATTAAAATTGTCCCAAAGTATACATTATCAGTGCTCCAGCCAGGATTTGAAAAGGGCAGAGTGTTCAGTCAGAAAGGGCACCTTTGTTGCGCAATTGAATGAGCCTTAATGGGGCACTTGCAAGGGTCAATGTTCGGGGTCAAACTTTTAGTATTGAAAGTAGTTACAACACCTTCACAATATTTATAGCTTTATTGTGAAGGTGTTGTAACTTCTTTCAATACTAAATGTTTGTTATGAATACCTTAGCTGTTCTCTTTATTTGACTGTCTTTAGTGTCACAATTATGTATATCATTATTATTATATATATCTATTACTTTTAGATTCATTTCTGAAAATTGACTCTGTCAAACAAAAAAGCACAGCAGGGTGTAATAAAAAAGGCAGCAGGGTGCCAGAAAAGGGCAGCGGGTCCCCCACCCTGCTATTTAGGCCTAGCTGAAGCACTGCATTATTTTATTTTATATATAGTACCTGGTGTATATAACATCTTGAAGGTTTCCTTAATGTCGAGTAATCTCCGTTCTGTTGATTAAACATAGTTTTCTCATCTCTGTAGATGTTGTCAGTATTTGCCTAAGTGTTTTCCCTATCAATTGTTGCAAACATGTGTGCCCGTGTTGTAAACATAAGTGTCCGAAATTAACATACTTCGGTTGCCATAGATATATCCCTGACTGACAAAGATTTATCGCATCGTTTAAAGTTCTACTTTCGAAATAATTTGTTTTTCTCTTTTCTATGTTCGAATGGCTGCTGTTTTTTCTGTAACAGTATGCGATGATGTATTAAAAATAACACTGCTATTAAGTGTCATGGTAAACATTTAAAACGCATTAGTGTCCAATTCATTTCAAAAACCGCTTTTTAAAGATCTTATCATAAAATCAAAGAGTCGAAAAAAGTTAAAATGAACGAACTCATTATATATTCGCGTGGCCTGGTCTTTTTCTACCGAAAGACGCGCAAGGTATATAATTAAGAACTGGAAAGAATGTTATACCTTACACTGTATATCGATACATCCCATATGATTTCGCAAGTTAAATCAGTTAATTGGCACAATTGTTAAAATGCCTGTCTATCATATTTAAAGATGCAATTCAATCTGAAATGAATTGAATTTAAAGATGCACTCTTACTCCCAAATAATATGCTCCACAATCAGTACGATTGTTTTAATTACTAGTAACCGGTAAGGATGAATACATGGCGAAAACAATGGTTCTTATGAAGGATACCGTGTTTAATTTGAAAGAAAGGTGCAGAAAACACTTTTTTTTTACCTTTTGAGACGATAGTTATCATTGTTAATCATTTAAGACCCACCAGCCATTAAATATTAGTGCGTTATGCACCCGTCATTTGTAACCACGCCCCCAGGCCCGGGGAATAGCGGGGACTTTGACTTTCGGTCCAGCCAAGCCCGGACAAAGTCTCCGCCCTGCGGGGACGATCTGCTGGTAAAACCCCCGCCAAATGCCCCCGAACCCAAGGGACTCTAGATCAAGCCAATTTGGCGTGAAGACAAAACCACCGCAGTCACTCGGCTCTGCGGGGCCACCTAGAAGGTAAAAACACGACCCATTACCCCGGCTATCCCCGGTATACCGCCGGACCTGGGGGGGGGGCGTGGTTACAACTGACTGGTGCATTATCAGGTATTAAATACACGGTTGCAATCGTGTTAGCATTAATTAATATTTTCCATAAATGCATTATTTAGTAAGTAGTTAAAGGTTTATCACTCAAATTTAGGTTTGTTATACATGTGTATTGATTTTATACACGAGTTTCACTTTAAGATGTTTTTGTTTACATTTTGAACTCCATTTCAGCCAACAAAATTCCTCACCTACGCCATGACAGGGACATCACATTCTTCTTCGACACGAGCGACGTGGCGCTCTCCGAGTTGGTGATGGGAGCAGAGTTCCGAATATTCAAGGAGGCGAAAACGTCGAGGGGATACGACTGCAGGGTCGAGATATTCCGTATAGCTCAAGGACTGGACCTCGAGTAAGAATTTCGGAACTCATCGGCCATTTTCCATGGAAAACAACCTCGGATGCATATAGAGGGTTTAAAAAAACTTAACATTTAATTTAGCAGTTAACAGAATATTCGCTTGGGAATTATAATAATTTATGCAATGATACGCTTCAATGGCAATCAATTTAGACTTTGTTATACACAATACACGTTAAAACACTACAAATAATTAATATTACAAATTAAAGATTAACGAACTACCTTACTGATGTACCTGCATGCATCCGAGGTTATTTTCGATGAAAAAGACCGAGGAGATCCAAATGCGAGTAAGAACGCTTTCTTGTATTTTCAGCTGTTACTCTGGAACACTTCTATTTTTAGCTGTTGAATGCTTGATAAAGAGGTCTAGCAGAAGTGTTATGGAAGGTTCATGCTCCCTGTCTTGAAAGCACCTTTCTGGGTACAAGCATGGAGACCGTTTTGCCTTCCTTAAATTAAATACTTATGTCTGTCAATTATTTGCTTTGTTTTGAATTAAACTTGTAAAATGATTGTTAATACATACAAACTTTATATAATTCTACTTGAAACCTAATATTACTTCAATGAAACGGTATCCCTTACATGTTTTCTCAAGTTCACGTTCTTTACTGCCCGATAAAAGCTGGTGTATTCTTAAGAACCCCTGAATAGCCACAGGAACTTGAAACTACGTACAACTTTACAGGGGCGGTTCCTTGATTAAATGTTTCAGGGGGGGGGGGGGGGACCTTGGAGGACCTGCACAACCCACGAAAGTAAAAAACATAGGCTTTAAACATATTGTGTGATTGAGTGTTTGGAGGACACCCCCCACCCCTCCAAAAAAACCAAAACCAAAACACACACACACACACACACGCACACGCACACGCACACACACACACACCAACACACACCAACACACACCAACACACACACACACACACACACACACACACACACACACACACACGTACTCACTCATTCGAGTGTAATTTGTGCAAACTTTTTATCTTTATTGACATGAAAAGTTAACTCTGCCAATATAAGTGAGAACGGCCCCGATTGCGCCTTCACCTTCTGTTAGTGTATCATCCTATGTGTTTTCTCACCACAGGGATAAGACGTTGGAACCGGAAGTAAACCTGACGGTTCCCTGGGACTACGAAGGTTGGGTCAACTTCAACGTGACCAGGGCCCTCACCCTGTGGAGTTACATTCCCTCTACCAACCTGGGGCTTTACATGAAGGTCACCGTGTTGGATGGCGGTCAGTATTGATTCGGCAATTTCCGGATATTTCCGTGAACAAACATTTATAGATTCAGTTTCAGTTATACGTAAAGAAAAAGGTAACCCAAGTTAGATATCGTCGCTGCAAACTTGGGACTTCACACGACTGTCATCATGCTGGACAAAGATGACGTTTTCATGAAGTCGTGAACGATCGGTGATTTCCGGATATTTCCGTAACCAAAATTCCATACACTCAATTTACATTTGCATAAAAACAAAAGAAACTTCTGTAAGATCTTAACAGGCTATTTGAACCTTTAAACCAGCATAGGGCTTCAGATGAAGGTCATTGTGGTGGTTTGGGATCAGCATTCTGGTAGTCGAAAGATTTCGGTAATTTCCGATATTTGTCTTCGTAACACTGCTATTCAATTGGGACTTCTTTTTTCCGGTATCTAATACATATCCGTTCATAGAGTTATGAGTTGTCTGTTAAAATATAAACTAATTTGCAGTACCATTACCATATAATGACAGGCTTGAAGTGACGTAAATATTTGAATCGTTTGTTTAACATTTCTTTTCTAAATTCTTCTCACCAGAACTTGAACTTTAATTACAATCGTTGTAAACAAATAAGCTTAAACTAAACTGCAATTCTTCGTTTCGCAAGCAAAGTCTGCGTTGGGAGTCTCTGAGAAATGTTAAAAATTTTAACAATTTGTTTAGTCTGTTGGTTAACCTGGAGCGCGTTGAAATTTCTTGTATTTTAACATTGCAGAAAACAGACAGATCGCACCTGGCAAGTTCGGCATAGTGGGACGAAATGGCCCAGACGATCAGCAAGCGTTCCTTGTCGGATTTTTCAAAATGGCGCGCTCGGATATCCCAACGCGCACGCGCAGATCTGCCGACGGAAGTAACAACGAAACACCGGATGAATCCGACAAATATTACTATTGGGGAGGCAATAGTTATTGTAAGTTTGCATGGGACAAATAGAAATTTAAAAACAAATTATGAGGGTTACTTAATTATTTCATTTTTTTATAAAAATGTTAAGATATAATTCAATAATTTCAAAAAAAAAAAAAAACCATATAATGAACCATTTCGATTCATGTAACTATGATCATAACTGTTTTATTCAATATTATATACTCGGTATGCATTTCATTTAATGAATTATTTAATAGTATTTTCTTTTAGCTATGCTGTAACGAAAGTAATATAATCACTGTTGTGTCCCGGTTTGCCTTAGGAGAAATCAGTTAATGTCCTTTTTGACAGGCCATGACAAAGTACCACAGGTCGGCATCGAACTGACCCTAAGCTGCTTTATTTGATAATTCGGCCGCTTGTTCAGAAACTAATAACGTGATTAACGATGTCGTGGATAACTTTTAATATGATATATTTGATGATATGCTCACGTTCTTTAATATAATGAAGTTCAGCTGAAACAGTTGCCTCAAAAATTGTTCGAAATTAAGCAAATCACAAGTGTATCCATTTAACTTTAAGAGAAGTAACAATTTAAAATTTAACAACGATGACGTTAATAACGTTGTTAACTTAAACATTGTTTTAAATAATTGACCTAATGGCTATGAGCAAATTATTTTAATTAATTACCAAGCAATTATTAATAAATTTCAAAGGAACCCTGCCACTTGGAATTTCACCAAAATGTTCAACATGTCGCAAAGTTTGGGGACGTTTTTGAGATTATGTAAACACTCATATAAAAATGTACGATTTTTACGAAATAAACCATTGTTTATAAGGACTTTCCGCGCTCTAAATTAACGTTTAACTTCAAATTTATAACATTCTTATCATCATCATTTAACAAGATCAACTTCTCGAATACCCATTGCGATGTTTTCATTACAATTATCAAAAGCTATAAAACCCAGATACCCATCAACACAAGTACTCCTCGAAACTTTCTGGCAGACCTATGGTAAATAAAATACCTATGAATTAGCGCTCTTCATTATTCAGAAGCGCACCTGTTTCAAGTGTGTTACGGGGGATTCCGTTAATGTCTCTCGTTTGTGCATTATACCCAGGGAACTGGTGTGTTTTTATTTATTAATCTGCGAAACATGACTGTTGCATTAAGGTTTATATGATTTTTACTTGATGCTAAACATATAAAATAAATACCAAAAAAGTTGTAAGCTGAAGTGCCATCCAAGTTATTTTTAACGCACTTAAAATGCCAACAATGCTTTTTTGTGACCCAAAGTAGCATCATACAATGCCAAGAATGTTATCACTGCGATGAGAATTTCATATCATAAAATGAGTATTTTGTTTGGGTTGCCCTTAAAATTACACCTAGAAGGGATATTACAGTTAAAATTGTTTATATTCTGTATGCATTTATAGTGTTATGAATTCGATATATTATTGTAAACATGTACAATTTATTGAAGTATACATTTCGATTATTCGATGCAGCTCCAAATTTTGCAAAACCCAAATCCGTTCAACAAAAAAATAAATGGCTTGGCCTTACCAATATTGATCTTCATTCCAGCTATGGACAACTACCGGAAGAGCGCCTGTCAACGTCACACACTCTACGTCAACTTCAAAAGCCTTGGATGGCAGGTATGGTGGCGATACAGATTGTGTCGCAAATCGTATTTTTAGTGCGTTTGTTTTCTAAGAAAAAATGTCTGAATATTCCCATGGCCTTTGTGCCGGAGGCGTCGTCAGAAACCGTTTAAAGAAATGAGAATGTAGGCTGCAACATTATAAGAGTGACACAAAAGCATGTGTTGCACGTGTTACTTAACATGTTTTTAATTCATGGTGTTCAAAACTCCTTAATCGAATGAGGAAAAACGGACGAGCATCGGTATACGCCTGTGGTGCTCTTGTTTTTGAATTGATCGTACGACTGCGCTCTTTAAAGTGTTCGTGTCAGGTATGGAATAAATGCTATAACATTAATTAACGCTCAGTTATACCCAGGAGCGGATCCAGGAATATACGTTATAGGGGTCGTAACTTAGGGGCGCAACTCTTTGACATGCACCCCTCCCTCAGAACCGAAAGTATATGGCATACACTGCATGGGGATTTGGGATTACTCAATAAAGAAACTTTTAACTATTTGTAGTCGGAAATGATGCATTATGAGCATATTTCATTATTTATTTTCACCAGTTTCGACATAAAAACTAAATTTTACGATTTTAGAGGGGGCGCGCGCCGGGTGCGACCACTCTAAATCCGCTTGTGATACCAATCGTTTGATACTGGCATGTTTTATAGACCAAATCGGGTATACTACGACATTAACAGTTTGAAAAGCGACACAATGGATGTAAACACAATGTATGCCAACACTATGTATGTTGAAATCGTTACCAAATTGTATTTAAGATGACCTCAGCCAGTTGCAATCAACGCCTGATTTTGTAAACCACCACTGACCACGACTTACAGTAACCAACAACGACACCAAAAACAAATGCTTTGGGGTGAATTGTTTGAACTTTTTTATGGGAAATAAGTAACACAGTCTCTACCATTGTTTTTCAGGATTGGATAATCGCCCCTGACGGATACCCAGCCTTTTTCTGCGGCGGAGAGTGCACGTTCCCGCTAGGCGCCCAGATGAATGCGACCAACCACGCGATCGTCCAGACGCTTGTTCATCTCACACGTCCTTTCGCGGTGCCTAAGCCATGCTGTGCCCCGACAAAATTATCCCCTATCCAAGTGCTGTATTTTGACGATAAATCGAACGTCGTGTTGAGGAAATATGGGAATATGAAGGTGAAAGCGTGCGGATGTCATTAAATTGAATAAGAAATGAAAACGATAGCATCATCCCTTTGGATTGCTCGTTTCAATAGAAGAACACGCAAATGATACGATAAGTGACAAATTTGAAACAGTCGTGTTTACAAAGAGTAGTTTTCGGATTGTCTAATGCATTCTCCACTAACTAACAATGCCTGCATATCTTAAGAACATTTTTCATTAAGTTATCTCATGTTACTTTATTTTTTTTCAGTGGAATTCTGTATTTAAGGGTGTTTACACGTGATTTCTGTGATCTTGTTTCCATGACATTTATTTTGGTAATTTTATAAATAACATTCATTCATTTTAAAAACTAGAGCTTTAATACCATCTTACAATATCATACAAGCGTCAGTATTTGTGCTGTCATAAATGTTTGTCTCATTTGTACATTATTAATTGTTCATATCACCATTTTGATTTGTATTATACACGTTTGTTTGTTAAAATTGATCGCAATGTCAAGATTAAATGTGATTAGTTTATAGGCGTGTTACTGGTTTTGAGAATGTCGAATTGTGTGGTCAAGCTTAAAAGAGAAAGAGATGAATCACCCCAGTTGTTTAGTGACGTAGCATTCGGACCTTTCCGGCCATTTTCCATCGATATCGCCCACGTACACCGCTGTGAATTATATAAGCGTATAGACGTATTCACACTCTAGTTAATAAGTTTTGACACATACATATAATGAATGTATTTGCAATATTCGCTTTCTAATTAACAGCTATATTTCAGCGTTGAAAATTGTAGATCTGAATCCATGGCAGATAACACACAGTACGAACGAAGTTATTGCCCTTGAATTAAGTCAATAAGAATTCTGGCCACAGAAGCATGAGAAGGCCAACATTTAGTAGCGTAACCGCATATTGTCACGATTACCGCCCTTTGTGCTAAATTTGCCATTTGCATAAACGAAGTTAAATGTCTGGCGGAGTTTTTTCAAAGGTTAGTTTTACATTCCAGAATTATTAATTTCGTACAAGTATTTTATTAGCGACAATAATAAGTTAAGGAACCATGCTGAACATTATTTATTAACCGGGTGTTGTTTTCATAGAGTATTAATAAAAATAGAGCTGTCTTCGTGCAAGTTTTTGACCAATATTTATTAAGAACTCTTCCGCACGGGGAGTATATAAGCGCGTCGCTCAACTGATATAGTCATGGCGGATCTGTGGTCATATGGTAACACACTTGACTGTCAATCCAGGGATCGTAGGTTCGATTCCCCGCCGCATCGCTAAAATACCAATCGTCTTCCTGGAGGGACGTTAAATGGGGGTCCCATTGGACAGTGCTATACACTGGTGCACGTTAAAGAACCAAGGTAGCTCTAACCAGGGTTTCATTCTGTCTGTGCACTTTGCTCCAAAAACCTTAAATGACAAAAAATCTTGTAAGCCTCATACCTGGCATCTGCGTTTGCCACAAGCACTGCGATCTGTGTTCTTACAAGGGTCCAGGCGAGTGTACCCAAGATATACTTTGGGTTATAATGGCGTCGGAGACTTGGCACTTCTTGTGGTATCAGTGTTCAAGTTCAAGTGGCGAGGACTGCATTACTAAAAGCCATGCAGAGATTGCATAAATGAATAGTCCTTTGCATCATATCGTCCGAGCGCCATCCCTGCTCGGAGTTTAGACGATAATTAATGCTGGTTGTCACATAGGAGAATTGAACATTTCCTCTACAAATTATATTTTAAAACTGTACATAGATTCGTCGCTGTAAAAAGGACTTCATACCGTATATGACTTGTTCATCATTGCCGAGACGGATACATGTTTGTTTAATTGCTTATACATCGAATAAGACGTGAAACAGGCCGTCAGACAAGCGCCCCATCGTAATTTTCCTTTTATTATCATGTGTCTGCTTTGATCATTTCCCATTATTTCGCAATGTATAAATTTTAAACCAATAAAACTGCACTTAGATTTTACACGATATTTCCCAGATATTTAATTCCGGAAATGACGTCATAATCAATGGCAGTAATGATTAAGTTTTTTATTGAATATAAACATAAATTAGGAATATAATACATTCGAAATCATTTATGTAAGAAATATAGTTCGCTCCTGGAATATGTTATTGAATAGTTAGTTTATCTCATAAAAAAAAATTAACATCCGTCTGTAAAAGGTGGCACTCAACACATCCTGCTACTATGCTGAAAACGGGGCTGACAGTAGTGTGATTCGAATTCTTCGATTCGGCGTCCTATTGGATATGGAAAGGGTAAATTGATGGGCATATAAATAAGGTGGGTAATCAATCCGCACTGTACCATTCATATTTTCACACAAAAAGCCACCATCTTGATGGTAAAACGTATGTTTTTGACTATTTCTTAGTTTATAAACTTCAAGCAGAATAATATTTATGAACCTGCTCCTCTCTTTTTCTAATATGTTATTACCTATATCGACTACAAACTCATTCTAGGCCAAAAGTTACATTTGCATGAAAAATTGAATCGACGTGAAATGAACATGATTTAACAGGGTGATGTGCAGTGCATTTTTTTGTTTCCACTGCATTTGTCCAAAAAATAACTTTGTGGTAAACCCATCAAATATATAGTGCCATTTAACATTTCATGTTGGTTGATGTTTTGTTATTAAAGAAGAAATTGTCAAAAACCTATCTTTAACATCCAAGATGGCGGCTTTTTGTTTACAATTTGAATGGTACGGTGCAGGTCGATAACACGCCCTGATAATAAAACCTTACATTTGCTACTTTCATAGCCACAAAAACGATATTTCATAGTTTCATAGGATAAATGGAAATGTGGCCAAGTTATAGACTAGAGTAATATATTCATGAATATATGATAGTCATTTGAAATAAAATAGAAATAAAAACATGGCAAAACACACTAATATCATATACCCGACAAAAAACACTCGTTGCTGAACTGAAGTTTGGTTTTATTGTTCTCACAAACACAATTTATTAATATTGGTGTTGATTTTCATTGCTTATAAACTCTGGTTATAAATCATTATTACAATCTTGCTCGTGATAAGATCCTACAGGCAATGAAAGGTACAAAGACTAGTTAGATGGCCATTACAAACCTATAAATTTTAATGCATTATTAAAAACTGAAATATGCGATATTTTGGCGTTTTTAACTGAGGAATGGTGGCCACGTAGCTGTCAATTGAAAACCCAGTTGATACAGGCCAATATGAATTATTTTTTTAGAACTCATATGCTCTTTTTGTTTTGATCAATAAAGTCAAATGAGTTCAACATAATAATGCATTCAAATTCATAAATTTCTTTTGTGCGTCTCAATAGATGTTTTACCTTTATCAAAATATGCAATACAAAAGTCGCGTTCGCTTCGGACGGTCGTAGGTTCAAACCCCGGCCGAGTCAGACCGAAAGACGTTTGATTATGATACCAGTTTCCTTGCCTAGCGCTTGGCATTAAAAGGGTATACATAGTATTGGGAAACCCCGGCCGAGTCAGACCGAAAGACGTTTGATTATGATACCAGTTTCCTTGCCTAGCGCTTGGCATTAAAAGGGTATACATAGTATTGGGAAAACCCCGGCCGAGTCAGACCGAAAGACGTTTGATAATGATACCAGTTTCCTTGCCTAGCGCCCGGCATTAAAAGGGTATACATAGTATTGGGAAAACCCCGGCCGAGTCAGACCGAAAGACGTTTGATTATGATACCAGTTTCCTTGCCTAGCGCCCGGCATTAAAAGGGTATACATAGTATTGGGAAACCGCGGCCGAGTCAGACCGAAAGACGTTTGATTATGATACCAGTTCCCTTGCCTAGCGCCCGGCATGTAAAGGGTATACATAGTATTGGGGAAACCCCGGCCGAGTCAGACCGAAAGACGTTTGATTATGATACCAGTTCCCTTGCCTAGCGCCCGGCATTAAAAGGGTATACATAGTATTGGGAAACCGCGGCCGAGTCAGACCGAAAGACGTTTGATTATGATACCAGTTCCCTTGCCTAGCGCCCGGCATGTAAAGGGTATACATAGTATTGGGAAACCCCGGCCGAGTCAGACCGAAAGACGTTTGATTATGATATCAGTTTCCTTGCCTAGCGCTTGGCATTAAAAGGGTATACATAGTATTGGGAAACCCCGGCCGAGTCAGACCGAAAGACGTTTGATTATGATACCAGTTTCCTTGCCTAGCGCTTGGCATTAAAAGAGTATACATAGTATTGGGAAACCCCGGCCGAGTCAGACCGAAAGACGTTTGATTATGATACCAGTTTCCTTGCCTAGCGCTAGGCATTAAAAGGGTATACATAGTATTGGGAAACCCCGGTCGAGTCAGACCGAAAGACGTTTGATTATGATACCAGTTCCCTTGCCTAGCGCCCGACATGTAAAGGGTATACATAGTATTGGGGAAACCCCGGCCGAGTCAGACCGAAAGACGTTTGATTATGATACCAGTTCCCTTGCCTAGCGCCCGGCATTAAAAGGGTATACATAGTATTGGGAAAACCCGGCCGAGTCAGACCGAAAGACGTTTGATTATGATACCAGTTTCCTTGCCTAGCGCTTGGCATTAAAAGGGTATACATAGTATTGGGAAACCCCGGCCGAGTCAGACCGAAAGACGTTTGATTATGATACCAGTTTCCTTGCCTAGCGTCAGGCATTAAAAGGGTATACATAGTATTGGGAAACCGCGGCCGAGTTAGACCGAAAGACGTTTGATTATGATACCAGTTTCCTTGCCTAGCGCTTGGCATTAAAAGGGTATACATAGTATTGGGAAACCGCGGCCGAGTCAGACCGAAAGACGTTTGATTATGATACCAGTTTCCTTGCCTAGCGCTTGGCATTAAAAGAGTATACATAGTATTGGGAAACCCCGGCCGAGTCAGACCGAAAGACGTTTGATTATGATACCAGTTTCCTTGCCTAGCGCCCGGCATTAAAAGGGTATACATAGTATTGGGAAAACCCCGGCCGAGTCAGACCGAAAGACGTTTGATTATGATACCAGTTCCCTTGCCTAGCGCCCGGCATGTAAAGGGTATACATAGTATTGGGAAACCCCGGCCGAGTCAGACCGAAAGACGTTTGATTATGATACCAGTTCCCTTGCCTAGCGCCCGGCATGTAAAGGGTATACATAGTATTGGGAAACCCCGGCCGAGTCAGACCGAAAGACGTTTGATTATGATACCAGTTCCCTTGCCTAGCGCCCGGCATTAAAAGGGTATACATAGTATTGGGAAACCCCGGCCGAGTCAGACCGAAAGACGTTTGATTATGATACCAGTTTCCTTGCCTAGCGCTTGGCATTAAAAGGGTATACATGGTATTGGGAAACCCCGGCCGAGTCAGACCGAAAGAGGTTTGATTATGATACCAGTTCCCTTGCCTAGCGCCCGGCATTAAAAGTGTATACATAGTATTGGGAAAACCCCGGCCGAGTCTGACCGAAAGAGGTTTGATTATGATACCAGTTCCCTTGCCTAGCGCTTGGCATTAAAGGGTATACATAGTATTGGGAAAATAGAGTACTCAGTTGTATCCATAAATCGGTACTTCACACCGAGCACGTTATACCCCGTTCACACAGGGTTCCGCTTCTACCACGTTCTAAATTTGGTACGGAATCGTGACCAATCTTGGTATCGCGCAGCATTTCGAGAAGGGTCTACATTAACGAGCCGGTAGGGTCGTAGTAGAATCACGAAGATCGTACAGCTCCGTGAACCAGCCAGGCTTTTTTTAACATGTTTAAAACAAGCGTAGCAGGAGCGTGACTAAATGAATCGGCATAAGCGTAGAAGCATCATGGAGGCATCGTAGCAAGATGTTCGTTGTCGTTATAACATCGTAGTGCAATCGGCGAATTATAGAACTACGTTTGTACACGCTTACGTAGTGTCTTCAAATCTTAACTAACTGGCCAGTCTATCGTAATGTCTTATAACTTGAGCCTTCTTTGTAGAGCTAACCATGGTCTTATTTCTCGCCTTCTACCTCTTATCCGAAAAATATTTTACATCTCCTATTCGACAAGCATCTGCTCTTGCTGAAGGATAACAAGTTGTACCAATTCTGGTCTGTTCATTTTTCAACGTTTTTAAGAGAACTGAAAAGCTGTTTCAAATCCCTCAATTTATATATACGCATTGAATCAAATCGTGCAATGATCGTTGAGAGAACGTAGTGTGGCCGGCATGAGCGCGGCGACATCGTGGAGCAGTCTTTTAACTCCGTCTACCAACGTAGTACGGTCGTGTACATCGTGGTGACAACGTAGTAGATGCGACACACGATAGGCGATGGTCGGGGTGAAACCGTGGTACAAGCCAAAGCTACGTAAACGCGGCGGTCGTTGAGAAATCGTAGTACAAACGTAGATCAGGCGATCCGAGGACGATACTCATCGCCTTTCAACACTTTGACGCCGTTCTCGCCTCGATCTGATAAATTCTTTAGGTCGGGATGAGCGGCATGAGCGTAGTGAGATCGGTGCTCTGTGTGAACGGGGCATTAATGGACCAAGAGGACTATCCGCAAAGGGATAGGATATCTCACGGTATCTTCTGATATCTGGAATTGACAGACACTACTATCACATGCCACTCTGGCATTTAAATACTGTTAAACTCGTGATGGCGTCACGGTCTTTCTCATTCATCAGAGGTATGACAATGATGATTATATGCAAAGTCACGGCGGGGTCAAGCCATAATGCAGCCGATCGGCGCTGACAGACAAACCAATGTGAGCATCCGCATGGAGGGAGAGGTCTATCATGCATGTTACCTTGACATGTTACACAGCCTTCGCAGCTTCCTGTCAAACTAAACATAGGGACAGGTTTCCTGTTACAGGCAATTTAGTGCAACGCCGAAATATTTTCTTTTATAGCGCTTTTCAACGTTTACTGTTTATTCATTGTTAAATTAATATCCGAAAAATAATGAAAAATGAAACTTTACTACTGTACACCAAATTAAATTTAATGATGTATCTTCTATTAAAATAATTTATGATTTTTAAAACATATTATATATTGGTTATATAAACCAAATACTTGGACTTGCAATGATTTTACTTTTGTGAGAGAAAGCGATGGGATTTCAGATTTACTAATTCGTAGTGAAACATACATACAAAAACAAAAGACAAAATGGATGAATCTGTAGATGTTTCTACAGTTAATGTAAGTACAAAATTACTTTAAAGTCTATAAAATATATGTAGCCGAAAACGTTTCTAAACATTTTAAAACATCTGTTTGAATACTATCTATTTCACAACTTTTTTATTTCACAGTTACTCTAAGAGTAAAATCTATAAAATCCAATTAACACAATTTAAATGTATCAACATTGAAATGAAAGCTGGTACCAGCGCTGCCAGGTAACGAGGCTTGTCGAGTTACCGGCTCCGCAGCGTGCCCGAGGGTGGGATGTTTCTAATCGGACCGGACACACATGATTTGTATTGTTTTCTAGAATACCTTAAATTACATTTTTGTAAAAAAAAACATTACACAGAAAATCGCATTTTGTACCTTTCACCAAAAAGCGCGTGTTATGATGTTTATTGACGTAATGACGCCCGAGGGTCGGATTTTTCTATCCGTACCGGACTCACGTGTCTTATATTTTACTAGCATACCTTAAATTACATTTTTGTGAAAAACATTACAAAGAAAAGCGCATTTTTGAACATTTCACCCAAAAGCGCGTGCGATGATGTTTACTGACGTCATGACGCGCAGTAATTTTTATTTTATTTACTGTATATGTCAAGAAATTCCTCCAGTATTACGTCTTTTAAGGGTTTTTCTATTTTGTTTTAAAAAGGAATGTTTTTTGTTAAGTTAATGTATTGATTAAAAAATGATGTTTTATGCATTTTTCTTAAACCGGTTTAAGCCTTAAAACATTAATTTTCGAACGGAAATATGCAAATCTACGATCTGATTTTTTGTCAGCAATCTTATATCATTGGTGTGCAGATATCTATACAAAACCATTGCTCTTTCAAAGACAAAAAATAAAAAAGTTGTAAAAACGGTAAATCTGTGAGAGTGCAGCTTTAATAAGCTAATATCATTGCTTTGCATATGACTATAGCTTCTTCGATTCCAACGATAACGCTTGATTGATTTTATTTATTCCATAAGTGTGCCCCTTGCATTAACTATGTTAGAACATTGCTTTACCTGTGATTATGGTTTCTGCGGTCCTAAACGTATAGACGATACATGTGTATATGTATTGTGTTAACTTCGTTTGTCCACCTGCATATTTTATGCGCCCTTTCTCCACCAATTGATCAACAAAATGCGCTGTAAGTATGTGTAATATTACGCCTATCAAAGATCAGATCTCGGATCAATGAATATTGATTATTCAAATCATTATCGATGCAAAACCCTTTCCTAGTTCAAGCCTTCTATTATCTATCAGTGACCACCCCCCCCCCCCCCAAAAAAAAAAAATAAAAAAAAAAAAAAAAAAAATAAATAAATAAATAAATAAATAAATAAATAAATAAATAAAAAAATAAAAAAATAATAATAATAAAAAAATAAAAATAATAATAATAATAATATTCGGTGTGTAGTACACAACTTCTGTGTATGGATCTTTATCTTTATTGCCTTGTGCAGCTCAGATCATGATCTGAGCGTCTAGCTGTGCAGTTATAAAGGTTTTATTATAGAAATGGACAATACATCTTGTCTAATACAATCTCGTATAAACAATAGTCATAATTAAAGCGATTGAAAATAAATACTTAGCAAATAAGAGTGATAAGTTTTAAAATAGTTATATAACATAAATGTATATATATATATTAAATCCACTTTAAATGCATGGTCACCATTGTTATATCCAAATTGTGAAGCATCTTACTGAGACAATGAGATTATCTACTCGAAAAGAATCAACCCTAAATGGCCCTGAGCTAATAAACAAATACACAGGAAATGGCCCCTACTGTAACACCAGTGCAATAAACAGGAGATACATAGCAGGGGATAATCATGCAAAACATTCCTTAAACTGGGCCTTTAAACACCCACCTAAGTGACAAATAACCAATAAACAATACACATGCAATTTACCATCCTGCTTGGTCATATGAGTGCCATAAAACAGGGGCTGGTCAGCTGGGATATAAGGAAGCCAGACATTCATTAAACTAAGCCTTTAATGGGATAAGTATGCTAAGTTGGGGCATTTGCACTGTAGAGACCTTTTTAATACCCGAATACAAGATGCAAGATATATAATAATCTTGAATTAAAGTCGGTTATATGTTAACAAGAAACATATGCTCAATGAGCTATTTCCGAAGTTTGTGGTCTCTGTGGTTTGGCTCGTATGTCTGTGTATTGCATCTGTAGTAAAATATGCATACGTTTCGGAAAGTGATAAGTAAACTGGACCAGATGGGCATTTTTGGTATCGTATTGCAACAAAACACCCAGTTTCACCAAAATAAATATTACTACAATAGCCACGTTTTCGATTGACTTATCAGCGATGAAACTGATCGTGATAAAGAGAATCGGTAGAATAATATTGACATGTTTAACCGTTTTAACATTCGGGAACATGTGGATTTCATTTTTTGGGGGAAAACTATGGAATCGCATTGGAGTCACAATGGTTCATATTGCATCATAGTTTGATGGAAGGTTCGAGTAGTATTATGTACGCTGAAGCCAATAATTTTATAATGTTATTAATTAGGTGATTTCATATTGGCCTAGTTATTTGTCCGAGGTCAGCTGTATTTGCCTGAGCCGGAAAGGGCGAAGGCAAATACAGCTGACCGACGACAAATAACTGTGCCAATATGAAACCACCTAATTAATAAGTATTTTATTAATTAACTATTACCGTTTTGGTTAAAAACATTCTTATAACTTACCTTTAGTTCACATTGAAGCCGTATTTATCCCTGATTCATGCATGGTGTCTGCTTTTCTAGACTTGACTGCTGATTTTGACATGCATCCTTATAGTGACATTGCACATACTTATGAATAAAGCACTGTACATTGTCATTGTCTTTTCGTCTAAATTTTGTAAATCGTTTGCTAAAACGTCAAATGTTTCACCTTCGTCGTCTATTTTGGCGGTGTACAAAAGCATAATAGTCGTAAAATCCACCAACGGGTTAAATACAACTGTTATATCAAACCATACACAGTGGCTCAATCATTCAATAGGTTCAAGTATTCCAAATAGAGTTAAACGAAGAACAACAATTTCAAAACAGCCGGAAAACAGAAAACAAAATGGCTACCTTTAAAAATAACTTCCAGCATATTTCTCATATAAGGCGAGTTTCGACAGCCAATGAAAATGGCCCATTTCTCAAATCCTATATTAGGCGAGTTTTGTAGCCAATCAAAACGGAGGAAACTCATATTAGGGGAGTTTGGTTGATATTGGCCGAGTTTGGTCGATATTGAGCGAGTTCTGGCATATATTGTCTTCAGTTGTCTGGTATAGGTACAGCAATTATCTCTGTATCTCGTCAAATACGTACTAGTTGATTAATAATAGACAAGAATTTCAACATAATAATTGTAATTATGCAAAATGGTTTAACTATTTTAAAACAGGCAAATATAGTGTCTTTTGGAGAAAATTTATATGTAATGGTGTAGGTTCCCTTTCCTCGCAAAATGCTTTTTTGGCTTCGAAGGCTGCATTTTTTGACATAGAACCTTAAATAAGACTCCATTGTATTGTGGAATTGGTACTATATACACATGTCAATATTATACTTTCATGAATACCTTATAAGCAGATGGCTTTCTAAAAAAATATATTGCGTATAGACCTTCATGTAACAAATCGTTTTTTAATATTTTATTCAAAATGAATTGTTAGTTTTCTTATTTCTTTTAAAGTTGTCGATATCGGCTGATAATACCGCCCAGCGTTCTTACAGGAGGACGGGCGAGTTCGATAACCCCGCGTTCGTAGGCCCGCGGGACCCAGCAGCTGGTAACCATGACGACAAATATCACACAACACTTAGTTTCGGGAAGTCGAGGTAAAGTCAAAACTATATTTTGAGAGAAATAGAATGCAACCATTCATTCACGAGGACAATTTGGGTATATTTGCAATAAGACTATCTTTTAAAGAGGGCTTGGATTGATCCTTATCAGAACACCCGCCCTAATATCACAAAACTACTCAAGTCATTTATCAATCTCCATCTCAACTCATTTTTTTCCAAGTAACAGCATGAACTTCTGCAAGTAAATTTTAAATTCAATTTGAGGGCACTGGCTTAATACTATTAAAATTATTGATCTTTCCATTTTTCATCGTTCGCTCGTTGATACGATAGCCACCATATTATATTGTATTTTGGCAAGGAAATTTGAACATTTATTTCAGGTCTAAGAAATCAATCATACTAGCAGTTACCATAGTGACCGTAGTTTTACTATTGCTTGGTATAATCGTTGCGATTTTCTTCGCGACGTCAGGCGATAGCACAGGGTCCGGTTAGTTCACTTTTGTATATATTCATATTTTTGAATATTTCGTGTAGTTTATTCGCTTAAGAGACTGTTTATTACTCTGTGAAATGGTCAACCAACATGAACATTTGTTATGCTTCCAAAGTTACCTTTTCTCGGTCCATCTCGGTTAACATGGTTAAGTGGCTTTGTGATTATGAGTTTACTTTCATTGATTGTAGAATCAACTTCTACAGAAGGAACAACAGGTATGCTATCAAATTCAATCGTTCATAACAGCCGGTCATATGTTAACTATCCAACTTTCAAATACAGTTTACCCATAGTACTACGAATATACTAGTTTCGGTACTCATGGTTTTATTTGTCCGAATATTTACACGTTGTCCGAAGTTATGAAACTTACCTTACATACATCGAGGAGAGAAAGTGGAGAAAATGTTAGATCTCCTTCTTTATTTAATGTCGCTTAACACGTTTCCGTTTTCAACATCGATATATAGGCTTTACTTTCTTAAGTTTCTTATTTTAATACATACTTCGTACTTATTCATTCTGATAAATTTGTCATTCCCGTACCTCTGAGTAAAGAAGCACTTCGTAGTTGGACTTACTGTTGAATTGAACTATCACATTGTTTTAGAAACTAGACAGCTGGTGTATGTTGGGGAGGCAGTCCTAACCAATGAAAGTTGGTCAGATGATTTTAACGAACCTTTGACTCCAGCCTATGTGCGCCTCCAGGCCATCTTCATTGCGGAGGTATATACGTTATGGAGTACCACGTCGCTCAAAGTGCATGGTTTACATGATAGTGAATGTTCTTACATTTTATAGTAAAAACAAAATATTTTGAGATTATAAGTATCTTCCATGGCCGAGAGTGTAAGATAGGTTCATTCCGACCCGAGCGTAGGGTGTTTTGCGGAAACGAGGTTTACCGAGTTTCCGCAAATCACCCTGCGCGAGGGTCGGGATTGACCTATCTTATACGAGCGTCTATGGTAGATGCTTTTTCTCCCACCTCAGTTAAACAAAATTAAGTAAAAATGTGTTTTTTGCTGTAACTCTTTTTTGCTTAGTGAAAATAATTGCGTATGGATATGCGATAGCATGTGGTTGTCATGGATATACGCGCAGTGATCCAGTTAATGTTAATAGTCAAATCGGTCTTTTTAAATAGTTTTAAGGAGAATGAAGCATTATTTCTTGAATGGTGCGTGAAAACTGTTTTATGGTGACATTTGAAGCGAGAAATAATTAACTAGCGTTCTAAATATTACCATAAGACAAGACTTCCTTGATGCTACTGACGACAGTCTTCAACAAGGGAGGTAATTACAATGTGGTGACCATTAAAAGAAGTTCCATACGGGCATTTTATCCGCCCGTGGGCAAGATAAGAATATCTAGCATGGTTAAATTATTGGATCTACTTATGTGAGGTGGGAGAAAGAATATCTAGCATGGTTAAATTATTGGATCTACTTATCTGAGGTGGGAGAAAAGAATATCTAGCATGGTTAAATTATTGGATCTACTTATCTGAGGTGGGAGAAAAAGATCTGAAGAACTACCAGCCTATTGTATACATATGCAGGCTTTTATACCATAAGAAATCAACGAAGGAATAATACGTGTGATATTTTTTCACATTTGTTCTATATCTTTCATTTAAGATGGACGAATTATTCCAACGTAATGCCAGTACGGTAAAAACATACAACTCCACAATGGTGACAAGTTTCAGGTGAGAATGAACACTTTTTTCACTTGACTAATGGCCGATTTTTAAACTCAACTCTGGGCTATGTTACATAACATCTGACACACTAATATTACAATTAATGTTTTACCAAGGATAAAGTATTGAAATAAACCAAGAAACCGAGGAAAAAAGCGTTCATAAACAGGGCGGTTTTTGCAAACTTTATTCATTAACGGCTACTTTATTTTGTGCCCGAAACCTGCGTAACAATGTTTTTTTAACCTTTTTGCAAGTTTGCGTATAAAATAGTGCCAGTTTCCGATGTTTAAATTTGTGCGCATTACGTGCCACTCCTTTAGTTCAAAGGTCAACATCATTTTTTAACTGTTTTGCAAGTGTGCGTACCGAATAACGCCAGTTTGTAATGTTGAATTTGCTCGCATCACGTTCCAACCCCTATAGTTCAGAGGTCAAGGCATGGTCAGATACCCACGTGCGATCCATTTCTTTACTTTCCACTGATGGGTGGATAATAATGAAACGGACTAGTCGTTATTATCCTACATGATGTCAATGACTTCAAAAATAAAGCTCACTTCTTGTTCATTTATCCAATAGAGAGGGAAGCGTTGTTGTGCAGTTTCGCATCCACTTTGTCACCAAGGTCGACCAAACAGGAGGTCTGGATGACGTGATTTCTCACGTGCCGTTGTCCCTAGTAAAAGCTATTGTTGAATCCGCTGATATCACTTTTAACGGATCTGTTAGAGTATACGGTACGTATTTTGAAATTTAGTTTTAAAAATGATATTCAAGTCCAAAACGTTTTCATCTTTCAACGTTTAACGGAGCGTAAAATGGAACACCATATTAGATATTTAACAAATTATGAAAATACATTTTAGAGGGCACATTTAATTAATTTAAAACTATATACTTAGTATTGTCCGGCGTTTTTGTTTGTCAAAACGGCATGGAAATATTAACAAATAGCAATATAATTTATTATTTCGGTAAATGATTTTTATTTGTAATACAGAATAAGCTCATTGATTATTCATTTAAGTGGAATAAATAGCAGAGATATATTTTGTATTATTAGAGGACATCGATCAAACGACTGAATCTCCGCCTACTCCCATACCTACTTCAACAACAGCTGCAGTAAACTCTACAATTGACCCTGACACCACTTCGAGCACCAACTCAAGGACAATCTCACCAACAACTTCTACTTCTACTGCAGTCGAATCAACAAGCCAAGCTATTCTTATATCCACGACTGAATCTCCAATTTCCACCCCTGGTTTGTTGTTTTTTTACACCAGACTGTATATTCTCGACATTTTCGTTGAATTGTATGACTATGTTGTTGCGATGAACAGGCCCGAACCTCACACAAATACTCAATTCTCAATTTCAATCATATATCACTGCATGGTGTTTTACATATCCATACTGACATGTCACATTCTAATATACCACACATGTGAATTCTTTACTAAGGCTGTCTTGATGTTTTTTAATACTATCATTATGATAATACTTCTGCTACTTCTACCGATTCTAGCACTACTGCAACTACTACTAATGGCTGATACTTCTATCTAACAATGGTATTACTCCAATCCAAATAGAGTGCACTGCATGGCAATTTGTGTGTGTTTCGAACGGGAGGTGTATTCCGGACACGTATATTTGTGACAAATGGGACGACTGTGGTGACTTATCTGACGAACTTGCATGCAAAATTATGTAAAAACACGTTGGAATATACATTTTATTTTCACAAGATATATAACACTAAGCAGTGAGACACATTTGAAATTGTGAAACACCATACTGTTTTCTTTTGTTCTGATAACAATACGTTTTTTATCGTAGATGTCAGTTGCAGATATGCAGGAAAATAAATTTTTGTATTAATATCCTGTTTTTGTTTAAAACTTCACACATACAATTTTGCACAATTTTAATTTTAATATTATTTTACCTTGCAAGGGACTCTTTGACGGTCAACGTAAAGTCAATGATGGCCTATATAATTCGTTAGTGCACTAACAATAAACCCATAACGTTACATTTCACAGATTGCACGGAATTCCGATGCTCAGACGGTGCGTGTATACCACATTCCCAGCGCTGTGACGGTGTATCACATTGCGGGGACAAGACAGACGAGCTTGGATGTGTTGGGCTGGACAGAGGTAAGGCCTATTTTGAAATATCCATAAGTATAGTCTTATGAATAATATAATACAGACGGCAGTTTGTTGGAATTTCGAATGTGTATTACATTGTTTCTAGAAAACTTCAGCTTGACGATGTATTTGAAGTCCACGGCTAACGTTGTTGGTGTTTCTCATGTGGTTTTAATTAAGGAATAACACAGACCACTGAGGATCTCTTTGTATTATAGTGACCGACCACTGATATAGGTAAATGAAGGAACATAAATATGTAACGTATAATAATAAATGTGATATAAATGACTTTGACTGTTTTTGCGAAAAAGTGTATTATAGTGACCGACCACTGATATAGGTAAAGAAGGAACATAAATATGTAACGTATAATAATAAACTTTTTCGCAAAAAGTGTCGGTAATTATAACACTGATTATTACTTGTACTTTCACACGGATGCATTGGAAACCAGCACAGACTTGAATTGTAATTAGGAAACAAAACTATATAAAACATATCGCACGATTTGACTTTCTTTTCAGACTGTGAGTCTGGCCAGTTCCTATGTGCCCGCTACTCTCAGTGTATACCAGAGATACTTAGGTGTGACGGCTTTCCACATTGTGTTGACGGTACAGACGAATGGTATGGCTGCAACATTAGTACCACCGCAAAGCCACACATAGGTACACATCTATACGAACATCAATTTATAACAAAATATGATAGGAAAAGTACATTTACATGATTTATTCCCTTAGATAACATAATTTTAAACGTTATAATAAGTTTTAATTGTAACTACTACTTGAACGTCGCTGTTGTTATTTAATATTGGTATGTTTGATGTTGGCACGTTTATCAGCAATTTCAGCGCTTTGATTTCAATGCATGATTAGCTCTATGAAATAATAGGAACATAACATGATCAAGAACGGCGGTATGCGAGTTCATTATCTGTAAATGAAGGATATGTTCAAAGAAAATGTACTCTCCTCTAAAGACTTTGAGGTTCGACTGATCGACGGACAGACAGACACCACGGGAACCACGAGGCGGGGGCGCGTGGAGTTGCGTCCGGCTGGAAGTGACGTGGATTACGGCACCGTTTGTGGTAACGTATGGACGGAAACTGAGGCAACAGTTGTATGCAGGATGATAGTTCCGGGGTATGTAACATTAACAGTGTCCTGTATTTTATTAAAACGGATTATATGTAAAACGTGGGATTAGTACATCTGAACCTATCTGCAATCTTTCTTTTAAAGCGTCAGATACCATAATGACAAAATTATAAGTTCTTAAATAGTATCTATAACCAAAATTAGACTTAGCTACTTAATATTTCAACCCTACTCTGTTAAGTTTAAACATATTTGTTCAGTTTATAATTACAAATATAGCAGTACGAAAATGGTAAAAGGATAGGAAAACAAGCATTGTAATTGCTTATATTAATTCGTTTCTATGTAGGAGTGTACAGTTACAAAATGCACATAATAAGTTTATGATGTGCACCGTATAAGAAATATCATTTTAAATAAGCCTAGTGATTTACAAGGACTGTTAAAAATATTTTTACATTTATCTTGAACATTTTTAGAACAATAAAAAACGCACAAATAATCTGTCACCCAACCTATCCCGAGGAAGAACAATCAACCATACACTGTTTACCCAAATGTTACCTTTCCTATGAACTAGTTTCAGTGGGATCGCCCATGCCTTACCAAGTACAGTGTTTGGGAAGGGATCACGTGATATCGTGTTGTCCCACGTGCGGTGCTATGGTAACGAGACAAACATTGGACAATGCCAGTCACGTGGTTTTGGACAAGTCACAGTCCACTGCTCCCACAGTCAGGATGTGGGAGTATCCTGTGGTACAGTAATACGACTAACTATTATTATGATAAGTCTACATTCACTAACACTAAAGCCAGACTTAAGACTCAAATCTTCCAATCTTTTTTTGTTGTAAAATAAGCACTAATGAGTTGAATTGTTTTTTGACTAGTTTTTACTATTAACTAGTGCTATTTACAACATTTTGTAACATTTAGCAATCCTATCCAAGTACAAAAAAATGTTACCGTGTTTCGAGATAAAGATTTTGGAGAAAACGGACAACTGTTTCATTATGTCTGAAAATCAAGAACCAGATAATTTAACAAACTGGTCGAATGAAATTGAAAGTGTTTCACACACGTCATTCGTTAGAGAAATATTCCCTCCAAAATGTTCTCATTTGATACCTAAGCGTCCTAATTACCCTTTGTTAGCATTGTGTAGAGTCATTAGGATTTTGTAACTATATCTTGGCATAGTTTTTTGACTTTTCAGATGGTCCAGTGGACGTTCCAGAACCTCCAGATATTGGACAAGGACTGGGTAAGTGTTCATGACTAAGTGGCTGCACTATAGACAATATCATATATAATACGGAACTGTTATTTACAAGCATTTTTAGGACAATATGTTCGGAATATCCACTCAATACATTCATTTCCTTTCGATTAAGTGGACTATTATTACTGTATCATAAATGTCGCTTATTTGAAGACAATCAATATTAATATTCCCCGACTATTCATTTCACGACAAACGAAATATCAGTATCACCAATTATATTACTTTCCCCAGCCGTGCGCCTTGCACGTGGCAGCACGTGCCTCGAGGGTCAAGTTCACGTGCGGCACGCGGGGGAGTGGCGCCCCGTCTGCGATGACGGGTTTGGGGAAAGAGAGGTTACCGTTGTCTGTCGTATGCTTGGATTTACGTGAGTGGTAGTAGACATTGTAAGATTGTTTTAATAGTATGTCCCTGCCCATTAACGGCAGTATGGTTAGCATCTAACGCATACCCATTGTGGTGTTAAACGGAATATTACAGCATAAAGAGGTGTTTAGCGTGCACTTGTGGATGAGATTTCGCCAGTAGATGTTAGTTCTGACAAGTTTTAAACACAGGGACACAATATGTGTCAATGCAAATATATTTTAATCTTAATGCGTCTTTTTTGTTGAATTCAATTGATTGTAATAATAAAAAAACAAAAAAAAAAAAAACAACAACATCTGATTTATGAACAGTTTAAAAAAACATAAGCATTAAAAATATAAGCATTAATAATTATCTATTTTTAAATAATAGCTACATGGCTACAAATTCCCCAGTAAAAAAGCGCCAAAATATCGCCTGTAATTTTTATCTGTTGAAGTTGAGTACCGCCCAAGAATTATGAAAAAAGTTAAGATATTTTCACTAATTTCTATGTTGTTTCTATGTTCCAAATTGCCTTTCCTACTGAAGGTTTGATAGCTATCCATCGTTTCAGTGCTGGTACGGGTAAGGTCAAAGACGAGTTTGGTATTGGGGATGGCCTATTCTGGTTGGACGATGTAAGTTGCCATGGTAACGAGACCGACCTGGCACAGTGCGAGTCTCTCCCACGAGGCGAACACAATTGTGAATACTATGAAGCTGTTGGAATCGTTTGTGGTTAGTTTGATTGGCTTTATTTTTGACATGAATCTAGTCATTTGTAAATATTGTTTTGTTTTGAAAATTAAAGACATGTGCTGCAAAAATCAACACAGTAACCTTAAAGTTGCACTCTCACATACGGTTTTGACCTTGACTATTTTTTATTAAGACTAAGCTGATTGGGTACCAATTCTTTCCTTAAATTATTTTTGTTTCTTAAACATATTTTAAATTTAATATTATTGATAAGTTATGACATTCCATTAGTTTAATCTACGGGCATTTCTGGCTAAAATCGTTATCCAAAACCTTAAAATCAACCTCACAGATGGGGATACTGCCATCGAATGCGCCGACATTCCCTGCTCGTCTAGCGTCAACTGTTCTTTTGACGAAGAAACGTGTTGCTATGATTTCCCCTCACCCTCTGGGCGGGGTCGTGGTCCTAACCCATGGAGTTGGGGCGTGCCACAAGGATTCGACATATCAGGTAGACGACTGTGACTAAAGAATAATCCTTCTGTGTTGGTTGTCAAAATCAGCATGGTTGATTTTAGCAAACCATTTCTATACATCTATGCATGAATTTGATTCTACACAATATCATTTTCCATGATTTCTTCTGTATTAATTTTATGTTACCATTTTGTAACCATTCCATAGCAAAATATGCATTTCATAACATATCAATTGATACTATGCTGTGTTTAAGGTCGAGTGATGTATTATCATAACGAGTTCGGAAACCAAGGTGATATGGCGTACCTAGCTATTCCGTACATAACATACACTGATCGTCCCTTAAAACTAGAGTTTCAGGTAGGTATCAAGTTCATAGATTTGAGTATTTAATAATAATGTTTTGGTTTGTGCTTATTATTTATTTATCAGTCAGGATGGTCATACCAAGCAAAGTACGGCGTTAGAAATACAAAAAATCAAATGGAAATTATGCTATTTTTATTGCTTTGTGTAAGTCTAATAGCTTGTTGTATTTCTATGTGACTCGTTGTGCTTCTTGTTGACAAAATACATAAAAATATCAATAGTACCTTCTCCGATCATCCGGTTTTGGGTCATTGCGGCTTGTTACGAGTAACGGATCAGAGATCTGGGGCAGCGAAACAAAGCCAACAGAGCTGGAGAACATGTGGATCCACCATTGTGTGGACTTACAAGGCGATAGTTCGCGCAATGAGGATGCAACGGGTAGGTCTATGCAAGTGCATATATTCCAGTGTTGTTGTTACTTTTATTGACTAAATATAGCATTCAATGTTTCTTCTACTAATAACCTTGATGACTTTGTAAGGAAAGCCTGTTCATTGAAGTATTTCTTTTCCATTCTCCCAATTTGCCGCTTCATAGTAAAAGTGTAATGTTATTAAATCTTTTTGAACCGATAAAACTTAGTTAATCATGTATTTTCTTCCTTTTTTGTCTATCGCTTAACAATATTGTCCGTTTCAAGACCTGCTTCAATTTGTCGCAAGTCGAGGATCAAAGGCAACACTGCTTGTTGCATTAGATGACATATCTCTGACAAGAGGGCAATGCACAGGTAAAATAAAGCTAGAACTAACGTAATAAAATAATTGATTTATAGTTTGGGAGAAAATGCTTACTCTAATTTTTGTAACAGTTAAGTAAACATAATAGTTCATGGTTCAATGTCAGTTTGTTTGTTGGCGTTAAAGTATAGCAGAGTGAAACCGTGTGAGTTTATGCAATCTGTGGTTCTGCCAATTTGTTTATACAACACTTTATGGCAGTACTATTCCAATAGCAGTTAACAGATTATTTTCATAAAACAATATTGCATTCTAGACGGTATCCGTGTTCAACCATGCACTTTTGAGGATGTAAACCTATGTGGAGGGCGCATATATTGTACAAACTGTGCAGAAGAGTATCGTTGGCACTGGGTTGCAGGATACATCAGTGTTGTAAGCGGTGTGACAAAAGTCAACAGTTCCCTGCCAGGTAAAATATTAAATAAGTGTGTATAGGATTAATATTTATATGCACTTTTTCAAACTTACTCTTTACGTTTGAATAAAGCATTTCGACGCGTAGAGAAAACTTAAGAAGCTTAAAATGCCCATTGTTTATTATTTTTGTAGGTCATTTTCTACTTGCCGATGCATCATTTGGATCAAGCGGGGACAGGACTAGAGTCACATTTTCTCTTTCTGACACCAACGCAATGCACGGACTGACTTTCAATTGTTTCATAGCTGAACATTCGAAAAGTTCGCTTGTGGTAAGATTATTTGATCGCAATAATCTTGATGCTTCCTCAACCTTCGCTCGTTCTTTCTTTAAAGGTCATATTGAATAGCCTTGTAAACACAACTTGTATGCACTATTTCCTTTATTTCCCTTTTTGAATGGATGTCATGGCTTTGTGGTAAAAAAAATCCTAAACAAACAAACGAAACAAAAGATATAATCTTTGTATGCATACAAACCATTCATAAGTTATAAACGAAATTCTTCTTAGTATTGATAAAATTTATGTGAAATGTGCCTTCATGGTTCATAATTTATATTTGTTTTATTCCGAAATAGGTTCATTTAGTTACGGGGACAGAGGACACAATAGTATGGAGTTCAGATGAGGCGTATATGGATTCAAATTCATGGCAACGCGCATGTGTAACTCTTCCAAATTATGTAACCAGTAGCCATATTGCGTTCGAAGCTATTCGTGGCGATGGAACGTTTGCCGACATCGCAATCGATGATATTGGACTAGGAGAACTTTGTAAACGTAAGTTAAAGTTATTTTTGATTTTTTTGCGATCATTACATATACATCCGGATTCTTTCATTCTTAGAATTAGCAAATGTAACGGTCCGCTGTAGGCCGAAGTGTATATAAAGACCAGTCGATCCCTTCATGGCTGAGCATGCATTTCTGTGAAAGGAATCTGTTGACCATATTGGCCTCGCACGTTACACAAATATGAATAAAACCATACTTTAATTCTGAACTTTCCAAGATCCGGCTACCTGCGATTTTGAAGACGGATTGTGCGGTTACACGGTCCTCTCAGCCAATTCGAGCAAATTCAGATGGGCACACAGCAATGACGCTGGTAATGAATTGAAATAATAGGATTTCTTATACATTAACACCCGTTATAAGTTAGTATGCATAATCCCACAACAGTTAGAATTACAGTGAATTTATTCAGGAATAGGACAATTTTTTCCAAACTTATTTGCTATACGTGGATTAAGATTTCAGAAAGCAGTTACCTACACACTATTCGTGTAATTTGATTTCTCTTATTAGTATTCCAAGGCGAGCAGCCAGCCGTCCGGCTCGTGGGTGGGGAAAATCAATATGAAGGACGTGTGGAGGTATTTCACGACGGAGAATGGGGAACGGTATGTGACGACAGTTGGGATGCAAAGGACGCCGCGGTCGTATGCAAGCAGCTTGGCTTCCGGTTTGTTATTAGTTTGTGATATATAGACATAACAGTTACACTATAAAATATATGGAACCAGTTTAACCGATGATAATTTAACACCAGGGGGTTATAAAGTGGCCATTTGGATTGCGACTATTAACGTCATTATCGATTAATTACCCTAGTTTTAATCTTTTATTTTTTTCCTTAAATATGATAAGCCCCATTTGTCCCGTCAGAGCGGAGAACGCACAAGCGTATACAAGGGGTCATTACGGATCCGGTGTGGGATACATCTGGATGGACGAGGTCAGTTGTGAAGGGACAGAAACCAGTTTGGCAGAGTGTCCATTTGATGGATGGGGACGTGAGGACTGTGGTCACTCCGAGGACGCCGGTGTTTCCTGTGGTAAACAATTTCAGTGGAGTATTTTAATGCATGTAAGGATATCACATATATGCCTGATGACCCCCTTTTTATTAGGGAGTTATTTGCAATAGCTTCATGCATTACAAATGACTTCTTAAACAATACGATAAAGAACCTGTTTTGATTAAAATATTGCAACATAGGTCATTTCACGTCCGATGGTAGATGAAATAAAGATCAAATATAAGAGGTTTTTGTGGTCATTTATTTTACATATTATTATTTCGTAGCCATCTTTACATTAATAACAAAATGAAATTGGGCCGCCGGTAATCATAACCGAACATGAAAGTTATTGAATTGATTAGAAAACCAGCTTATTGGTTTGCTTAAGGTGAGGTTAGTTGCATTTGGCTAAGCAAGTTACAAGAGACAATGATATATTGGTAAGTAAATTTGCGTCCTATTAGATGTAAAAAAACAATTCGTTTGATATATTGCTGTTTTAATGTGACCTTATTGATGTAATATTCATCATCAAATATATAAAATTCGTATTCGTAACTTAAAAACGCTCACAATCGTTATGTATCTCTTTACCACAGACCCTGGCTCAGACCCCGGTGAAATGTTAGGTGGTCATATCAGGTTGTACGACAATAGTGCGCCCTTTGGGCTGTCTTCTAAGTTGGTCTCTCGGACATTTGACGTTAAAGAAGATACATACGTCATGTTCACTGTCAGGATCGAGGCCACCGGCACATTCCGGGTTTGTGTATTTTCTCTTTATGTTTTGTACTTAGCAACGTATTAGTATGTGGATATTTGTTTTTGAAGAATATTTCGTAATGGTAATTAACTATGTTTGTTTGGTCTAGAATTGGTCTAAAACATTGGAAAACATCGGTTCCAATTAAGAATATATTTACCAATTAAAAATGTATTGTTCATTATGTATTTTAGACATTTCACATATAAACACCTGTATAGCATATAGGTACATTGATACCACCGACCACCAAAACAATCGAATGCATTTCAAGGCTTTCTAAAAATGTATAAAATACCAAATGTATTGTAGTATCTATTGGTCGACGAAGGCAACAGTGTCGTTCTAGAAGGTGGACGTCTAGGGGTACAGTACGATAGCGAAGAAAGAGTGTGTTTTGATTTGATTGGTCTTCCGCTGCGGGGCGTTAAAGTCGCGTTCGAGGCTTGGACAGAAGGGTCTATGTTGGCGGACAAAATGGGACTCGATGAGGTGGCAGTAGCTAGAGGCAGATGCAAAGGTAAAAGGCCCAATGAAATGGTTTTATTGTAAACAAATTGTTGCAAAATCTTGAGTTTTTCATCCAATTTTGTTTGTAGCATGTGAAGAAATCTATCATATTTTAAGGCAACTACAAATAAGACACTAGTATTCGCTATACGACTTTCCTTAACACAGCACCTATTTTTAGTATTGCAAAGCTGACAAAAAGATACCGAAACATTCTATTCCATCAATATACAATAAAGCAACTTTTTATTAGATTGAATGCATTAAAACCTTCAGATATAATCGTCAACAACTGCGACTTTGAGAAGAACCACCGCCTTTGCAAAATAGCAATCCGTTCTGCGCCAACCCTGGTGGACGGATGTACCAATGACTACACATGGAGAAGGCTGGGCGGTCCTTATTACACTTCCGGTGTTGGTGACCACACGACTGCGAGTGCCACTGGTAATGAAAAACCATATGAGGATATACTTTTGAAAATAAGTAAACATTAGATCATGTATAATACCTTCCTGGCATGATTATAACATAATATATTAATGTTGCTACTCGTTCATTAAATGTATCTTATCTGTGATATTCAAGGTTTGGCTACTTCTCGGAATGGATGCGTATTATCAACCTGCAAATCATTATTTTGATTTCTTACTTTTGATGCTAGGAGTAAACACGAAGCTCTTTAAAGTTTCGTAACATAAATTTACTTACTTACTTATTTTGTTTAAAAATACATTCTATGTCCAAAATACTTACTATTTCAGGTCATTACCTTGAGATTAAATCGTCACCTACATTTCTTGAAAACTCGAAAGCACATGCTGAATTTACCAATCCCGAACCCAGGAAAAACCGACGCGTTATTGTTCACTACAGAGTACTTGCAGTTGAAAACAATTCTGGTAACTAAAGGGTAAAGGGAATGAAACTGAAAACGAAATAAACATCATATTACTCTAATGTCTAGGTGTTCAATGTACAAATAAGATTGTCATTACATCAATCGTTATGTGTAAAACTTCAGTGTCTGGTAAACTCATAAATTTGTATCATTTTTGAAAAGAAATTGTTTACTTATTACTGATATGCCGATTTATTGGATCAAAGAAGACTATAAATTAAGTTACTGAAGTTTACCGTATTATTGAAATAAGACGTGAAATTATCTCTTAAAATGGTACTTTTGTATAATCTCTTCTACATTTAAATCTTTTTGAATTGATACAATGTGTGATTAAATTAAGGCATCGAAACCTCACATCATTGTACATGTACATGTACATTTGTCATATTTAACCATTGTCAAGACAAGAACACGTTTAACTCACTGCAAGTATTAAAAAAGAGACAATTGTGTAAAAGTTCATATATACCAACGAATTGATCAAACTAGATTTTTTTTATCAGTTTTAGAGGTTGTTACTCGGATAAATGGAACCCTTAAATCAGCTATATCCCTAGTTGCAAAACTGACGTCACTCCCTGCATGGCACAGCGCATGTACAGATATTGAATCAAGTTTTGAGAGCATCGACGTTGTTGCGGAAAGAATTAGCGCAATCATTGACGACGTCCAATGGGACACTAAAACGTGCTTTGGTAAAGACCCAGGCCTTTATATATAGTCTAAGAACTGAAATATTCTTAAAATGTTAAAAAATGTTTTTTTATAAAGTTATGAAATTAATTGTTATGACGTTTTCGGATATACATGACAACACATTTAATGCTACACGATTTCATTTGAGCATTGTGTTCATAGACGGTGTATTCTTTGAACATATAACATAAAGTACCCACGTTGTTTTCAAAGTTATTTTAATTTTGATTTAGATTCAGACGTTAGTTGCGATTTTACGGACCAGCAATTGTGTGACTACGTAATGGAACCCGGCTGGAAGTCAATTGTTGAGGATGATGGTATATAATACACATGCATGATTGTAATTACATGAATATATATTGTGTCATTATCTATTGTGGATTGCTAAATAACAATGTATATTGATATAATGATACAAAGAACGTAACGAATAGGACATTCATATATTCTGTATAAAAAACATATTTCAGCAGTGTATTATGTTAGTGTATAATTTTTTCGCCAATGTTGTTTTTCTTTTTTTTAATTATAGAACATTTTCTTCGAGCATTCAGGAAAGAGCACAAGCTGCTCACACCCAAGTTCAGTACAGAAAACGATTCGTTTTGTGTTGTATTGACGGCAAGGGCGTCGAGTGATAATTTGGTCGCAGAATCTTCAAAACTTATTGTTACATTGTTAGAGATTGACTTGAGTAATGAAGAGACGCAAGTTCCTATATGGGACCCGGTAGTCCCTGTAACGAGTATCCTTTGGAGTAACGTTAACATAAAGGTAAGCATCATTACTCGCTTGGTTTAGGTTTCTTATACGACTTAGAACTATGAATATGTTTATGATACCAATATTAAACGCTTATGTTTAGTTTCTTAAGTCTAAGATAGACTTCATAGCAATCAATCCAGTTCACATGACGCAGAAACAAACACTTAAATAAATATAGCTGTTAAACTAATGGAGATACTTACAGTCAACAGCGTTGTCCTTTCTTCGGGCAGAATGAACTAGCTATGTTTTCTATTCAATTTATACACAAATTAAATATCTTGAGACACTTCAAAAATAATAATCATTAGTTGGGTTTCGCAATGCTCCATCGACTGGAATTTCCGGTGCATACATATTGTGTTAACCGTTCTTGTGATTAAATGTACATTTCAGATTCCGTATGACGGACTCTTTAGAATCCAACTATCAGCAAAAGGTTTAGATGACAGCAATTTTCTTGATGTTACGAGAGTACAACTGTCAACCATATGTGATGTTCATGGTATGATTTTACGCAATGTTATTTATTCCTCTTCCTGATAGTTTATCGCGAACATGGACATATTTACATCAAAGTTATTAATGGAAACTATCAAATACATTTGGTATCAAAATTGCATCGCGCGTGCATGCAGTTAATTGTTTAAAACCCTATCTTACTTATCAAAATGCCTTCACAGACGCACTAGTTATACCGTAATTCATAATTACAGAATGCCAAAATGGCTTTGTTTCGTGTAATGGAAGACTTTGCATTCGGGAAACAGAGGTTTGTTTCAATCTCGACCTTTGTCCTGAAGCTTTGGAAACATTTTGCAGTGAGTAATTGCAGACGATCAATTAAAAAGTATTGTAATGGTGCTGTGCTCCATCACATTTTGTCGTTGACATATCTACTATCATAAGAATGAATATTTATTGTTATTGTTTTGCTTTCTACAATTTATAGAACCGACGGTGAACTGTAGTTTTTATAGCCAATACAGTTGCGGATGGAAGCATACAAATGCCGCTGTTGAAGATGGTTGGTTTTAGCAGTATGTTATCAATTTATTAGTAAACTATCCAGAGTTTGTAACTGTATTAGATAATAGAAATCTTCTGTTTTAACTTTTTTCAATACATATTTAGTTATATCCCAACTTTGTTAACAACTGATCTTCTTTAAATCCATTTTACATGCTCAATTCAAGGGAAACTTCATCTACTGGAAACCCGGTTAGCAATTACGGAGACCCCCAATTGCAGACATTAAAGAACCTTCTTGTCTGCTCTTCAAGGCTTTGGGGGATCGATATAAGGCACAATTGAGGGTCAATGCAAACACTACAGGGGAACTCATCGAAGTCGGAAATTATATAACAAAATGGAATAAGTGGGACGAATACAAAGTTGCACTTTCCGTTGGAATGTACAGTATAATATTCGAGGCACAAAACGATTCGATCAGGATAGATGATGTCCGGCTTAAAAGTGGGGCATGTAACTATAGTAAGTGTTATGAGGATATACATCATATATATGTATACAAAAAAGGATCATACAACATATTGCATTTGGAAATAAACATTGCATAAATATTACCTGATGTCCAATACATGAAATCATTTATGAATATCACCCACCACACACACACACACCCACATACACACCTATATTCTAGAGAACATAGCATACTGGTTATATGAAATGATTACATATTCTTACGATTTTAATTTATGAAAAATAAAGTTGTTTTAGAAGCAGCTAAAGCTCCTCAATTTAGATATTACATTAAGCGTTTTAACAGAACAACCTGCCATAACTTATTCGGATTAGGCCATGATAACCATATTCTTTGCTGAATGAATTATATATTAGGCAACATAATACAAAGTGGTATTCAGTTTCACATACTTTATAATTATATATTTGACATGCACGTTGATGTCAAACAAAATTATTGTATCTACCATTTGAATTTCAAGCAATTGACAACTTGATAAAAAATGATAGTGCATTTTAATATTTATCATTAGTTAAACAATCCATACATCGTTCGAACTCAAATATTGGATGATATAAAGTAAAGCAGTAGTTAACTGTTTCATTCTGGTTGCTTTATACCATTTATGTCATTTATGTATTAAGTTATACGCGGCAAACATGTCTTTCATAAACAACATCAAGCTTAGGAATTTAAATACACTTGCAGATTGTGCCAACGACGAATACTCTTGCATGGAGAATGATGCTTACGGCAACACCCTATTGCAATGCATCTCAAACACAACAGTTTGTGATAAAGCGTTTGACTGTGGAAGTGGATTTGACGAACTGAGTGATGACTGTGGTAATGCTCATGGTCAAAATTATCCTGTCTTTTTTAATTTGAAAAATTGTTTTTACATGGTAATAAAAAATACTATGTTGCATTGTCTGAATCTGTTATATGGCAACTGCAATATATGGTTAGAGCTGATTGTTTATAGAAATTTGTATTGACAATTGGGGAAAATATTTGGCATCTTAGTGAAAACGCATGTCGCTCTTAATGGCAATTTGATATGTTAGGGATACGGAGATTATTGCATTCTCATTCAATATGGAATGTTTTAAACTAGTTATCTTAAATAAATATCAACATTTATTTACTAAATGTCGCACTGATATACTGATTTATATTATATTCGTTTTAATTAATTTGTGGTAAAACGAAGCTTTATGGCTTTAAATACATTCAACCTGGCTCTTTTTACGAGAACATTTCTCCACGCTATTGACTTATATTGTCAGATGTTAAATATATTACACTAGTTATACATCAAAAACATTTACTCACGTTTCATAAAAGCGACGTCATTTATGTTTTAAACAAACAAGTAATTGAAATTCAGATTAAACTCACTACAATTATATTTCTTTATTCAGAAAATAGCATTTCATGCGACTTTGAAAATGCGGATAACCCATCTTGCGGGTATGATTTGGGGAACGGAATTGATGTGCATACTATTGGAAAAGGTAACATTGTTTCATACTAAACATACATTTCTAATTGATGAAATATTCGAAACATTAATAATTATAATGTAGATGACCATTGAGTCCATGCCACAAGGTTCCAAGTGATATTACAATATTGACGGCTCTTGTAACTTCTGGCGTTAACACTAATGATTTTGTACTTCAAAGAATACGTGATACACTTTTCAGATAGAACGGTTTTGATATATGACTACACTGTGACTGACTCCACCTTTATTCAAATGGGAATTTGGAATCTGTCGAGCACACGCTGTGGAATCAATATGAGCGTTATAACAAATAGCGTAGACAGCGTCGACTCAGAGGACAGATATGCATATTTTCGTATCCAATTGCACGGCACAGATTCTGTGGTTTACACCTTCGGATCTTATTTGGACTTATCAGTAGATAATTCTTGGTATTCGTTTATAACAGAAAGCGATAGTCTTTTCAAGTAAGCAGAATACCAGCCATTGCTCCAGGTTTTATTATAATAGTTAAGCAACGTTGTAAACTATTTCAAAAAAAGATTTGTTTTTAAAAGTGTGCTCCCAAGCACAGGATGAATCATCATTTAGATATTTTGCATTGATTTATCTATGAATTTCAAACATATATGTTTCAATTAAATACATAACTAAATAAAACAGTGTTCACCATCTCTAAAAAAGAACAGCACATGCCTGAGTAAGAGGAACAGCAATACCAAGCAGGAACAGTACATAGCCGATTACTTATTATGTATTCGATTTGAGAAATAACAAGCATATTTCAAATTGAAACATTTTAATTCACTAACCATTTATCTTTGAATCAGACTTGGTGATCAGGACATACCGGAGGTACCTGATGGCCTGTATTTTGTGACACTACAGATGTATGCTAATGGCGTTATAATTGGGATTGATGATGTTTCACAGCTAGATTGTACAGGTAATAAATAAGTATTTATTATGATATTACTTAAATCTCAACCCTAAAATAGATTATGCGGTAAATATAGCGTAAGCAAAAAAACATGCCATCATAATTTTCTTCGGCTGAATATAGGATTGGTTATAATCTGAGATTGTTTCTGTAGTTGTTCACATAAGAATTTTTGAGTAAGGAAAATTTATGTTCAAATGGTAATATACAAGTAAGATACTAAAAGCTGATCATTTGAAAACTGACTTATTATTTTCTAATTGTCGTGGCTCAATGATGCAAATCCTTTCCTTTATAATTGAAAGTAAAAACAAGCCAGGTCTAAAAGTAATTACAACATTATTATTTTAAAAACGTTTGCATTAAATACTCGGAATCGTATTCCTTCGTCTGCTGATATAGTTGAGAGACCTAATTATAGAAGTACAAGGGATTTACCCATTTTTTATTATGAATTGTTTATTCCTACTTTTGCTTAGCGTAATGCATATTTGGATAAGACTTTGATTTACAATTCAACTGTATTCGGGGTATTGAGATAAGTTTGAGGTTGTGCACGTAAACAAGTTTAAACTCACAGTTCAGTACATTTTGTTGACCGTTTCAAAGTGGTACCCAATAATCCATGATAAAGGCCCATAGCTTTATACATTCTAAATGTAAGTGTTTTGTTTGTGGATTTGTGTGTTCTAGTTCTGTGTTTCTGGTTTTGGCCTTATGCCATTGGAAGGGGCTTATTTTTAGTTTTTTCGAATACTGTACTTTTTCGGAAGTTTTCATATACATATTGCTTCGTATAAATTATTTGGCAGGTGTTCGTGTCTTATTGTGAAAATTACACTTGCGAAAATAATACTATCGTCCAAAATACTCAAAAAATGTTCATGCCCTTATCGTATATATTCCAGTTATGCATAACAATACAAGTATTGATTAATTGCAATTCGACATTGTACAATTTCAACAACAGTCGTAAGAACGAATGCATTGCTCGAGTAATTATTCTTCGTTTTTCGTTTTTGATATAATGGGAAACATAATATTTTGCTGATATCATTGTACATTGCTTTGAACTTGAATTTGCATTTGAACGCCGGTTCTTGATTAACTGAATTTCTTAATCTAGCATTGAGTAGTTGTATCATATGTGGTGTTCCTACATTGTATATTCTATCAATTTGTTTGAGACAGGTGTAGAGATCACAACAGGCCGGACTACAACTCCAAGTACTGAAGACACTTCCGATACAGTCGGCAAGTTTTATGCATGATATAAAGATACTAAATCAATTTAGATAGCCCTCTCTAATTGTAATATGCTTACATCACTCGATTGTAATTTTCCAATGAATCATTTATCATTAACTTTTCATGATAACATTTTATATTTAAAACTGCAATGGGACCTAAGATCAGAAGGGATTAATTGACTGTTTAGATAATTATATTTACCTTACAATAACAAGAGCGCTTATTAAATAACTACATTTGTCATTGGTTTTCACGAAATAGCACGTGACATGCAATAAGCACAATGAAATGAAAATAAACCATCCCCAAAAGGCATCCCAAAACCGGAACTGTTCGTTGGTAATGTATTTTTATCTTTTTAGATGGCTATACCACTTTGTCCATTACTAGCTCAAACACATCTCCTGCGGTATTAGATGACATTACGCTGGTTTGTCAGGCTAGAAATATATCGGACATGAATGTAAGAGTGTAATGTAATGTGCACTGTGTTGTTTGTTATAATATGTGCAATTTATAAGGTGTTATAATTCATTATAGAACATTTATATGTACCTATATTTTTAGTTGAATGATGTTTTGTTGGCTTGTTACGTTGTTTTATTTTATGTTAAGAGTTGGTTTGTCTTGGGTAGATGTTAAGGTACTGGGCATTAGTATACAAGTTGAGGATGCTTTTCCGAATATTCGACTGTGTTTAATTTCCATCTTTTAAAATGAAATATTAATAAATTTTCATGCATTGCAAACACAAGGATATCATCTAAAACAATTAAGCAAACCCAAATATGCATTTCAGGTAATATTTCACTGGTACACAAACGGAAGCCAACTAGCTAGAAATTCGGACGTATTGCAACAAAAGAAAATTTCATATTCCGAAGACATCACCTATTTAAAATACAGCGCCTTGATATATACGCAAACGGAATTGAATTCAACACAATCAAGCCTTGTTATTCGAAGGTATCTACCACTGAAAGACCGTGTTAGACTTTCGGCTGTTAACATTAGAATTTGATAAACAATACTTTGCCAAGTAGCGGTTTGGTAAATCGAGCTATCTTATGTAGCCTTGCAATCATATTATGTAATGAGTAGTTTTGACGTATACTTGTTCTGTTTCTTTGGCACGTTTTCTTTCCACATGAATAGTTTGGCAATTGACAATCACTAGCGTAATCTTAAACTAAATTGTTTATATTTGTTTTAAAAAAATCATTTTTAAGTTAGTTTATTTTATTTTATCTTTAGGGTGAACCATAAGGATAGCGGGACGTACCATTGTGTTGTTGAATTGGACGAGCAAAACACATCTACTTCCATAGATGTGAATGTTGAAGACGTTAACATGGGTGTTGCAAATGGTACAGTTACATATTGATGATTGCCGTTGCAAACGTGATTTCCGTGATTATAATGAAAGGCGTTTTGCAACATACAAACTTTACTAACCATGTAGTCTCCACTAAATTTACAGCCCGCCTAAGATAACTTGGAACGCGATAAGATGGTTTGTACAGGTGAAGGTGAAGCAGAGATAAGGTATCACGTTCCCCTTGTAACGTAACTTTATAATGAAATTAAGTTGTTCATTCCTCATCGAGCATTTTGCTATCGACACTTGTAATGGTGCTGTGTTCAAGTTGTCTTCTATATTTAGTTTAATTATCGGGAGTGCTTTGGGTTTGATCCAGGGCAAGGGATTTCTTTATCGTTGCGATAATTGATACTATTTTAAAGCATCTTCTAATTTAATATGTTTGTGTTCTTATCTTTATCAAACCAAAAACAAATGGCAAAAACATTAAACGCAAACATGTCGATCATGTTAATTAAAAAGGGATTAAGACCAACAATATAAACGCTAATGTTGTAAAAGAAACAGCTTCATGTCCGTTTAATGAATAAGATGATAACGACGATGCTTAGGAACAGTATAAATGCAACAACTTTTGAATCGCCTGTTTTGCTGTATTGGACTCATTCGAGTTAAGTTGGCCGACTGTACAAGTACTTAAGATAACACGTCGCTTTCTCGCTTATACGTGTGTATGATAACGATCGATTGACCATTTGCGGCGGAAATAAACTAAACTATCAATCATTATCGCTAGCCCCGGTGGCGCAATCGGTTAGCGCGCCGTACTTATAGACAGTATAGGCTATGATATGCGGAGGCTGTGAGTTCGAGCCTCACCCGGGGCACTGTTTTTGGTTTTTGTATGAGGATACATTCCTGGTAACGTCTTATGTAGGAAAATACTCAAAATCCCGTGTTTATATGTTTTTCTTAAAATAACTGATCTACAATCAACATAATACCCACCGTTATGTCACCAGCATATGTTTTATGCTGATATCTAAAATAATGACAGTGTATTTGTAAGTATATGTAATTAAATCCTTATTTGGCGAAAAATAAGCTTATTACAAGAGTGGTATTCAGTACGGTACTTATTTCAGTAATTACTAAGATAATTGCATTACTCTTAAATTCATTTAAGTAAACGATTTTCATAAATTTCATATTCAATGACCTCGAATTATATATGCTATTTATATGATAAGTCAAATGTGCTAATTATCAACGCTAAATACATAAAAACATAAAATTTAATGCTATTCATTTATAACTTCACGTAAAGTTTAAAACACTATATTTATATATACATACATAATGACAAAAGTTCAATAGTTAATTGCGATGTCAATTACGATTTTGATATAGTAGAACGTGTATCTTTAATTTGAACTTCTTCAATAGATGACGGATGTTACAGAACCACAAATGCCCAATGCTTTGAAAGGGGTTACAAAAATATCAGTTATCAAGGTATGTCAAAAGAGAAATTTATGAAATGTTTGATATATATACGAGCTCGTAAACTGAATAAAAAATATGTTTCAACTTTGGTTTTTGGCATACTCTGCTCTGTAATATTCAGACACACTAGTAAATGTATTCGTATTGTATTTATACGAGCATACATCCAGCATACATCCAGATTGTATGCTTGTCAACATTTTCTTTCTAAGGTGCATACGGCGTTCTTGATGAAGCAAAGGCGTTAATATACCTCGAACAAACTCAGAAACACCTATCTGATATGGATAATTCCTTACCAGCACATTGTTTCGACGCTCTCCAAAGCCTTGTGTGCGGGCTGTTTACGCCGAAATGTAATGGCGGAAATCCAGTACATATTTGTCAGGAAGATTGTGAAGGTTAGCAATTAATTAAAAAATTGTTGTGCAATGAAATGCCAATAATGGTGTTCGTTAAGTGCACTAACATAGCATAATTTTATGAGAACATATATGTTAGGCTGGTTGAGAAAATTAAAATGTTTTAATACGTGATACTAGTAAAGTTTTAGATTCAGAGTAATTGTTGTAGAACGATCATATCAAAGGTCTTGTCATGCGTTAAAGGTAACAGCGTTGAGGTATTCTTATATTCAGACATTGTCAACAAATGTGACAAGAACTCTTTAATTTTGCAATACGGATGCCAATTCCTGTCTAGTATGCTGAAGGACGAAACTTGCAGTCGCCTAGCCTACAGTAAGTTCATTAAATAAATAAGGAATACATTATTGTTATTCATTATAATTAATATTATTATTATTATATCGTGTTTCGTAATTTAGGAACAAGTATACGAACGCAAACAGTAAAACAACCGTGAAGAGGTGAATGGGGTTCGGTTAGGAAATACCTCAATCGTATATTGAAAAGTCGGAGTCACATTGTGCTCCTCTTTGAACATTTATGATTTCCTTCTGGTTTGTGTTGTCACTGTCCAAAGGAACAAGCAATCATATTTATGTACACCATGCCATACAAATCGTTATACCAAAACATATTAATGTGATCATGTTTAGAGCTTATTTTTTGTTCGTTTGTCGAAACTCGATTACATTTTGGACTAATCTTCAACAAAAATAATAATTTAAGAGGGATGGTGTGTATAATTACTTTGGATAATAAACGTAAAATTAAATGTGAAAAATCACTAACTTAAGAAAGAATATGTCTCATAAAATACAGTATTTTGTGGATATTTTATTTAGATATACCAGTCACTATACAGTCCTCTATACAACAAGTTAATATAAATAATAAGTTTTCTTATAGTTGCCATCGTCTATTAAAAGTGTTGATTTATTTCTTCGCTGTTTCTTTTTTCTTACCACATAACAAACATGAGCGCTCCTTTTGTCGTTTTCAGACAATGTGAACAGAACCCTTCAACAGTCGTCGGGGACAATTATATCATCTGGATATCCGTTGGCCATAACTGCAAATCAAGACATCGTCTGGAATGTATTGGTAGAAAAAGGGCACTACATGGAATTTGAAATTATTGAGTTTGCGGCTTCGTCTTTTGGCACTGATCCGTGTTTTCTAAAGGTACACATTTAAGCATTGAATCGGTAAAGGAGAATATTTAAGATAACGCGAATACCTTATTTATCACATGCTTACCCTTGTTTTCCGTGTAATATACCCATTACGAATATTGTTATCTTACACATGGATAAGATAACATATTAGACATTTCTATCGGCTAGACTTATCACACGTGACCTAGATATCCCTCCGCACTTTTTAAAACAAATTGGTTTAAATGCTTACAAATATTAAACTCAATAATGAAGCTGTATTACTTCCGGGAGACAAATGGCTAACGAATCACAGTGCCAGAAAGCATCTTGTTCGAAAACTTTCTGATAACAATGTTCCGCAAACCAGATAATGCAGATAACTAGTCACAGAAATATCCAGTCAGTCAACAAATACAGCCACATAAGTGATAAACAACATGAGAATAACTTCGGCAATATGCAATCAATGCCATTTGCTTGCCAGTTTAATCAGCTGTCGGTTACAAAAAACACAAATACTAATTCCGCAGCACAGGCTTCTCATTACACATCATGTTCTCTGGAAACATTTTTGGTGGAACATTTTCAACATCAACATCCATGCAGTATAGAATAAGGTTTCGTCGTAATTATCTGAATGTTGTGAAAATCCATGTACATAAGAAAACGCTGCGAAATCATCGTAGAAAGCAACAGCGAGTAACTTTTAAATCCTTGCACAAAGAACTTGAAAACTTGACAGACCGATGTAGGTCACATAAACCGCGTAAATGCATGTATTCTCCGTGTGACGTCATCAAATTGTGAACTTATTGGGTTTTTTTTTTGTTAAAACTGTTCGGTATTCGGATATCTTACTACACATTTTTATCTTTGTGACTTATTAAGCGCTTTATCAGCATTAAAACTCGATAACTGCAATCTCTTTTTGTCATTTTTATTTGGAACTAGTTATATGACTCATTGTTGACACTCCACTCTGAGTACTTTGGCTGTCAAACAATGGCTTCAGAAATAGGAACTAAATTGGTAATAAAATACCGTTTTAAGCATGTGATAAAAAGATCTGACACTCGTTGTCATTTTATACATGATTTTTATTGAACTCGTCCATAAAAGGTGTAAGTCTCGTAAGCTCGCCAGAGGCTCGCTTACTAATAAATTTCATGAACTAGTTTAATAAAAGCTTGTATTAAACGATCGTGTCAGATCGTATATATGGTTTAATGACGCACAAAATACTGGTCGACAAAATTACATGATCATATTATCAGTATAGAACATGTAAGCTAAACACAGTGTACGCTTCCACGTATATGCAGCTTGCAAGGAGGTTGTGGGATCGAGTGTGTCTGTTTATTTATCACATGCGGTGTATAAGTTTTAAAGTATTATGCTTGTTGTACCACCTTAGCCGTTATTTCAGATTTACGAAGGAGGCGAAGAAAGCAGTGGTTTACAATTGCCTTGTGAACAGATCACGGAATCAATTATTTACAACTCAACAGGGCGGTTCGCACATGTCCATTTTAAGTCAGGATTTTCTATAACAGGCAAAGGGTTCTACATAAGATTTCGCAAGAGTATGTTAAACATTTCGTGCCTCTTTTAACGTGTTTTTCGTGTTTTTTTTTTAATTGCATACTTTTTTTATTTTTCTAAGTTATTTAAGGTCCGATAAGTGATTCTTCCTAATGTTTGTTTTTCATTGAAACTGTTTTTATGTAGGGTTGGATTAATTAACAACGAAACTAGTTTTAAAACGAACATGACATCAAATTTTGTGTTTTATTTGCATGAAATGACATATGCAATTGAAACTTTTTCACATAAGAACATCTTAACGTATGCGTTCGTATGGATTACTAGCTTTACATGTATTATACCCTCATGTATTTCATCTGTGTTTTTATTTTCAGTTCCTGTAAACCATTGCCACGTTGTAAATCTTGGAATAAACGATCATTTGTCATTTGCGGTAGATGATGAAATTGACTGTAGGGACTTTATTGTGTTACTACATGCAGACAGTAAGTAAACACGGATTTACGAATAACACTTCATGCCTAATCCTTTAGAATACGAATAAGGAATACAAAACATGATTACAATAAATGCTGAACATACTGCAGTACAAATGTAAGAATTACCACACTTAATGTATTATCTAGTATGTGCCTTATCCTGCATAAACCGATAATTCGAAGACAGGCATTACCATTAAGGATCAATCACGTTATCGTAAGTGATAATGCACGAAGGAAGCATCTTACGCAAGAGCGACAGCATGTGGTAATATCATGAAATAAAGCTGCTTATTCAGTGAGTGTCACATGTCTTATATAGCGTTTTACTTCCATTATCAAGTAAACTTGGATACAACTGCCAAGTAAAACTGCTGGGAAAAATGTGTTAGGCAAAGCAATTGTGCGATTAGGTGCTTCAATAGAGTATAGAAAAACTAAAAAAAGCATCCGAACTATTCTATTGGCATACCGAGTATTACATTCGCCAGCGCTGTTCAAACACTGAGTGTCATTCCATAACTGTTGTAAGTTGGTGTCGTTTGCATTATTATTTTATATTTTGTTTTTAATATTTCAGGTGTGTTAAGCATTTACATTGAGTACATGGACAATGGCTGTTTGAATGTGTCATCAGAAGACATAACTTTATATGAATACTGTACAGATATTCCACACAAGAAAGACTTATTGATTAAGAACCATACAGAGGTGTGTTTGTTAAAAATACTTTTATTCCATGTTGATTCGCGTGCCTTTAACAGACGCCTGTTGCATTAAGGCCAACAGACTTGTCTCTGTAGTTACTATTGGTTTACTAGCGCGGTTTTATCTTCTATTGCACTTAAGTAATGGTACGTATAATGTTCGAATATTGTTCTGATGACTTGTGAATCTTACACATGAATACATTATGTACAAATCATATCATTGCAATTATGTTTGTTATATTATACCGGTATCTTGAAGGTGCGAATCCAGTTAACGGAAAAAACAGACGTTCGGTTTAAGCTCCAATCGGTACTAACTGGTATGAATATGCATTGCATTATTATTATTATTTATAACGGGTTCATGAAGGCATTACTTAGACGTCCTGAAATTAATTGCAGCGAGTATTATACAACTGATGGACATTAAAATAATCTTAAAAAAACAACAAAAAAAAAACTAATTTTAAACCATTAAACGTGTTTACAGTGAATGCAAAAAGTGCTATCCTTAAATAAAATAGCGAAAACAACATAATATAGAAATAAAATTGGTCCGACATTAGATGTTTAGGTAGCGTCTCCGGAATAAAATTATGTTCAATAGAAATGGGCATAATGTTGACGCTTTAATGTTTACGTAAGTTACGCTTACGAAGTAACACTTATGCTAGATTATTTCACAGAACCAAAGGTAGATGACATATCGTTGGACAACATGGGCAGAATTATCGTTGCAAGTGAAGAAAGGGTTGGTGTGTTATGTGGGGAGATCCCGCAAACAACCGCTAACGTGCTGTGTAGATCATTCGGCTTAGGGTAAATTCTTCCTTTATACATCATTTGTGTTATTATTTTTATTTTCATAAGTATTATTAGTATTATTATTACTTGAAAACTATTCAAATCTTTCTTTGGCATCGTTCATTTTTAAAGTGAAACAGATTCGTAATTCTTTTCATTCTTTGGATCTAAGAGTTACTCATGTTTCCTGTACCATAGGTGGCCTGGAACAGTTGAATCTCTGTCGGAGTCATCAGACAGTTTACAGAAACATGTTAACAGTATAGAGTGCCTTGGACATGAAGCTCATGTGAAAGACTGTATCATTAAAGTTGCTGATATTGGCCAGACATGTGATATTGAAAACACATATGTTGTGCAATGCAGTAAGTGATGGAATATAATATACAATCTTTGAAATTAGGATAAAAAAGACATTTTGTTTTAACAGAATATAGTAACAGGGAAGACATTGCTGTAAAATATCATTTAACGAATTGAGGAGGTCTGTTAAAACTTGTTTGACTGAAAAATCATACGGATCTTACTCTGTTAAACGTTCGCAATACAATTTACAAATTCTGCTTTATATAAAATATTTTGATTAATTTACTTATATATTTTCCATAAACTAATTGATGCTAATTTCCTTCCTCAGGAGCAGCATCACTTGCCTGTGATTTTACAGTAAACACCTGTGGTTATGATATGGATTTATACAATTTTGACCGGTCAGATACATGTAAGGTACTCTTTGACCGTGATTTATTGAGATTTATCAGTGAACTGATTTTTTTTTCATTTTCATTGTTTCAAACAAAAGTTGATATTTTTTTATTGTATTGAGCTCTTAGTATGCTCTCAATTCTTAACTAAACCTCAGCGAGGACTCACTTTCAACTGATATTTCCTCTGGTGCTCTTTTACTTAACAGCAACAATTAAAGGTAATTTTATATCCGTGCTGGCTGTGATAATTAAAAAAAATCTTTTCAGTGTAAGATAGCAATATATTTCACCTCGTGAACACCAAAGTAAATAGTTCACGGGTGGCTACGATATCAAGCTAAAAAGTCTCACTCGGTCAAATATATTACGATCTTACACTGATTTATTTAATACTCTTTATATTACTTGTTATACAAATGTTCTTATATTAATGATGCAAGTTTATTTGTTTTAACTTTATTTGCCAGATGTAAATTAATTATCGTTGCCTTCATATTTTCAGATGGAATATTTTTTAAAATTGAAAATTTGCTGACTCGTTCAGCGTTTGGGAAACTACAGTCCGCTCCATTTGTAGCATCCGACGATCTGTTTTTGCGCCTTGAATACATAATAGGAGGACACTTAATTGACATCAGCATAATGTTGGAATATATGGATACAAAAACCGAACCTGTAGCTACTCATGCTTGGACATCTTCATCATTACTCATGGCTGGAAAATATAAAGGTAATCAGTTCAAATGATGGTTATCTAAATCAAACCAAGACTGCAGTTATTATTGTTGTTTTATTCATTAGACGGATATCTGTCATAAGTTATACGACTCTATTTAGATCTATTTAGATCTTTCTTTCTCTTTGTTCTTTTTAACATACTGAATTTTATTATAAGCAGATTATATTATTATTATTATTATTATTATTATTATTATTATTATTTTTATTATTATGTTTTATACACTTTAGACTGCGTTGCCTTAACTTCAACGAACAATAAATGGGTACGTCTTGTTGTGGTATTTAAAAGCAAAGGTGTCATGCAGAATTCTCCGACGGGATTACAAACAATTGACGTTTCATTTGAACCTTGTCCAGGTATTTTAACGTATTAATATGCTTTAAAGACAAACATATCATCTCAATCGACGTCTGATACACAAATCAGTTATTTGAGTTTCGTTAGTTAATAAGACATAGCTGTTTCCCCATCGTATGTTCATAGATATTATACCAAAACATGTATATTAATAGAACATGTTATAAGTTGTCTCTTTCAGTTGATCATATGTTTGAATATATAAATACAATGAAAGTATACACACTGTCGTGTGAAAGGATGATCGATCAAACGGATTCTAGTGTCTAATAATAAACACTTTTCTTAAATTTACAGCAAATGAGCCGTTTGATGTTCAATGTGATTTTGAAAATCTTGAAGCTTGCGAAAACCTCCTGACACTATCCTCACCACGATGTCCATCAGCCATATTGTACCCAGGAAGACATAGTTTTATATCTGATGGCAAAATGGCCAGACAAGTGCCCTGGAACACAGATGCATTGTCTTTGGCAGATGGTATTTCAAACATTCTTACATAAATATAAAATCATTTAAGAACAATTTCAGTCGTATACGGAATGAAGTAAAATATATATCAAAATGGAATTTACAGAGACATTCCAGGAAGCATTAACATAACAAATACCAAGCAAAGTGTCCTGTATTATTGCTTTAATTGATTATATGTGTTTGACAAACAAGCACAGAATGTCATAAAATACAATTAAAATTAAATATCTTGAAAATATGATCGAACATATAGCATAACATATTGCAGGTCACTTCCTACAGATCAATAACGGCGCGGATATAGTCTTTGTCAATGGCATCAACACAAATCGCTACCGGTACTTGAGCTTTTATTCCAGAATCAACAACGGAATGGGATCTTACACTAACACGGTAGAAATGGTTTGTCAGAATGGCAAGGGTGTCGTCTTTGTAATAGTCATATTAACTCTCAGACATAAACAAAGCTCGTATGAAAGTAAAAATTGATTTGAAATACGGGTTTTAAATAGCTTATTTTGGAACGCTGTTGTCCTACACGTACCATTCAATGTTTATCACATCCGCTGTTTCAAATTGATCGTTATTTAAAACTGTCGTTTTGTCAGATAATGCTTTTTGTGTTTCATTTTGCAGAGCTTACGCATCCAAACCAATAATGTTATTCTAAAAGAGGTTTACGCTGAACAAGACAAATGGACCCACGTTTGTGTTGATCTGGATTCAATTGGTTCTGATATTTCTATAAGGCTTGGCATCGATACTGGTAAAAGTCAACTGTTCTATATCAGTATTCATGCTATATAATACAGTTTTGTATGTGACCCTTAAATAACTGTGTTGAGTGTAGTTTATAGTGTGGTAGTGTGTTAAAGAAAAACAAAATACATAGTTGAATTATAGTTAATACGTCATTGTCTGAACTTTAATCTAAGTATAAAACTAACCTCTTGTCGTTCTTTGCTCTTTAGGAAATACTGAACTACCAGAAGCGTACGCGGACTTGGACAACATTATTCGTTCAAATCACTCATGCGATGGTAAGTACTATTTTTCATATCGAGGGGGAACGCGAAAAGATTCTAAGTGACATTAAATAAAAAAGTAGATAGAACCTTTTCGCTTTCACCCCTCGATATGTAGAAGGAACCCATGAGGGACTTTTATTTGTTTTGTAAAGTGGCTTATTTTTTAAATTTTAGTATGTTTGGAGAAACTAAATGTTCCACATATTATATTTTTAGTATTCAAAATTAACCTTATTGCTGTCAAAACAAAAGGGCCAGACAAGATAGTGCGTTGTATTTCCTTTTAAAAACATGATCAATTTGAGGAAATAAGTACTTTGATGAGCCGTCGTTAAAAAGGCAATTGAATATATATTTTAATAAGTATTGCAATAACCTTAACGCTTGGTGTCTTCAGATATCTTATGCGGGTTTGAATCCAGCTGTTTAAAGTATTTCAAAGATGCTAAAAATCCGTCGCAGAGCGCGTTACAATGGAATATTTATTCAATGGAAGCATTTCCTTTAAAAGGTTTGTCATCAAGTATTTTCCAAAGCGATGTTTTAAGCAATTCAGAATTCGCTTTATAATATGTTATTGATGGTACTACCATTGACGCATTTAAACGTTAAGACACGACCCTGAATTGGATATCACGGACAGAGAAAACAATGTGCAAACTATAAATTTAATTGTAACATCAAACAAACTTGACCAGTTAAAATTTTAAGTCAATCATTTTTAGCGATGCTTTATTATAAGTAGCTATCATATGGTTGCGGTACGGATAGAAAAATCCGACCCGAGAGCACGCGCATAAGCCGGTAACGAGACTTGTCCAGTTACCGGCCACGCAACGTGCCCGAGGGTCGGATGTTTCGAGCCGGACCTGAAAAACATGATTGATATTTTTCTTGCATATCTTAAATTATCAATTTGTGGAAAAAATGACGTGGAAAACGCACTTTTGTACATTTCACCAAAAAGCGCGTGCGACGTTGTTTACTGACGTCATAAAGCGCAGTAATTTTAAATCACTTTTGACGTCAAATAGTTCTTCCAAAAATCGCGTTTTTACGAAAAAAAAAATCAATTTTAATTAAAAGTCTTGCATACTTATATATATAATTGCGCTTTATTGAAATGCCATAATATACTTTTCATCAACCATACAATAAAAGAAATAAGAAGTTGCGCGTTGTTGCGCGTGACTCATCTTACATTGGGGGTGTAAGACGGATTTTTCCAGCACTGGTCACATGACCGGAAACACACGTCCGGTATGCAAGAGTTGAATATTCTCTATGGGGCATCATTGATTCATGATCGCGACAATCATACAATTGAAATAACCCTCTCACATATATGTTGCACATTGATGTTAACATATTCCACTAGCATTTTACCGTGATACAGTATGGAGTGTTCCTTACATTTTAAGTCAGTTGAAAAGAATATCTCTCATCTTAACTCTTCGTTCATAGGTAATGTATTTGGTGTTTCAATGACGGTAGGGGAAGAAGGCGAAAGTGTCATGCTGGAAATAGACGATACATTCTATAAAAACATAGTACCGAAATGCATAAAGTTCCAGTATTACGTTTCGGGATCTAACAGTTTGGCTGTAAGTTACCTTCAATTTCTGACCTTCTTAGACATATGTAGTAGTTGTCCAGTAAGTGCAGCGATAATTGAACAGGCTTTTTACCAATACATTGGCCTGAGCGTAAAGGAGTTTGGAACAGACAAATAGATTTCCTTCGGGTACTCCCTTTTTACGAACTTTTTAACAATATTACAATGGTGTAGAACTCTTGGTAAAAGTAGAAATTCGGGAAAGTATTTGTGAAAACCTTACAAGGCCTTATTGTGAAACAAAGCTTTCGTTTTAGGTTAGGTTTTCAGGAGAAAGCTCTCGCACAGTTTATGTAAAAAACAATACGTTTACTCAAGAGTGGCTAAATATGGAACTTAGTGTCGATGCTGGAACCCAAAATATTGCATTTAAAGCAATTAAAGGTGTGAGCGGAGGTTTTGTTGCTATTGATGATGTTGCAGTTGAAAAACAACATTGTCAAACGGAAGGACGTAAGTATCTTAAACATAAGATGAGTGCAGTTTACAGGGGAAAAAAATGAACTTATAAATCCTTGCAGCTGATATAATATGATCAAGTTCATTTACTTGGATTGCTGCTATGACGATAATATGAATTACAATATTCGAATAGACAACACACCATTTTCTATTTTATTTTCTATTAAAGTTCAACCTGAAAGACCCGTTTGCACGTTTTCCGATCCATTGTTTTGTGATTTGCATTTCCAAGAATCCTCTAGTTTTCCTTGGATAAGATTAAGGGCAGATGATGGAAATAGCAAAGTGTTGTATGATGCAGGCGGAACAAGTACCGGTAAAGAGTTGTTTTGTGATATAATAATAGCCCTGTAATGCTTTCTTACAAAGTCATATGAAGATTTTACCCAATACCAAGGTCAAATTTTATTTATTATTAAGTTTTATTTATTTGAAACCACCGGCTTGAATTGTAATAAATTGGAAAATATTTTATATCTATTCATTATTTTTTTTTATATATCACAATTGTTTCAGTTTGTTTTATTTATTAATTGTAGGACACTTTATGCAGTTGTTTGGTGATTCGCTTACGGATACAATTGCAACTTTTAGAATAACAGTGACAGGAAAAGCTGCTTTCTACAGCTTTAACTATAAAACCTCATCTTCAGGCGTGAGATTATCCGCAGGAAATAATATGAATTTTATGACAGATATAACTGTGAATATTGTTGATGAGTGGCAGACGTCCCCTTGTCTTGACTTACATTTGAATAACAGTAATACAAATTATATTTTTGTTCAGGCAACGCTTTCTTTCAATGAATATGTAGCAGTAGACAACATAATACTTCATGATGAATGCCTTGGTAAGTATATTAAGTTTTCATTGGTAAAAATAAACAAACGAACGACATGAGAAATTGCAATCGACTATTTTAGTTCTACTTAAAGGAATAATCAGATGAATGTCAATAAAACTAATGTTTCAGAAAGTTTAAACTCGATATCGTGTGAATTTACACGGAAGAAACTTTGTGGGTTCAAAAGCATTGCAAATGCATGGACGTATGAATCATCTGGTATCATTGCATATGGTGATGCTGTTTTGAAGGTAGTGTACTGTAATATGTTTGTTAATTCTTTTAAAAAAATGTTTGGGGATTTATTTCACAAAAGCATCACAATAACATAAATGGCATCACAATTACATTAAAGCATCTAAGCTTGTTTCTACTGTTTTCTTTTGTCAGTTTATGCAGGCAGTCAGACATTTTCCATATTTTTTTCGATTTTTTTTACATGGATATGATGTTCTTTCAGGCCCCTATTATTCAATCAACAGGTGTCAAATGTCTACGGTTTGACTACGCTATTCATACTACAAACTCTCTAGAAGAGCAGCCAGTGTTAAGTATAGTTAACAATAATGAACAAATCTGGAGTCAAAAAGGAAGTTTAAAGATAGACGATGTTGTACAGCATGGACAGGTTCAAGTTTCTGGAGATATATTGCGTGTAGAGTTTCGGAGTCATGGGATTGGGCTTTTCTTTTTGAAAAGCGTCGAGTTGCTGGAAAGGGAATGCATTGAAATAATTGGTAAACGGTTATATGATTTCATTATGTTTGTTTATCTAATAAAACATATTAAAATGATATTTAAGTGCATTTGTTTAGAGATTCCTCTGACTGTCTTACGAAAACAATAGTGCGACAATTTTAAACTACAAAAAATATTAAATATAATTAGCAAATCTTTGGACAGTTTGTTACAGGTTGTTTAAAACCACCGACTATTATTATGAATACAGTAAATTATGCATATTACTTTTATACTCAGCGTGTGATCAACAATCGGACTTTGCATGCAGCGACAGATGCATACCATCGTCAAAACTATGTGATCGCACAGTGGATTGTGTCCAAGATGGCCTTGACGAAACCAAAGAACGATGTGGTAATTATATACAGATTATCGAGTCTAGAAAAACAAACATCTAAACAGTAAACAGCAGTCATATTTAATTTATTACAGACATAATTAATGGTATGGCATTACGACATATTCAATTATTTCGAAGGATCAGATAATGAATGACAATTATGTGGAATACGAGATATACAATTAGCAAATAATTTCAATCAGGTTACACTGTGAAGTTAGCCATTCGAGATCTGTCTTCGTCGCTTTTTCGTTCGTGTTTACGGATACTCTAAGATTATAGGTCATTGTTCAGAGGCAAATAATACATTTCTATTTCCTATATCTCATGTCAAAATAAAATACTTTTAACCAACTGAAGGTTGATGCCGATGGTCAGTTATATTAAAATCCATTTGCCTGAACATTAGCATACATTTTGCATTTAATCACTATTGGATAATTTTCAGAATTCTCTCAGCAGATATTATTCAGTTCTGTTGGAAACATAGAAAGAACGGGATACATGTCAAGCTTAAACTCAACATGGTACCTTAATGCTGGTAAGAGAACCACTTTCTTAGAGAGACAAAAAACTCCAATATATATATATATATATACATATATGTATTTCATGTAATTTTTTATTTTCGTCTATATGGTCTTTCTTTAAATCAGTTTGTTTCATCAACAAAGCCGTTTTTTGTAACCCTGTAAACAAAGCCTTCATCATTTGTTTCGGTGAGTTTAAATACCAGAGGAATGGTTTCGCTTTTCAGGAACTTTGCAAACCACGTTTACAAGACTAACTTTGAAACCTTCAGTTTTGGAATCATTTGAATATCATGTGAGGCAGAGATCATGTTTTACCATGGCATATTTTGGGGACGTTTCTTCAATTAATGTAACCACGGAGTACCACAACCAAAATACAGGATCCTTCATTTTTAATGTTGTTCCAGGAACTGATTTGAGACATTTAGCTGTAAGTTAAGCAAAAAAACTTTGTATATAATGATTAAGAAACAAACTCTGAAATCCTTAGTGTTACTAGAGGATTAACTCACTTAAAGAGTAATTTTCATTAACAAAGTCAAATGTTATGAACATCTGCAGTTTTTTCTGATGTTTTATATGGATTCATAAGTAACCATGAAAAGAATAACAAAGACAAAAAGTGCACGTTTGATGGTTATAGGTACCTATAAGTGTTGGCAACGTGAGAGTGCGTATATATGTCCATATGGTAAAGGTAACTCCGAGAATAATGTCAGCTCTACCAAACACGGCTTCATTCGGAATAAATAGAATTAGTATGGATGAAGGCGAATGCCATAACATAGGACATGGTGAGAACTTTATACTGCTTATGCGTAGAAGAGGTGCTTCTTTGGATTTGCAAAGCATTATTTGAATTTGCTTTACTACGGATATGAGTGAAAACGAACTCAAACCGAATTCAAACCGATAAAGATAGATTTGCGTTATGCAACTTTCGACAGAAATATCGTATTTAGTTTTTGTTAACTTTTAACATACGTATATATAACCTAATGGAAGTTTTATTTTATGTTAATGAATTAATTGTTTTAGATTGCCCGTCAACTATACCATACCTGTGCTTAGATGGAAGTTCATGTTACACTGAGGATCAACGTTGCAATCTCAATAAGGACTGCCTGGACAATTCCGACGAAACGGAAAGCTGTGGTTTGTAAAGTTGTTGGTTATATATAAATATTTCCATAACATTGATGAGTAGTATGGAAATGTTAAGCGAGATATACATATTTTGTTACTGGCAGTTAAAGACTTTTCCTTTTGCTCCTTTGTTAAAGAGAGGTAAACTTGAGTTATAAATTGAAAGACATATTTTATCCCTGCAGTTGCAGTAGAAAACTGAATATTTTTCAGGGCATGGAATAACATGCGATTTTGAGAAGGTAGATATGTGTGGGTACACAAACGTGTCGTCACCGAGGGTACATTGGGACGACCTCGACGTCGTTCGATATATGCAAACACTTTGGCAACGACGAGCTAGCAATCAAATAACAAGACCTTCGTTCGATCACACATATTCAGAAGTAGGCCGAGGTAAGTTTGTCAATTTGGTTTCTGTATAATTGAGCAATTTTAAGTGCATTGATTTTGGGGGTGTATTTTTGTTTTCAGTTGTAATTATAATAACAATATGATATAATATAATATGATTGCATCTGTTTCATTTGAATAAAAATGAAACTGTGTGTTGAATTGTTTAACAAGAGTTTCAATCGAGTACCATCCAACATATATTTATTATATCGATGCATATGCAGTCTGACTTTGTTTTGTTGTTACTCTAGTTTGTTCAGACCTTAGTCCCGTTCTTCTAAACAGTGTATTCAATATTTGTGTTAACAGACATGTCCCCGTATTGCCGCTCAGAAAACAGTTGTAAGAACACGTGGCTTGTTTTTACAGGACATTTTATGACATCAAAGAATCATGAGGGCTTAATGGATGAAATACGCTATGTGGATATTGAGACCATGGTATCACCCGTCCAAACATTTACCGAAGATGGCTGCATTACATTTTGGTACTACTTAAACAGTACTAACCACCAACCAAAGTCAACAACAGCGCAGATATTTGTATATTTACTGTATGATGATACACAAGAGGAGCAATTGTTTTGGTAGGCCATTTAGGTGGCATAGTAATAGTGGTTGGCGTATAAACTATAAAGTAAAGATATTCTAGCATTAAACATTATGATTTTGTGACTCGGTCGTTATTTTTCAAATTTTAATCTGACTGTTTTGTTTTTAAATTTCTTTGTCTTATAGTGTTGCCACATTGACATAATTATGTAAGAATTATCACTTGAGTCCTTCAAGTTTTCTTTTGACCATTTGTGGGACATGCAACTTGCTGTTTACTATTTGCGAAATCGTATGCAAAGTCAAAGCTGTCAACAAACAATTTTGGGCGTTCTTTATTTCAACGCATTCCTTGCTTAGTTGGTTTGTGTATTTATTTCATGATCTTTCAAGCAAATCATATACTTTTCGTGGTTTTACTATTTTGGAAATACTATTTTTCACCAAAGCACGTCAAATGTTTTAAAAGCATTTGAAAAATGAAACCATCGTTGTCATTCTAATATACTTTAAAGTTGAATTGCGGATAGTCACCAAATTACCAAGGTTATTACTTGATAACTCAATGGGTTTTGCTGACTTCATGTACAATTAAGGATAAGAAACTTATGGTTTTGGACTGTTTTCCCTCTAAATTAAATTACGATTACCACTTCTAGTAGTTTCGAGTTTTGGTTAGGTTATCCTTTAATTGTTACTATTGTCTCATTATTTTTAAAATGACGTATTTAAACGCCAGCAGTATCTTGCACCTTCTGTATAAACATAACACTGATGGTGATGGTTTCATGATTTGGATTTTGAACAAAAGAAAGATGGTGAAATAAAACAAAAACTGTTCAGTGCATATGAGTTTTAGATTTAACATCATCTAAGTCAAAGACATATACCTATTTTACCCGTTCATTGAAAATTTTACAGTATTCCATACGTTTTTTACGTTCCGGTCATTAACACAATATTTGCTGCAGGTATGACCATGTTAACAGACATTTTACAAACTGGGTTCAGGGTGGCGTTCCCGTTGCAGCTAACATATCGGCTAGACTGAAAATTACCGCAAGGACGTCCATTTCCCATGACACGTATACAGGCGCAGTGTCCTTTGACGATGTAGAATACGTAGCAGGAGAGTGTAACATAACTCGTATAGGTATAAGTTGCTTAACACTAGCCTGAATATCAATTATGATTACATGTTTTCATAAGCTTATTAGATATCCAGTAGTGAAATACAATTTATATTTCCCCGTTTTAAACATTGAAAATGTGATTTTTATCCGTTTTTTTGTACAATACTAATAGTTACCAGGGCTCTTGCATAATTTCAACGACGTCATTAATTTTTCAAAATACAATTCGCATACTATTTGGCGCTTTCTTTTTGATGAACCAGAATAATCTGTCTTCTTATATCCTTGTTTAGGAATATAATAAAAACATGTATGTTTTAGTGTGACATCTCAAACCATTTAACATGGTCAACATCAAAAGCGTAGATTTCATTCATTGTCTCCCAACTTTAGCTTTACGTGCACATTCGGTGAAATATATTGCTCTAGTACTCTAAAACAAACAATTATCCTCGATATTTACATGCGTTTACATGTATACAACTTAAAGATGACATCATTTATATAAAGTTAAAAGGCAGTCATAAAATCGTTAACATTTTGCGATTTGTATGCTAAATCTTCATAAAATTAACTACATATACATTATTCAATTTGTCTTTAAAATGAAAGCTTTAAGTATGGAACTGTTTTAATTAAATATCTTGTTTAATATCTCAAATACCACTTAAACGTAAGTAGAGGTACGTTTATTTTATTTAACACAACAAGCACCGTGTAATAATAAAAGGCTGTCTTTGTCGTGTCACTTTCTTACTTCTCATTATGACAGAATGTGACGCCGGCATGATACGTTGTTCTGACGCAGTGTGTGTACCTGACAATTTACAATGTGACGGTAACAATGACTGTCAGAATGGCGAAGATGAGCGGCATTGTGGTATAAATTTACAGCTTGTAGCTGTTTTGTTCATGACAATGTGTTAAAAGGAAATATGTAAAACTTAGAAACAATCCCAAATGTTTTGGTGAATTGTTTATTGCATTGTTTTTTAATTGTTGTTATAGTCTTGAACAACATTAAATTTGCTTATCTCATTGTATCTGAAGTAGAATGTTACCATGTGTTTTATCAACATGTATACGATACATTTAGATCGACCAAATGGAGCATTTAAGCTGCTAGGAGGGGATGACAGCTATGGGAAAGTCGGATATTTTTACAATAAGATCTGGAGACCAGTATGCTATCCTTCGGGACAGGCAGAACAAGAAATGTTCTCACTGCATACAGCTACCCATATTTGCCGGGAACTTGGATTTAGGTTAGAATGTTTTTTTTGTTTTGCTTTTATGAGGTCAAATATGTTTCTCCAATTGATATATAAAGGCATGAATTCGAACTCGATTGTTTTTAATTGGTCGTAGTTATTTCACGCCACTTCTTTTCTTTAAATCTTTTTTGGTTTTCGTTTTTAAGATATGTTAAAAATCGCAATTCCCAACTCAATTTTAAGAGGAAATGCAGAAGCTTTCAGTGACCGGCTGTGGGAAGCGCACGTTACAACAACAATATCGCTTACGTGCAATACAGACGGACAATGTTCGACCTATGTTGGCCATGGCGAATGTGATAAATACACGTATTTAAGATGCTCAAATGATGGTAAACATGTTTAACTGTAATAAACTTTGTCATCCAAATATAACTAATTGTTCTTCTTGTACAAATTCCAGTTATAACGTTTATGATAATCGCCTGTAATAGTTTCTGCATTGAGAACAAGATATTTGTAGTAAGTAATAAAATAAATAAACACTCGGTAACAATGTAATGTATACGATCCATTGCTATGTTGGTAGAGCATGCATAAAAATTAAAATTAAAAATACATTTTGATTACACGATGATGTTTAAAGGAATTTACATATGTAAAGGAGAACAAATTTATGACAACTGTTAATGTAGGTTTCAATTTCTGTTTACTTTTACAAAAACTAAATGTGTTTTAATACTCATTGTGGCTTTTATTTTAATTATTTTTTTAAACATAAAGTATGTTTCTCGGATGAGATATTATGTCCTGGAACAACGTCCAAGTGCATCCCAAGGTCAATGTTCTGTGATGGCCACTCCGATTGTCCCGAGTCCGGCGATGAAAAAAACTGCTGTAAGTATCTATCCCACATAATATCCATTGTTATTGAGTTAAGCCTCGTTTTACATTGTACACATAAAAAAATGCAAGTGTTATCGTTGGCTCATTGGAGCTCTTGCTTTTAGCTCGTCGCCATTTAATCACACAAGCAGTGAGGACATTTCTTAATTACATCACCCTACGGTATCTAAAATGTTCTGTGGTCCGGTCTTTTGAGTAGTGTATATATAAATAGGTATGTGTTAGGGAAGAAAATAGAAACAAGTATGTGCAATGACAATAACAAAGTACAAATGTCAACACAATCAACATCGATAACAAGATAAAAGTGATTGGTAACATATTTTTCGCCGAAGCAAAGGGGCAATACCTCTTTTGTCCTTAAACACGACATATAGTCTAATTTATAAAAGCTTTTGAATTATATGCATTGCTCAATCAAAACGGCAAACGCGTAACTGTTTCAGATTGCGAAGGTCAAGCGATAAACAAGACATGCTCACTTTTCGAAACCGAATGTAAAAACTGTGGTATGGTAGACATTAACTCACATTATTACAATTAAATCAAACCTTGTATCATTATTATTATTATAACGAGTTTAAAACTGTATAGCTTTTAGGTAATTGATATACACGCACCATTATACGTTTGCTGATACACGTGTTACAACTTAAGATTTTCTTATTTTGTATCTTGACTCAACATTAAAATATGAATAACGTAAACAACATTTCATTTAGTAACCTGTGCCAGCGCCGGAGGATATGAATGTCAAAACCACGAATGTTTGCCTTTATCTGCGAGATGTGATGCAAAACAAGATTGTGCTGACGGCACGGACGAATACAAATGTGGTATTGTTTAAACGCAATCGCCAAAATGAATATAAAATTCATTTTGATAACCCAATGTAATCTGACTAGATTTATAACAATAATATGAGGTTTAATAGCTACAATGATAATGGTTATATTAGTCGACCAAATTGCATCATCATCATCATCATCATCATCATCATCAGCATCATCATCATCATGCGAATAACATTATTTACTCACGCGTTAACAATGACTGTCATTTTTTTCTTCAATTGCAGTTCTGATCCTTAAAAACGGAACTACGACCGTGTTTTATCAAGATAAAGCCAATGCCGTGTATGAACGCATGACCATATGCGTGGACAGAATCACCAAAGTTGACGCCGACATCCTGTGTTCATTAGCTGGACAAGGGTTTGTTTTAACTTATAATTAATATCTTTAGTATTCAAATGAAATACTTGCCTGTAGAAAATGTGTTACTTGATATTTATTCAACTGCATGCCCGATCTTATCGGCATGTGTCATCCAATGTAAGACGAACGGATTGATACTTATTTATACTAAATAAGTCTCTCCAAAGATCGGTTCACACTACGTTAAGTACCTAATTGACTGAATTGTAAAGTAATTTAGTGAGATATGTTGATGTTTTATGTGTTTATCCTTGATTTAAATAGGTTTATAAAGGAGATAACTACGCAAAAACTGTCGATTTCTAACGGCCTTGCCCTAAGAGAAGATGGATACAAATATCATGACCTTACGTTAGGTGCCGTAAGGTAATCGCGTTTTATTATTTTTATCAAAATAACATGTTTTGATCTTACATCTATTGCGTTAAGTATTTTTTCGATCAACTATTCTTACAAATGATATGTTCCCGTTGTATTTTAGTAACTGTTTTCCGGTACGGTTGATCTGCCAAATGCCAGGTATGCACATAGTAAAAACAATCATTTATAATTCGTGTGTATAATACATATTTTAGAATTCTAAATGTTTATTATTTGAGCATAATGGGTTTTTTTAATAAAAAATGCTACCAGCTTGATTGTCATGTCTCAAGATAGAGCTAAACAATACGACAACCGATATTCGATACCTGATCGGCTTTAATTACAGAGTGTGGTACCACCGCAAACCAAGACAACTTGGTTAATACGTTTATTATCCGAGGTGACGATGCTTACATCGAAGACTGGCCCTGGTTTGCCCTAGTTATGGTTGGGACCAACTTACTGTGTGGCGGGACTCTCGTACATCCATCCTGGATCGTCACTGCTGCACACTGCCTTGACTTGTATGTCATCTTGCAAGCATAACATTAGATGTTGAAACATAAAATGCATACAATCTGTAAAAATGTTCAATCGGAAGTAATATACATTATATTGTTTGTCCAAAAGTGTATAAGTCTCAGTATAATAGGGACTATTCATTGACAGATGAAGCACTGCCCACGGTTTCTACAACCATTTTAAGCGGTATTCTGCGCCACACACAGCTATTAACCAAAACTCGTTCTTTCCTGTTTAAGCATTATTTCAAAATGGTTCATGTAGTAATGATTATAGCTAAAAAATCTGGTCCTTCGGATGCATTGACTACGTCATAAAGAGTCTTGAAAAATAAGAAATAATACCGCCCCTTGAAAGCAGATCGTTGACAGTATTGAAGACAAATGGTGCCGATGAACAATCAGTCAATCCCAAACTGAAACTTTCATTATTTGTAAAGATTGTATGCTAATAATTGATTACATTTGTAAGAATTTATTTAACAATACCTCTATCGGGACTCTTTAATTAGACGCAAGTGAGCTTGCTACTACGCGACCCGGATAACCTTTGGTTGTTTTGATTTTAGGTCTGTACATCTATGATGACTGATTCCCCCTTTCTTTCTCAGTTATTCATGTTAATATCATTTTCTTTGATTTTGTTCAAGTAGTTATTTGTCATGACTTATTCTCTTACAGTATTGACGATTACCAGTATCAGGTTCACCTCGGAGTTCAATCTACAGCTGAACCAGGCGATTGGTCACAAGTGATTCCTGTGGATCGATATCACGGTAAAACCATTAAGACACGTATAACAAGCTCCACGCTGTATGGAATTCAAACGTGTATTGCGGTATCAAATCAATATATATTAGTGTCATCACCGAAGAAATATATATATAGTCAGCACATTTACGGCTGCTTTATATTATATTAACATTATAAATGCAATTTAACATGTATTTCTTTATTTGTGAATTTGTTTGTTATTGTGATAATTAAAAATGATTGTTACAAATATATGAATGTTTGTATTTGTCGATTTTGGCAAATATTCGGCCATAAGGGTTTACGACCTGCTTTAAATAAATGTTCTGTTCTATTACCTTATTGACCATATATTTTCCGTTATATGGTTTTATTTGTCTATTTAATGATATGCACAAAAATGAAAAAAAAATCAGTAGTTGTATAATGACTAAATCAAAGAAAACTAAATTGGAAATGGTTAAATATTTAGGTAAATAAGTGAGTATTTTCTCTTGCAGACTACGGATATATTGACAGGCCATACCCGAATTATGACATGGCGTTGTTGCATCTTGAACATGAAGCATTGATAACAAACTTCACACGAGCCGTATGCCTTCCTGAGGCAAATGCCTACCGCTCGGTTGAGGCCTATGTTGGTGCCGAGTGTTTTGTGGTCGGATATGGGATAACAGAGAAAATGTTTAACGGTAGTCTGGTCATTACATTTACTAATTAAGTAATCGGAAATAATGCTACAACATGAACAAACTTATTTCATTGCCAACAGGACTAAACGTTGAAAAGTGTATGAAGGCAAGCACTAGACATTCATATAGGGTATACATATCTGGTTAATTTTGGACTGCATGTCTCAGCTTAAACATCAACAAGATTTATGTTTAAATGACTCTATTTACACTTGTCTAGATCCCACAGGCAGGTTAGAGGTTTCTCCATATCTTCGGAAGAAACGGGTGAACATAGTTTCATATCAGTACTGCAAAGACATATGGCTACAAGAAAATGGATACTACAATTTTCCAACTGACGTCATTTGTGTAGGAACGGAAGGTCCCGATTCCCCTATATGCTTTGTAAGTATCCATTAGATATTGAACAAATATTTATATTTAATAAATCCAAATATCACGTTGTTTTTGTGACAAAGAACAATGGATACTACATTGTCAAGCCCAGGAGCCAATCACATAACGAAAGGCCTTTTAAGACGCGCATCGATATTAGTTTGATCAGGTATAGAAACTTTAATGTCAAGCTATATATATTTAAAAACATATTCTTTTACATTCTAAAAATAAATTGTTTGTTTCGTAATCTAATTTAAAACATCCAACACTATAGATTTCAAATAATCGGCCTAATGATACGTTTGTTTTAAAGATGGCCCCGTGTCTCTAACATTAGTAAATCGGACGACACTCATATTATCATTACATTTGACGGCTCATATTATCGTTACATTTGAATAGGGAGACTCTGGCGGACCACTCGTCTGCAGGGCAGACACTGCACGATGGGAACTACTAGGTATTGTAAGCTTTGGGTTCGGAAACTGCTTGCATGACATAGTTCCGAGTGTGTTCACGTCTGTACCCCACTATACGGAGTGGATTGACAAGCATTCAGGTAAATAAGACACTGTTTTATTTTGTTGTTTTTTTAAGCTGGAGGAAATCCCAATGTCAAAGTTTTCGACATAGTAAAAATGATGTTTTATCATATGCTTCATGTTTATTTATTATAGATAAAGGATAAAATATATTTATAAGTATTATGAAAGGGATAATGGTCAATTTAGAAATTTCATCCCGCTCCCGCCGCGTCCAAAATCGAACGCCTGTGTAAACAGAGCTGGAACTGAATTACAATGACGTCATTTCCGAATATAAGACTACGTTCGAATACAATTTGGTGCACTTTTCTGTAAAACTACAATTTACTGTTATTTAAGCATATACCAAACTAGTAAGAGTTTGTTTCAGGGTACGTTCACTATAGTTCTCACCTTGCAAAGAAAGATTGCAATCTTTAACTGAAACAAACATTGATCCTCTTTAAATTGATTTTTGTAAATCTGGAGTATGTTTTACTTTGATTTTCGCAGACAACTCACAACGCCTTATAATTTTGTTAATGTTTTACCATTTCAGGAATTTACAGCAAGTCTTTTCCAGGAAACTAAAAAGCGAAATGCGTAGTGTTTCAATCACAAATATTTTGCCAATACAAAAAACCCGTATGCCAATATAATATATATGATTTATTCCCTTTCATCGCATCACAATATGTATATCATTCCAGCACATGCTATCGCCTGTTAGTTACATACATGATGAACAGTATTTGTTATTTGCTAAAAGAGATGTATAATGAGTGTCTTGATTTTACCTTGTTGTAGTTAAAACATGTATAATGAAATTAATAAAAATATGGCTAGCAGTTTTTTTTCTTATACTATACTATAAGCTTTCATATTGAAAAATGTGATATTTCAATGTACGTTGTTGCTGTTGACTGTCAGGAAAGATAAAAGTCACAAAAAATAACATAATCATAAGCTTTTTTGTTGAAATTTAGTATTTCACTCAACAATTTAGTTGTTAGTAATCACTGCAGTTTTCAATTGTTGAGTCATGTAACTAGTATGGGCTATACCAATCAGCTTAGTACCTTTTACATGTTTCCCATTGTGAACCAAGTGACGGAAGGCAAATACCATATTGAATCTTTGCTAGAGGCTGTATTCCAGATTTCGAAGCCAATCTGTGGCAACAGAGTTCCGCGTTTGATTTGTAGACTTTGTCAATTGCACATCATGGTTCTCTGAAGAATCGACACGCTTCGCCGATCTGTAGGCAGTTTGTAGTGCTGTGAAAGTCACGACCAAGTAACTTAAGAAGAGCTTCGTTTCTGTTGAAAATGGTTTGACCGTTGTTTGAGGCAGAAATGGCTGAAGTTTTAGTCGGAACATTTTCCTGTGCAGTAGCAGTAAGTTTTCTGTCATCTTTACTGGCTTTCCGCATTGGTTCCAACATTTTAGCAATATCAGCCAAATGTTTCTTAACCCCATCATTTCGATACGAAAACAGAAGCCGTAAAATTTCATCAAAGTTAAGGTTCACAGACTCTGTCGCAATAGTCTTCTCGTTGTCATTCACTGTGTTACCAAAAGCGTTTCCTTCATCGACTGAAACATCGGATTCGCTATTATATTTTGCCATTAATCTGTCTATATCTTCACGTAATATTGAAACAGCCAAATCTAGATCATCAAGTTTAGTGGTAACATCATTACTATTTTCGTTTTTCGGCCCCTCAAAATTCCCTGCATCTTGGACCTTGCTGAAAAGAATACAAAATTTATGTGATATATAGAATTTAATTAAGGCAATTACAAGTATAACTGTCAGACAAGCATATATGTTTGTCAAATATTCTTTACATTCATTAAGGGAATTTTCAAACTGATTTGGTTTATCCAGTGTAGACGAGCTCGAATATCTGATGTGAAAGGTATCAGATGAACAGATAAGCTTTTCATATATTTGAGCCAGTGTTGGTAATATAAAACGTTTTGGTTTCGCTTAATAGTGTGCTGATCGCTGATAATTAATTTAGAAAGAAGATGGCCGTAGATACCTGATAAATAAAGTAACTGCAGTTTTTGTTCTGAATTTTATCTGAAAACGGACATGAATTTGCCCTGTTACTATCTTGAAAGACCCGAAAAGATTCTTTGTAACATATTTACCTTTTGTTATCCTTTCTCCTCAAATAAACCTCTTGAAATGATAATAAAATGATGTAATATCACTAGGCATCAAGATTCACATATTTGAGTATTACATATTTTAGTTGTAATACAGAGATACGCTTACCTTATTGAAGAAATAAGATGCGATCGTTCTTCCATTTCGCCATTTGTCTCTATAAAATACAATTATTCAACATTAATGGTTTCTAAACATAAGTAGGCTTCCACATTATCAACAGAGTCATATATAAACACAACTGAAGTTATTGATAGACCTACATGTGTAATTTGTTCGACACTTCTGCGGTATACACCTAATTATAACCAACATGTATCAGCCCTACTATATAATTGCATTTTGTAAACAAATCAAAGCTTTATATATAATGACATAATTGACAAATACTCACTAAAATATGAAGTTATTGAGTATGATAGATGTTCAATAAAAATATTCTTACCAATGGAATGAACCAAACCAATAGCTAAAATCAATACTGCTTTCAACATAGTTTCCTATAAGTTGATTCTATGCTACAATTTTATTCAACTAATATTTGAAGTCTAGTTGTAAGCTTATTTATATTATGCTATAACCTAGTAGACATTCCGACTCCCCAATTTTCGTTTAATCAGGCATACACACGATAAGAGTTTGATGCCCGTCGGGGTGTAAACATAATGTTGATTAATAAATAATTCACCGCGGTTTCAATTTATGTTTCTGTTTTGGTTATATTTTGTACATTAGTGCGAGCAATCGCATGACACACTCCAGATCAGAACGTTAAATAATGAGGACGAACGATACATAGGATATGTCTCGAGTCGTCATTTAATACACAATGCTTTTCAACGAGTTTAATAAAACCGTGCATTGTATGATGACGAGTGGCTTTTGTTGAAATAAAGGAAGATGTTCTGTAAAAATCTTAAGATGGAATGTTTATGTATAGAAATTGCCATATTTGTTTTGTCAAGCTCCTTCCGTAAAAAACGGTTGCATTTGGCCCAACTTTGAGTGGAATAAGACTGTTTAAAAACTTCAAAAACAGGTAACAATATTTGGTAGTTTTCAGAAAACACCTTCGATAGGCTAGTAAGTCAATACTTGAACAAGCTCAAAGGAAAAAAAGTCTTACAGCAATCAGTTTAAGTTTGCATGGACAGAAAGGTTTTGTAGGTAGTCTATTTAAAATAATTTACTATTTTATTATTTGAAACAATTATACCGTAACCGAATTTATTTTTGTGACAATTTTATACTACTTCCTCATTTTCGAAGACAAATTTCCGAATAAGAACATTATTATAATAAACGATAAACGTAATATAATCGGATCAATTTCTGTTTGTTTTTTTAATAATATTCCCATGTTTTCATCTGCCTGGATCAAAGTGAAGGTGTATTTAAGTAATAACCGTAGACCTTAACCACTTCGACGGACTGTGTTGAGGCATTGTACAATCTGCAACTGTCTGAAAACAAAAACAACATATATTCGCGTGTTAAAAATGTATGAGCTCCAAAGCACTAACCGTTTTACCCTTTGTGTTATATATACCAATAGATAAACCAGTTAAAACACTTAAATATTCGATACTGTTTGGATTTATAAATGGACATTTTTGAAACTCAGTCGGCAAAACATTATTGTAAATTACAAAATCATGATGAATTTCAAAATGAATATTGAACATCTTACTTCGAGGTAAGAAACACAATCCCAAAATTACATATTTGCCAACTGTCGTTTGCATCAGTGGTATAATATCACAAAGCGCCGGTGAAATCGGGGTCACTGCAGTAGTTTTCCGCGTCTGTTAGCGTGTCCTCGGGCATGTTAAGAGACATAATGCCACGAGCGTGAGGTGTTTATACGTCCCTACGTTGACAAGTCTTTCCATTAGATGTGATGTTCCATTGTAGTCAACCTGATTCGATGTACTGATACAACCCCCACCCCACCCCGCTGAGTCTGAAAAGTAAGCGTTTTTTAACAGAATGTGTATACTGATTTATTTTAGCGCGATATTGAAAACAGCTGAATGCTGACAATAATCGCTCTGGGGTCGACTACAAAACTGCGTCCTTTTTAAGAAGCCACGAGAACGTACTGTTTGTTACAATCGAACCAATAAATTCTCGGGTGAGAGGCGGATACCTATACCACTAATATCCCTATATAAATACTCAATGAACTATACTGAGGAAATGGATAAGTGATACTTTCCTTTAGATTCAAATAATTTGAACTCAAAGTAAAGGTGGAATCAAGCGCTTATTTTACAAAATAAAATAAAAAAACACAAAAAACAATAATAACCTCTAACGTCTGATAATTCATGTTATGGATGCGTGTATTAGATAATTCATTCGAAACGCATTGGTTTATTTAGCAAATTATTTGTCTTAATTAGACAGTTTATTATTTGTTTCAATTTGATAATATCCTGGGCGATCGGATTTTGATTCAGTAAGTTATTTTATGTGTATATATCGTCATCATTTGTTGAATATTTTTTTAAATAAATTCTCCAATTGATTTATGTTTGATTTATTGTGAATGTGTTATATTTATCACGTAAAGAAGGCCACAGATTTAAAACAAAAGCGATGTACAATCGATAAAGATATGGCTGTCATAGCATAGACTTATATAAAAAGGTTATTGAATATTTAAAAACAATGAACAAGTATTGTGCGCGACGCTAGTAGCGCATTATTTATAAGCGACAATGTGTTCACATGCTTACGAAGTCGCTTCCCGTCCCCTCGAACGCACCAGGACGAACAGAACTCTTCGAGCAATGTAAAGTGTCGGCAAACCATTTTTCATTTCTTTGTAATGTGTATTACCGTGAACAAAAACCTTTAACGAAACAACAAATACGAGTTGTATTTTTTTGCAAAACAGAAGTATGAAACCATAGCACTAAAACTGTGTATACCCTATGGCAAACGATTAAAACACTTAAAAAATTAAGATATCAATTTTATAAAAACAATGGATATGTATTTTTACGTCTGTCATGTATTAATCATGTATTTGAGGACATTGCCGAGACATGATTAGAACATCGGTATTTTGCTTGTTTATAAACAGGTTATGTGAATATGCTCAAGACGTTGTATATACGCTTTTCGAAGATTTACAGCCGATTAAATAGTCCCAACAGGATTTTTTGAAATATAATGATAAAATGCTGAAAACTATACAAAGAAGACTACCCTAATAGTATAACATTTTACAAAGATTCTGTTAATTTATTAATATGTTATAACATGAATAGTTAAACAATGAAATAATCAATACAGCATGAACCGTAAAAATACCCAGTACAAATTTGAAACAAATAATATATTGTCAAACGTACAAAGGGACTAGGTCACGAGTTAACACATAGAAGTGACGCTCATCACAATGATAATAAAATACCTTAAAATAATGCTTTAAACTCGAAAGAGTTGTTAATTGCCCTGTATATATATCAAGCGAATTTCATAATAACAAAGACTACGGTATCGTTCAACAGTTATATATTTCTTAACGACTATTCACAGTTACAAGACTTTGTTTCTGATATTTTAAGGATTAAGGATTTAAGTATTGTTATCGTTTATGACATGTGGTAAATGCTCTGATAATGTAGGCAATTCTTTTTGGTTGTGTTTGCATACAAAAAAATCTATTTGATTTTTCATCTCGTGAATATTTAATCCATTAGATTTCGGTAATTAGTCTAGCAATGGAAAGATTATGTTCAAAGAAACAATATTCAAGGACAAACCAACAATAAACCCAAGAAAGAATGCTACATTAAAACGTATACATTTTATTAATATATGCTTAATAAACGTGAATTTAAACCTAAATTATCGTTGGCAAGAACCAGGAAATCTGGAGAAAATTCAACTTGTGTACAGTGACCACGACTTAACCTGTTGGTTGACATTACGACAATTCTCCTTTTGAAAACCGCCATGATGGCCGGGGAAAGGTAACACAGTAACATCAACAATAAAAACTTTGCAAAATGAGACAATGTTAACCGAAATGTATAATTTGATTCTTTAGCTTTTATACTTGGGTCTAAGTTTTGAAAAAACAACAACATTATTATGTAAACAAAAGTAAAATCTGTCGCATATCATAGTTGTAATTATCATAAAAAGTGACTTTCTTAGAAACGGCCGATAAGGCGACGACGAAAACTACCGAATGCAGTTTCGTCACGGTTTGATGAAATATTGCTGTCCGACATTCCCGCACTCAACATGCATTTTGCGAATAACTGGATCCATTTCATTTTAAAAGCCTTTTTTATGGCTGCCTATAAACAAATGTAGCATTAGCTCTGACAAGACTCTGTCAGATTCTGTAACACACAGTAGCCTACTACCCGTTCGCATATATTTTTCTACAATGTTACGGTAGTTAAATAATGTCGAATTTAAATGCTTAAAGATGTGTAAATGAAAGCGGGTTTTTTTTCAAAACGGTATTGAATGAGAGCAATACCATTATCTCGTTATATAGGACTGTATCACGTCTTGTTGCGTGAGCAGATAGATTGCACATTGTGCCGGTATAATATTGGAGTATATACCTAATCAACTGACCATACCGGAGTACAAAAATAACAAAATGGCCACGTATGTTTTGGAGAATATACACACTCGATAAGTTTTGTAACATATATATTGAAAACACAATGAGCACAGTTATGTACAGTTTAAAGTTATCTAAATTAAATATGATTTTTGAGCGCTTTATTTGTAACTGGTAGGAGCTGTAAAATGAAAAAGTTTTTTAAAAGTGTCCCTGACTTACAATGTTTAAGGGATTGTTTTGAATGATAACTTTAAACATGACAATTATTCGGTCTTCCCATTTAAAACATTTTAAGAACTACTGATATTTGGTTAATATTAAGCAATATTCCTGGACCTGTTTGGTAATGCAAACAACAACTACAAGAAAATTCGAGAACAAAAGTATTTTCCGTTTTGACCATATTTTGACAATACACAGAGGTGCATTTGAGCCACCTCCATCTTCCAAGGGATATCTCACAAATAGGGATGTGTTATGCCATATGTTGGTTCCGATTTGAACAAATTGTCATCAACCAAAACGCAAAAATGTTGAGAAGAGAAAAAAGTATAATCTTTGAAAATGTTATTTTAATACTGTTTTCATAAATGTCAAGTTTAAATATCGCCTGCGCAACAGCTGTTTTAGAGAGGCATTTACATTGACATCAAGTGATGTACGTACTCAGTAGCGGGTGTATGACTGCTTTAGAATGATAGAAACAAGGGAAGTAGATTGCTACAACTAGTGGATGCAATTTCGGCGGGCCTGAAATCATCGTGTTTTCAATACACATTCTATAAACCGTCTCTTTTTTGTTTGGATCGACAAATGTGTGAAATTCATCTGAAAACATAATCTGTCGAGACGAATTAACAAACAGAATGTAACTGTTTCTAAATACGTATACTTCATCAGATAGAAACTCGTTCACAAAATGCAAATTTTGACAGCTTGAGGTTATAAGAATACTCGAAAATATGTCCATCAAAAACATACATACAATAAAGTTTGTCATTAATCTCACTTGAATATTGACTTAAAATAGCATTCTCTTGCTGTGTAATAGATACAATGCCAAATGGCATAACATATGAATATCCAACACCATATTGCCCTGAAGGTGGAACAAAGTCACACAACCTGCTGAACGTCTGTGTAACAACAAAGTCTTTTTTTATCAACATGAATACGCCACTGTCTGTTGATTAGCCGTTCAGTGTCAGCCAAGACTTCAGCATACGACATCTGCTTGTTTCGTCTTAGAAAATTCTAGATAAAGTTAATCACTGTTCTGTTTTTACCGTAGTAAATTATATCTGAATAAACTGTCCAGAATTTGTCCCATGGCGAATTGAAGTTAACTGGGAAACGTTTCCCCATGCCTTCAAGTTTGCTGAACGCTTGTAAGAATTGATGTTCAGATATGTAAGGAGTCAGTGTAAAGTTGAGCCAAATAACATAATTTGGTACTTTAACATCAAGAAATGGTGGTCCACATGTTTCATCTGGCTTTACTAGTCGAGTGCTGGGACAAAACACAGGCCTACACACCTAAAATAAACAAAAGAGTCATATACATTCTTTGTAGATAAATAGTATTATTCAGTATAACATATAAGCAACAATATATTTTCCCAATTTATTATAGTATGGTTCATATATATAATCTCAAAAAAGTCGCACGATAAATATATGAAAATAGGTAAATGGGATCGGTGTTTACTGTTTAATAACGAATGTGAAGAACACTGAACGCTGTTATAAATATATTTCGAGTTACAACATTTACAAACGTGCATTTATATTTCATTTAAGAACATCTAAATTATAATGTTTAATTGAATACGAATATTAAAAAAGGTTATCATAACATACATACGTTGTCGATGCCCCATGTTGTGCACATGCGTCTTAAATGTGTGCGATTGTCACCGATTGGCATGTTCAACTCGGATAATTTTGTGCCCGCTATTAGAACTGTACTGGGCAGTTGCCTAATTCCGGATCAATTTTGAAGTTTTCTTAAAATATTGTCATAATTACTGAACATAAGTGCATGAAATTTTAATAGAAAAATGTTGGGTACTATATCAACCAAAATGGAAAAAAGAATAAAAGAAAAAAACAATTAATTATAATATAATATTCAGTACGAAATAAGGGCATAAACGACGTCCAAAAACCTGCATTCAGTGCCTAAATATTCGGATTTCTTTCAAAGAACAAAGTAAACATTATCAAGTCAATACAAATATTTGAATGCTACTTAAATGAACATCATGTATTAAATGTTTAACCTGTATATAAATTTTATACTTCTCTGAAGTATTTGTATTTGTATGATCGGCGTATCAGAACTACTAATTTGTCCGAATTTGCATAATTTTGAAAGTACGAATCTGTTTCATTTTTGCTTCATTTTCATATCAAATGCTGCAGAACACAAAACAATGACATCGTCAATTTATTTACTTTATATGTAATTGGCATTGTATCTCGTGATTGACGATAAGTCATAAACATTGTATAGTAGGTCTAGTGTTTAAAGATAACCCTGTCGAACCTCAATATAAAAGCTCGCGCTGTGTGACGTCATCCCCCACGTGACTTAATATTGACATTTAGGAAAGCGAAAGTTAAGAGGTATTTATTTTGGGGTTATCCTCGAATAGCTGCACTTTTGTGTTGTTTCTGTTGCTATGGAGGTCAGTTGCGTAGACTGTGATCATTCTATATTGATCACGGTCGCCGAAACGCTTTTTAAACAATTTCCGAATATTTAGGCAAATCCGGAATTAGGCAACTGCCCAGTAAAGGCATCTGAAGGCCCAAATGGTTTGTTGTGTTCGACATTTGACATATAAGCATGCTTTGGGTGTTGACACATGTTTTGGTCTCCATGGCATGACTTACAAAACATGTTTCTGTACCAAGAAACATGATCATATTGTGCCGTCATGACAGGCATAAATGGACCGTGTTCGCATATATCTATTAATTCCGTTGACGGAAAGGATGATGTCCCGTTACACGTATTTATTTGCTTTGGAAAACACTGTAGGACTCTTCTTGGTATTCGCAATGTTTTGGTTGGCAGCATGAACAGAACAAAACTGTTAGTTTTTACCCTAGTCAAGCGATTTAGCAGCAATTCCATTTGAATACATTTGACATCTAAAAGTAGTTTTAAGATTCACAGAGTCCTGAACTTGATGGCACTGCACACATTTCTCATTCTTGTAGATCAATTTCCGTTCAGCGGAATATACAGGATTTAGGCTCCCCCCATGGTGTCAATGTTTCTTCTCCACATGCAAGATTAATTTCACGTGTGTTTGTCTGCAAACAATTGAATAATAAAGTATTTTCGAAGACATAAAAACGGCATATTTGGATTCTAAAATATATAAAACTCAAAATACTTAACTTCTAGTAAACCCTTGCGATTCTAGAATATTGCATGATAAACATTTAACTGTGGGTAGGTACAAGGCATTATTGTCATGACACAACTATTGAGCAGGCATAAACTATCTACAGGATTGGGTTTGTTCAGTAGGTTGGCATTATTTAGTAGTATTATTATTTATGCGTGTACTTTTTAAATCACAATAATAGATAACTCGGGTTGGCCTCGATAACACACAAATACTTGCGTCAAGTCTCGGTATAAGTTTGTTTTACCCCATCGACGAAAATACGACTTAAGACCATAGTTTTCTTTAAAATATTTGTTTCGTGTATTCAAGGTTACGATGAAAATGAATGAACATTTCCAAATACATGCGAGTAGAAAAAAACATAACACTAAACAATCACAACTTGCAAACTAGTCTGTGATTATCGGTTACAAAACCCGTTTGCATGAAGCATGTTTGAGGTAAACATATACCTCTAATTGAAAGGATATTCAATTTTTATATGTTGCATAACATTTTCTGATGCTGCGAACTTGAGACATAGCATAATAACATATCTGTTATAGTAAACCTTACACACGTGCGTCCATTCTTTGTGCATATAATGTTTACCGGTCCGTCTATCACTGTGTTTGAATAAAAATCCAGTTTTAATGACGTCAGCGGTCTATATCATATTTTGGCCAGTCCAAAATATAATATGGACCTCTGACGTCATATAAATGGTGAGTGCTGCTTGCGATTTCCACAAAGGCGAAATAAAACCGTAAGCAAAAGTTAGTACCTTTGCTTACGTCTCAGGCCAAATACCCCTTCGGAGGCTGACTGGTCGGTCCTTATAATGTTATATGACCTTCACTGGCGTGTAATATTTCCTAAATTTGAAACTGTAGAAATATGATATTGTTTAAGACAGTGTATTTAGTGATACTAAAGCAACGGCTAAACAATAATGAGTTGTACATTTGTTTATGCATACGAAACCTTTATTTGAAATATAAACAACATGATTTGTTATCTTTGTTTGATAACTCACATTACTATTCCAAATAAGCTTTCTTTGCTTTGCGTTATGCACAACGTTGAAACGCTTTTGACGCATGTGTTTATTTGAAAATTTAGTGAGAATGAGGCTAGGTGTTTTTCACTCTACAATAACAAGGACAAAATCCAAAATTCAACAGTTTTAGTTTTATTTCGAAAAAGGCTAGTGTCCTAAGAACACGCAACGATAGGCACAGAACATGTCATTGCTATTCTTCTTCACACTATATCATTTCGAATAATATCAACAAAGTATGGCTTCACCAAGCATCAAATTTTCGCATAATCCTTATGTGATTTTTATTTCATTTTGATTGCTTGTGACCCAAGTATTGCTTGTTTATTATTTATATACTACTATAATGACACTTTATATAAGTTTTTGCGGTATGTTTTGTTTTTTACCAATTGTTATTGTTCATGAACTACTGCCTAAACTAATAAATTTGTACTGAGCTTTGCAAATATATCGATATTCATACAAAACACTGTCAGATCAGATCTGTACAGAATTATAAATAATACAATGAAAACTACAGAGCCAAACCGAAGAACCCAACCAACTAACGGTAATGCATTCTTGACATAACCGTACAGTATGATATAAAAATATGCTTAAATGTACGATTATGCCATATTTACTCTTTGAACTTTCATATCCCTTCAATATCTCACGGTATGTTCATAATATATAAATTGGAAACAATAAAGAGATCCTACATGTCTGTTTGTGGGATATACAGATATACGTGAGCAGGTAAATGCTCATGTTCTTGGGGTCATCTCCCGTAGTGTTGTTTTCATATACAGTACTGAATACGCAACACTACTGAATACGCAACACTACTGAATACGCACCACTATTCAGTACCAATATTATTATGAAAAACCAATGTTCTCTAACTTCTACCGGAAATCTGCTCAATAAATTATACTATACAAAAGTCTGCGATCCGAATAATTCCAACCAAATATAAAACACCGTTTTGAGTCCCGAGTTCTCTAAAAAGACTGAATACCGTGTACAAAAAAGGAGGCATCAGCCTCAGTACTGACAAAAAGGGTTGGTATTAACTGTATTGACTTACTGGACATGTTTTGATCATGTATAGCCCAAACATGTCTTCTTTGTACTTGTTTCCGACTACAGAGGGGGTACACTTCAGATCATCGGTCATAGCTTTTTCTTTTGTGTACATTTCATCAAAACAGCAATTCATTGAAGTAGTACACTCTTTTGAAGAGCTGCAATCTGTATAAAATGTGAATGTTAAGTTAGGAACGCATGTAAAACATGTCAATTAATGGCCTTCTTTTCAACGACAAATATACAAAAACTAACTGCCTGTCAGGAAATATAACGAAGAAAATGTGTACTCATTATATTTGTACATATCAACTGTACATATCATAGCCGCACTGAATGTAGTACACGTACAGTGTCTGTTTGGTATATAATTACTGTTTATTTGCTTTACTTTTGGCAACTTTAGTTTATCAATAACCTTTTAAACCATATATGACTTCATATAAAAACTTTGTAATATGTTTCTTTAAAGTGTATCAAACTCAATTCCGGTATAAATTTATCTAAGAAATCTATGTTACCCCGAACATTAACAAGAGGCAATTTGAGACCGCGTGATGCCATGAACAGTCAAACGACGAAGTGTTGATACCTGCGTTGTATTAAAATTTCTTACCTGCACACTGGTTGTCACAGGCGTTAATTTCGAGAATCCGGGATGCATTACAACTTTCTTTCATTCGCTTATGGCATTGTTCTTCTGTCATTTCATAGAAACGACGCATGGTTAAAACGGTTAATGAATGGACGTCTAAGACTGGTTACTCAAGTTTATATACTATAAGTGTGGCACCTATGAAATATAATAAATGAAAAGATAGACATTATTTATGATGTGTTTGTTTGGGGTACAAAACTGTACATTAGTTAATAAATGTCAATTAGCTACAGTTTTATCAGGGTTTTAAGAGATTATTTTTTGCCGTTAATGGCCAGTTTCGACCGAATACATTTTTGTTCCGTTTTAACGACATTCATTATTTTTCAAAGTAGGCAAGATGCAGACGGTTAGCTGTTTTATGGTGTCTGTTGTAATTAAGCGAAAATAATTTTATTCCAAATGCAGTATTGGGTAGAAATTTACTATGATACAGGTAATTATCAAAATAATGATGAAGAAAAAACAATGGTAATAATATAATACAAAATGAAATATTTCCGAGATAAATTGAAAATGAGTCGTAAGATAAAAGAAGAAAAAGAAGAGAGAATCTATAAAAAAAATGATACTTGCTGCAGCAGAATATTGCGGTTTCAACTTAAGATAATAAGGGGAAATAATAGTGCTCCCGTTGTCGGAATCAATGGCGTAAGGCCATAACAGTAAGATAAACGTTATTCCAAATATAGTTCATGCGGCCATATACAATAAGACCGAATTGCGAGGGGAGACACTACGCTTGCTTATATGCAAATTGATACTATGAATGGCAATAGGTAAAAAAAATGGTCGCCTAACATGCGCAATATAAATGAGCTCTTATACTACTGCAAGGCAATGTCCCAATGTCACTTCGCTGTAACAAAGGCATCTTAAATGCAAAACTGGCATAGCTGCAACAATTTTCGGATACAGCAGTTTTGGTATTATTTCTGGCTTGCAAATTTGACTACATGAACAAGTGTATATGATATTGATGGGGACGAAATCGCAGACCAGTTGTACACTAGTTGATTATATATTTTAAGGGAATGGTGGATTCTATTATTCTGGATAATCCAGCCGATTACATGTTGACAAGATAATATATTGCTTGTTGGATTTAATCTAGGCATTAAAATCTTCTCACAATTGACTAGATGTTATGTTTGTTGGTGCCTGAAAGGTGGACACAACTTTTGTCATAAATGTTGATCGGGCAGATAAAGATACATGTATTTCACTGTATGATTAGTGAACGCGACTATAAATAGATAGAATAAAGTTATTATTTTCTGTCCGATCATTTAAGGCTAATGAAATCTCAACATTGTACACACAAGTGTTACTAATGAATTCAAAGTATAAAGAGCTTACACCGTCAAGTATATATACAATTACAGATACACCGTCAGAATGTCCTCCACAAAAAAACATAGTGGTTTCGGCTTTTGCTTTTGATTATTTTATTGCAATTAAACACTTTGCTGCATGTTTTCATTTTTTTATTTCATTGTTAATTAATTTAAACTCTGCCGTGCAATGTGAGTCATGGTGCCGTAACTTGTGCATAAACGATATCCTCGCATAGTGAGGTTATTTCTTAACTACTTCTGCGTTTTTATTCTTAAGTGTTGTATCTTCTTTAAATATATACTAATACAATAAATGTTCATACAATAATAAACGTGATACATATACTGACTGTCAATTTAAATGCATCACTTACACCATATACATGGTAACTCATGTTCAGTATTTGTCTAAATGAGCTACGACTATCCTTTAACCTGGAAGGAGGTTTCTATCACAAAAAATATTTTGGAGATTAAGAAGCAAAAACAGTCGAACGCTTTCCGCTTATATGTGGCATGTTCATATACCTTTATCACTAAAGGAGAATGTTGTTTTGACAATTATCTTTAATATACGCAATAGTTTAGACCTTTTATGTTTATATATATCGAATACTAGTATCCTTGTAACCATACTTTGTCTTACATTGTTTTTACAACTCGTATTGTAAATATGTGCATACGTATTCTTGTGTCATCATAGACCGTTGCTTGTTCTATTCTTTTAGAGTCACAACATTTTTCTAAAGGCATCTGCACCGTGTTTTAGAGACAACCTTTATTAGTTTGCTAATCATTACCCATTGTATTGCATATTCAAAAAGCGGAATGGTTTAATCGAAATGGATTATTCTCGTACAAATGCTAATAAACCAAGACGGAGTATTGAGCAAAACGGCAATACAATGGTTTAAAACTCGAGACCCCGTATCACAGAAATGGTGAAGTTATCTTATTCAGTCTTAACCTGAATAGCAATGCATGAATGAAAATCTTAAACGAAATTGAAATTACCTTAATAAAACATATATGATCCGAATAAGGTCGAAACTAGTATATTTGATCTGCTACAAAACTATTTGTTGGGGAATAACGAATAAACATATATTTTTGGTGGAGATTTTAATACTATTCTTAATTGCTCACATGCCAAAAAGAACGGCAAAACTGACACACAAAAAAGTTTAGAGATAAATTGCATAACAAAATAAACGCTTGTGAAGTAGGTGATATACGGAGGCTACTCCACCCATCTTGAATATACCTGGCATTCAAATTCAAAACCACATACACACTGTCGTCTAGATTATTTCATTATATCAAATAATATTTTAAATTACGTAAAGAAAAGAATGATTAAACCAGGATTTAAAACGGATCATTCGGTAGTATTAATAACGATATACGACTTAAAATGCGACAAAGGTCCCGAATACTTCAAATTAAATCATGCTCTTTTATTACACAATGAGGTTAATAATAAAGGATCGCATACAAGAAACAAAGTATTATAATGAATCTGCTTATCCATATTCATAATGGGAAGTAAGTAACTGTTAAATTTGGAACACAGCAATAAAATATGCATCGCATATAAAAAAGAAGAACAAAGTCTGATAACAGAAATTGTATAATTTGAATTATAATTAGGAAACTCTCTGCTTTATTAGTTTCTTCGGTCTTTAGCAGATCTTGTAGTATGTGGCCGCGGTTTTTAAACCCTGTCGATATGTGGAATCATTTTATATTTTCTATATTACCTACATTATATAAATAGCACTATCATAAAAAACCCGCATTTTACACCTACGAGATGATAATTTAAAAGGGTCCATAGTATGAACTTCACTCTACATCTTGTATCATTGCTAAAGATATGACGTAGCAATGAGGCTAGATTTTAGACTTAAATTAATCATTAGAATTTTCAGCAGGGTAACAATAAAGGCATGTTCATCAAAAAGAAATGTAATAACTTAAAGATACAAATCTTAACTCTCGAGTCCAGATAAAGGCGTAAGTAAATGTTGGCATGTACTCCCTCACGGCTTTGATACATTCCCTACCAGTTTTACATCTAGATTAGAACACTTTACAAGGAAGACCATACCTTACAACAGAATATGATAATTTACAAACAATCTATAATCGCACACAAATCATGAATATAAATCATTGAAAGTTTATGTTGATTTGTTTACATTGTGTGACTTTGTACGATAAACGAACTTCAACCCAGACAACTTGTTTATAGTACATATATGTAAGAGTTGTCAGCAAATCCTTAATGGACAGCTCACATATTCCTCTGGTTTAGCGAAATCAATACTTCTTGAAATACATTGTGTATCAAACAATTGGACTTGTCAACAGAACAGACCCCCTATATACTGGTACAATGTTCAGGCAGGAAAACCTAGTTATGTTCAAGCATTGACAAGCGTTTGTATATTCATTCTCAGCTTAGCTGTTGTCTAGCTTTTTCAATTAGTTTAAGCATCTGATACACTGGATATTCTAGCGGTGAAATTCGCATATTGACTGTATTCAAATGACTTCACGTAGGACAACACGCATTCGTGGCAGAATTCAAACTGAGCCTGTAAGGTAAATAACAGCATTCATGTTTTCATTTGTAGGAATATTTCAAAACAGGTAACTTAGCAACGTCATAAATACTTATAGTTAACCAAACAATTGGAAAACCTCCTTAAGTATGTGTACGTCATTTACTTTTTACAGAAAATCATAAAAAATAACTTTAGATTATCCGATAATATTTATTAACATTGTTAAAATGTCAGACTTCAAACGTCTGAAAATGATCAAAGAATGTTAAAGAATAAAATTAACGTATTCCTTATTTACACTTATAAGCAACGGTTCTAAACATTACCTTGGTAGGGATTGCTGATTTCCGTATTGACTTGACCTTCCTTATTGTGTTAACAACGCTGACTTCCTGGTATATATCCATCTTTTCAATCAGAATCGAAACAACACAAAACAATGCACTTTTACCTGCCCCGTCTCTGAAATTAAATTAAATAAAAGTCAAATTTTATATTTAAAGCCTTATACATTGTATATTAACTTATTTAAATGAATGATTACTGATTAGTTCCATTATAAACTTTGACTGGCAAATGTTAGTGCAACTTTAGATTTGGCTTCGTTTTCAATACTTGTGCCAGTTAGTTTTGTGGCCGCTGGGCTTGTTTCCAATGCGCCATTACGCAGGGTATTTTTTTCAATCCACTGCTTCTCAAATTTCTGGTTCGATACGTATTTTGTTGGATCACAACAGCCTTGTCTAATTCAATGATCCTCGTGGATGCCATCAACATATCTCGATAATCAAACGAAATTGTTTAAATATGCAAATAACAACTTAAAAACACCCACGAATTTTTGTTGAAAAGTTTTGATTGCAATGCCTTTGAAGATAAAATGGAAATAACATCATGATAAATGAAAACACACAAATGCATGTTGAAAATATTATATTTAATGGCATTATGTAGTAAATTATTGTATAAAAAACGGTACTTACAAACAATGAACAAGAACCGGGCCTCGGTTAGAAACTTCTCTTAAGTTTGCGTCCACTCTTTTGATAAGATCAAGGTAATCTTTAGTTGATCTCGGGATGTCACTGGTATGATCCCATGCATTGAATTCAAAGTGGGTGACTTCCCTTTCAGAACATTGCTTTTTAACAAAAAGTTTTGGGACTCATCAAAATATTTGTATTGACGTAGTGTTTGTAACCAGTAATTCATAAAACATTTTAAATATTCGCTTATAAGAATATGTGCCCGCTGAAGTGGCACATCTAATCAATTCTAGGAAAATCAAGCGTTGTTCTTAATATGTCTTTACACAAAATGATCAATTATAAAATCTTAAAAATGTATAGTTACCCCATTGGGTTCATTGTGTTTGATCGTTAGGAGTCTTTTTGTGCAAAAGCCGTGGTTTTCTTGTTTGGTCCAGCTGACTTGAAACATGCCTTGTTTTAAAACGTGGTTTCCAGCAGGATAATACAATCCGACATTTTGTTTCTGAAATATTGGGATTAACAGTATAATTAACTAGAGTCACAGGTGGCAGTTTCAGGTAGAAATACTGATTTTTTAATATATGTTATTATATTAAAAAACGTTTTTCACCATCACTGACTGATTTTGCTACCTTTGACTAAAGTAAATTTATGATATAGCAAATTAAAACGCCATCTACTGTTATCAATGTTAGCATTTATAAGTTTAATATGTATAAATAAATTACAATACATAGCTAATGCATAAACATAAATCAATCTTACAACTTTATCGTAAATTAAGATAACCATACTTTTTGTTTTTGTGTTGCATGTTCAAAACATACGACACATGTGCAATTTTCCTGCAACAGCAGTGTCAAAAAGTCAATCACAGTTTCTTTCAAAGGAGTTTGTACAACCAAGAAGTGATTCTTCTCTTTCAAGCTCTGAAAAAGGAATTTCATTATTGGCTGATTGATTGATACTGATGCGCTTGGCACATTTAAATTGTTAATATTATTTAAAACCTCACTGCACTGCCTATTGGTAAGCATTAGTTTTTTATATTCTAGTATTCTAGTATTCTTCTGGTTATCATGATCTGAGCACACAATGTAAATCAATCAAGGTGTATATGCTACTCACATCGATGTAAACAGCATTTATATATCCAGAAGCTCCTGGTGTGCTATCAAGGAACAGACAAGGTCTGTTGCGATCTCCTGAAATATATATCATCAATGCATCTTAAGTATTTATGGTTTTAAATATAAAGTCAGTTTCGATCCATTTCCATCAAATTAAAGTTGAACGGCAAACACAACATCATTTTACGAGTGGAATGTACCATGAAATGCAACTTAAACATTTCATTGCAGTAAAATATTCGCAGTAAACCATATCCGAACAAATTATTATTAAGCTTCATTTTTTATCTCTAAATATCAAATTTAACAGAAATAAGATTTGGCTATGAATATATATATATATATATATGATAGACATGTTTATGCTACAAGGATATGAACATTACTATCCAACTTTCACCAGACTCAAAACATTCACCTTGAATCATACTTTTTCCAGAAGTCTTTTGTATTTCGACGGTCCATAAAGTTAACAATGATATAAGTTTATTTAATATTTAACATTTCGGTGCTTAATTCTGTTTCTTTGCTCATATACGAAAAATCACGTAGATGGCAGCAATAAGAAAAATATTTGTTGTACAACAATGTGGGCAAATGTGAACAAATGCTTTTCAAAGTTTTCACACGTTAACAGATATTGCCGTATATACATCACAAAATACGCAAGATATGCAGGAAAATCAAGGCATGCCAACATGGTGAAGCAATATTATTCAGGTGACGACCAATTCATGCACTAGATTCGATTTTTTCAACTTTTAAATATAGTTTTTTGTCCGTACAAATATGCATTATGAAAGTGTCGCTGTGTTGTTTTGGTTGGTGTAGACGAAGATCAGTGAAACCCATCAAAGAACTGGAATTTAAGCATTTATATATAACTTGTTCTGCATAATATAAAGATGAATCCATAACAAACACATTCAAAACTAAACAACTAAAATTAATCTTATATTAGCTCAAACTATTAAGATGCTAAACGAACGTCAGTTGTACTTCATAGGAAATGTCTGTCAGACAGTATCTTTGACGTAGACCATTTGAAGTTACTTTGTTTAATGTCACTAAGACCTCCGTTAAGAGTTGCAAGTTATAAACAGAATTGGTACAAACATTGTATTCAGTATAGATTATTGATTATAACACATTATCTATAAATATTATTCTAACCACTGAAAATAATAACTTATGCTCTTTCCCAGCGAATGTAATGAATACTAGCACATAAAGCAGCAACATTATACTACCTGGTATGTCTGCAAATGGTCTGTTCTTGCCTTTCATTCTCTTATTCTTCTCAACGGCATGCATTTCCTTATCCGATGGCTTTTCTAAAATGGTTTGCATCTCCTGCATAATCAAAGAAATAGCAATATTTGCTTTATTGATTATTATCCCAAATTTGTTTATATGTAAAAGTGGTTTAATACTGTCTACATTAGAGTAATGGACAACGAATACGTTTAATATTGTTTCATTTGCAGAGAATGTATTTGAATATCTATATCGAAAATAACTGTGCCAATAAGTATGAAATAAAGTAAACAACAACAACAACAACAACGTGTTAACCTGAAACTGCCCGTTGAAGTCTTCATCCCCCATCTGCCTCATGTACTGGCGAAAGTATTTCCCTCTTATTGGTTTGCTGATATCACTCAGTGAACAGACGAGTGCTTTATGTAAGAACTCGTACTGATTCTAAAAAGAAACATGCACTACGAACTTGCCATTTGTTATACTCGACATATTTTCACAGATTTTAAACAAAATTCAATCAGATGAAATTTGATGGATTGATTTTAAAAATAGACAGTCAGTGTATGATCACACACATAATTGGAGGGGCGTGAAAACAAATTTTAGAAAACAAACAAACAATAAACAGCGTCGTTTACATAAAGGACCTTAACAGAACTTTAACATGCATGATTTAGACACTTACATTCGACGTTAAATATATTGTACAATCAAGACAATTACTGTACCGGTTACTAGTGTGAAGGTATATACATAAATGGTTAAAAAACAATTAAGATAATTATGTTGGAATGCCAAACTTATATAAGGTCTGTTCAGTCTAAGCGACACAACTATTATTGACATGTTTCATATATAAATAAAATATTGAATCTACTTTTTATATGAAAAATGTGATAACTTGCACTAATATAATCTAGGGTTTTCAAAATATATATCATATCATAACGCACCGTGGTCTGTATCATGTTGGCCCTATCGTGTCTTATGTTAATCACACAGCCAGGGATGTGTAATGATCCCTCACTCTCTCCCTCCTTTGTCAAAATATCTAGAGCAATGTATGTTCCAGTTCTTCCAACTCCAGCACTGAATGATCCAACGACAAATGTTTTGAAATAAGTGAATGCACGGGAGATAAGCCGACATTGTTGTTTCTATGAAACCTCAACACACATATAGTGAAACGTTACGAATACAGTATTTCATATACATGTGTGTTTTTAGTTATTAGAATGATAAAAGAACTGTCTTATCAAACAAAGCCCATAACGAACTAACAATTAATATCTTCTGAAAATCATTTACATATTTTTAATCAAAGTAAACACATGAAGGCATAGTTAGCTCGTACGGGTGGTGGTTATTCTTTCTGTATATACATGTATTAACATTGGAGCTAGTCCAAATAAGGCAAAATGTACCTGCAGTGAACGAGAATAGGACCATCAAATTGGCTAGGTATGTTCTGCCCTCTCTGTCTGAACTCAGTGATTCCTGTCACATCATCCGGCACACCTTTGTCAGGCCAGCAGGTAAAGTGAAGGTGATGAAGTTCTCTGGTCTCGCGACCCTTTGACAATTTGCAATGAACAAGAGATAATTATGTTTGTTAACCTTAATTGTTTGCATAATGTTCACTAAATAAAATATATAAATGCAAAACATGTAAAACTGTTCAGGTTTACAAACAAAATTGATAATACAGTAGTGAAAGTGTTGTAGGGTAGTACATCGATGCTTCTACAGCAAACTAATTTTAAAATGACTTTGATATATGCATTGACATTTCAAATGATTATTCATTTGTGTTGGTGGTCATGATTCTGTTGAAGCCCTAAAGGCTCGTCTCCTTGAATGTTATTCAAAAGCAAAGAGACCATAATTTTGTTATTGTCTAAAAAATGCAATCTTTTCTTAAACTTTAACTTAAGAATTTGAATGTAATATATGGTTTACAGAAGGTAAATTGAATAAGGAAGTTTTATTTGAAGATTGATATTTTGCTTTAAAATACTGCACACTTGTGAGATAACATTGTAATTCGTCATACGATCGCAGTCGAAAGATAAGTTTGTTTGAATAACAAAATATTAAACTGAAATAATCTTTGATAACCTTGATTTCACTCAAAAGAATAGTTTGTTTGAATACAAAAAAGATTTAAACTCTTTGCAACTGAAGTAATCTTTACGATGTGCATTGTATTGATTTAGTCCCAAAACAAGGCAGATAGGTTGACTACTGAATATCGTTCACCTTTTTGAACGAGTTGCGTATATTATATATAGGATTGTGCTTGTTCTTTCACTTATAATGCAGAACTGGTATACAATTATATATAAACTAATTATATAATTAAACACTATTGTTTGTTTCAATCTCAACACCTTTGAAATTGTGAATTCCCTCCTCTTATAGTCGGCATATTCATTCTCGTTAAGACAGGAAACAAAATACATTCCGTAGTTTTTACTGGTTTCAGGATGTGGCCAATATTGCTCGCATTTATTCTTCTGCAAGGCAATGCAAAATTGTAGTTAACGTGAATGAGGTTTGATTGATCAACATAAGGAATACAACTTAGTTTGTCAACTATGTTTGAAAAGGGTCTTATTGCATGCCATCTCGGTGAATATATTTGCGAATAAAACAAGGAATATAACTATGTGATTGCCAATGAATCTTTAAATTGTACATGTTGTGTAAAAATAATACCCCATCTTCAACAAGGTTGGTCAGCATGACAATTTTCTCCACTTTCTCTTGCCAGATCATCTGCCAAAATGGACTGAAATCCCCGAGCTGCTTTGACATAGGACCTTTAAGTAAACAGTGAAGTTGATAACAGCTGAGTATTTATGAAGACATGCACTAAAAATGTACACTAAAGTATTTGTAATGCAAACAGTTGTTCATAGTACGAAATTATATTGCAGCATGAGTTAGAAATCGTGTTATCATTGGGGCGATTAGAAACTATCAATTGCCTAATATATATTAAAGTTATAATTCAAACATTTGAAATCCCATATATTACCTAGAGCTGCAATGTACGCATGTCGTTTATTATACCCCTGAAATTAACGTATAGTGTATGAGTTAAATCAATAACAACTTAATCATCACCTTCTATACGAGGAAAAAATGTTAGATAATGATGAAATGCTGTCAATACTTTATATCTAATTTTATTATTGTTTGAAATATGTATCGTTAACTTAATATAAAATGAAGGCTTATAGGCAACACATAAGAAACACAAATTACGACTCACTTACATCTATGAAACTAGCATTAATGTAATCTGTCTCACAGTCGCGTAGCTTGATCCTTGTGTCGTCGTCTGAAAATAGATACTAATATGTATCCAATAACATACAATTAACATTCCCATAATTGATGAATTGATATTATGATTAAATCATACGTACATATTTTAACTAGACTAACATATGACACATAAACCTCAAAGCATAAGCCTTGTCAATTTGTAGACAAGAGCAGCTCGGTTTCATGGAGAGATAGACATGACCTGTCAAATGCATTTTTAAAATGATATCTCTTTACGCAATGATTTTATCGAAACACAAACCATACATGGATAAATTCCTTTATATCTGTTTCGATGACTATGCTCTGGCTTCTGCGACACGGCGTATGACTTTGTCAATCCATATGGAAATTTCTGCAAGAAAACGGGAACTGTCATTTTATGCAATTGAATAAAAGTTAGACAATCTCATTAGTTCCACAGTTCCATTTAGTGGTTGAATGTTTTTATCAAGAAAATAAAGGTTAACACATTTCTGAAATATTTAACGAATGGTGGGTAATTATCAGGGCCTTAAACAGGAAAGTTATTTTTTTACCTCAAATTCTTCTTCAATATCTATGTCAGTTTTCTCGATCACGAATTTTGTTAAGTTGTTGACAGCGACTTTTTGATTATTGATTTTATCAGCATTGTTGTAATATATACCGCCTTTCTCTTCAAATATGATTGCTGTTGCTCGAGCTATTTGGTCGTCTTCATCTAAAGGATTGGTATTGTACTATTATAACAGCGAACAAGTACACATTTAAATTATTGGACAAATGTAAGTCTATTATAGCGCATAATTTTCGTCGGGACAAAACTTACCCAATGTTTACGTGTTTTTGAACAAATTCAAAATTCGTATTAATATACACATACATAAACAAATAAACAGTAAAACAATCAAAGCATATCTAAGAACAATGCAATATGAGATAAAATATTGTATATTCTAAAGTTTACCAATTTCAAGCACACCGTCATCAGTAGTTTCTTCTGTCATCACCAGTTCAACGTGGTGTGTTTGCACGTTTACTCTGTGCCCTGCTTCTTGTTTGACGTTATCTTGAACATTGCCTGAAGCGTCAGGCCCATCTGATATGTCTTCGTATAATTTGTTTCCTTTAAAGCAAATAAATGTTGACATTGCTAATATCTTAAACATATTCAATGAATAATATTCAGTTGTCGAATAGTACTTGGTATCGCATTACAGGTGAGTCATATTCTCGGTGAAATTGTTCTTATGATTTGGTGCATATCTATTCAAAGGGTCTTGGGCTCGAGTCCTGCCAAGGTACGTTCTACAAATGGCCAACCACACCGGACAACTTAACTATCGTCTACCCAGAACCCAGACTCGAAAACGAGTTAATCAAGCTGAAAACATACGTATACGTTTAATTATTTACCAGTTTCAGCGTGCTCGGTTACTGAAGTGCGATGATGATACGCCTGACTGCCCTGACTGGTTTCCATATGCTGAGCGGGAACAGATGAGTGTCCTAAATAAACAGATTGAGCACAGGCTTAAGGAATTCAATAAGTATATTAAAATAACGGCGGTTATTTGTTTTCAGGCTTTTGTTTTTTGCCAATGATTTCTGTTAAAAAGCAAACACCAAACAAGCTCTTAAATGATTTTAATGAAAAAACATAGCATAAAAGTATAAATATGTCTATAATGAGATTAGGTGATATAACAGATACGACATAAAACATTACTGTTTTTCTGAACTGTAGCGTAGACAACTGGCTGAGTTGTGTGTATTTCTTCGCTGTGCTGTTCTTCACCTTGCGGTTTGTTCCAGCATAATTCATTTCTTTAAAATGCAAACATGACAAAAATGATATTTTATCTTTAATAAAATTGTATATATTCAGATTTAACGAGATTAACTATTTTTGTTCAAGATATAAAAGGTCTTAATTACCAAACATGTAAAGTCTAATAAATATATCATTTTTACATAATACCTTCGTTTGAGAATGATGACAGCAAGGACAGCCGCTACAACTACAATAACAGCACCAATTACCCCACCGACAACCGCACCAACTTTTGTTTTTTCAATCTCTGTCTGTTCATTTCTTGCTGCTAAATACATATGTAATTGAACATGTTGATTTTACAACGGATTAGTCATAATGTATTCTAATTAAAAAACACATAATATGACTTTCAGATAGATACAACAAATACATTTTTTCTCATGACTTTAATTCACAGACAAACGGAAATGTATATGTATATGTATAGTGTGTCTCAATGAGGACAGGTTTTATTAAACTGTTTAATAAAATAATCTGGTTTGCAATAAGATTAAAAGAACTGTTCTTTAGTGAAAATAAGTGCACGTTCGTCTTATATTTTTGTTCAAACGAACATCTTAGTCTTGTATCAAACCGCAATCAATGTTATCTTATGTCATATGATATTTTAGGAATAATTATTTCTTAAATTAAAAATGTATTACATGAACAACAGAACTCACATGCATTCAAACAACCGCCATCGTAACGCCCATATACACAAACGTCGCATTTGTCTCCTGTGTACAAGGCTTTACAATCACACTTTCCATCAGGAGAACAAGTGTTGTCTAAGCAACCCAGACTACATGTGTTTGAACAGTCTTCTCCATACCGACCTGCAATACAGTTTTCACATTGTTCACCACTATAATTACTCCTGCAGCTGCAGGTTCCATTTAATGAGCTGCAAGTGATACCCTCGCAACCTCGACTGCACTGCAAAGAGCAGTTTGATCCATACTTGCCGGCAACACAAGTGTTACATGTACTTCCAGTAAAGTCAGGCTTACATGTACACGATCCGTTAGGGTTACATGTTACGCTATTGCAGCCAGAAGAACATTTCTGATCACAGTTACCTTCGCCGTACCGCCCGTCTTCGCAAGTCTCACATTTATCTCCTGTGTAAAATTCTTTGCAATCACACTTTCCATCAGTAGAAGAGCAAGTGTCTAAACAACCCAGACTACATGGTTTTGAACACTCTTCCCCATACCGATTTGCGCTACAGTTTTCACATTTCACTCCACTATAATATTCCCTACAGGTGCATGATCCATCGATAAGACTGCAATTATTTCCCTCACAACCACGGCTACATTGCATTGAGCAATTTCCCCCATACTTGTCATCTACACACGAGTCACATTTGATTCCAGTAAAATTAGGCTTACATGAACACGTTCCATCGTTTTTACAGGTTTTGCCATTGCAACCAGAAGAGCAATTCTGATCACAGTTATTTCCAATACCATAATATCCGTCTTTACAAGAGAGACAATCAGTATGGTTGGTACACGTACATGTTGTTGTAACACAAGTATAGGAACATTTCGAAGACGGGTTCCAAAATCCTACATTGCACTTAACACACATTAACAGCGTATCGCAAGTTTCACAGCGGTCAAGATATTCAGGTGGACAGGTTATACAAACCACAAAATTAACTAAAAATAAAAGTATATATATAAGTAGCATTGTACTTATAATTTCATGTTCACATGAACTTTAAAGAAATAAGTACTCCAATTTAACACAGACCTAAAACGTTCTTCATTCACTTCCGCGCTGGATATTTTGACTACTTAAAATAATAATCGAAACCAATGTATTAGCTGTAGAGAAAAGGAAGTGAAATAACTGAATATCTGATTACCCAATTTGAGATCAGAATAAACCAGTACTTTTCTATGTAGTAGAGGAATTTATTTCTATACAACGGCATAACATGTCATTATACATTGGTTTAAAGTTTAAAAATTTATATCTATATAATATCGTTATTACAGTCTAAACAGTCAACGGCATAGAGTAAAAACAACAACATATGATTGTATCGTTATGTCAAGATAACTCTATTTACTTTTAATATTTTATACTATTGAACAATTGGATAGGTCAAACCAGTTTTATTAAGAAGTTCATTATGCCCAACCCGTTTCAGAGAATGTCTGGGCACCTTTCCACCGAGTGTTACACCAAACAGTATTCTGTCATACCGGATGTGTGTTTCCGGTATTAAGAAGTTCATTATGCCCAACCTGTTTCAGAGAATGTCTGGGCACCTTTCCACCGAGTGTTACACCAAACAGTATTCTGTCATACCGGATGTGTGTTTCCGGTATTAAGAAGTTCATTATGCCCAACCTGTTTCAGAGAATGTCTGGGCACCTTTCCACCGAGTGTTACACCAAACAGTATTCTGTCATACCGGATGTGTGTTTCCGGTCAAGTGACCAGTGCTGGGAAACCGTCATACACCCCCCCCCCCATGTAAGATGAGTCACGCGCAACAATAAGCCGCTTTTTCTTTCTTTTAATGTATGGTTTACAAACAGTATATTATACCATTTCTATAAAGCGCAATGAACTATATATATATAAGTCTTCAAGGCTTTTAATAAAACTTGAAAATAATTAATCGTAAAAATGCGATTTGTAGATGAACTATTTGACGTCAATAGTGATTTAAAATTACTGTTCTTTGACGTCAGAAAACAACGTTGCACGCGCTTTTTGGTGAAATGTACAAATGTGCAATTCCTTACGTATATGTTTCCACAAATTTGATTTTTTTAGATATGCAAGAAAAATATATTAATCATGTTTTTCCGGTCCGGATAAAAAAAATCCGAATCAGGCAAGCCTCGTTACCGGCTTACGCGCGTGCCCTCGGGTCGGATTTTTCTATCCGTACCGGAAACACATGATATATACTTATATTATATGAGGCAGTACGTTTGAGACGTTAAACATAGTCAAAAACATGCATTATTGCAATTCCAATTTGCATGTTGTCCTAATGTATATTATACATATTATGTTTCCCCACTTAATGTGGTGAATTATTACAATTCCAATACACACAATATACATACTTAAGAGAGTGTTTGCTAAAATGACATTTAGTGTGCGTTTGAGTTAGCGAAATAGTTATACGTTAAAGTCACCTTAAATCGACCTTAAGCGGCAACTTCATCAAGTCACATCCTACAAATTATACGAGTCAAACCATATATAATATTTGTTTTAGCTTTTCATTATAAATAATGGCACTTCAAGCAAGCGGCGACATAATTAATTCATAGAAGTCTGGTAAGATAGTTGGGAATTTGTAATTATTTACTTATTGTAAGCCTTTCCTACATGATAATTAAAGGTCTCAAAATGTATTACAGTACAGGTAAACGTATTATGGCAATTTATAGTATCACTGATAACAGCTACTTTTTCTTCCTGGTCTAACGCCTCCTTTTACACTTTCTTTTGCAAATAAAGATAAACGAGGACATTATAATATTGAACCATGTACGTTCTTCCGATCGAATATTCCCCAAAAACATACCTAGATTGTTGTCATTATTTTAGTCCTCGTTCAAACTGTATCGAACGACATTATATCTTGATCGTGTGTCGGATTATAATTTGAACGAGATTTTCGTTGAAAACAAAATGATCACATTGATATAGTTTAATATTATTCAACTGCAGTCAACCCCGTTTTATCGAACTCGCTTGATTCGATTACATTGTTGGCTCGAACTGGGTAAAAAAGACACATTTGTTTCTATGGAATTTAAAAATCCCGCTTTGCTCGAATTTATCGAGGGTCGAGATATTTTTGCTCTTCTCTGGTATTTCGAACCAACGGGGTTTGACTGTAGTAATCATTATCACCGGACTTGTCATATGAATTTTTTGGGCAATCAAGTGTTTTTTATGGGCTGTTATTTATCCTTTCAAATATTGTATTCATAATTATTTCAAAATAAAAACAAATATTCTTTATATCAGACTTTTTTGTTACACGTTTTGAGAATACATACGTGACAATTACAGCTACCGCAACACGAATTGCAATTATTAGGACAACGGATGACGTAACTATGCTGCATCATGTTGTCAAGGACAACGTTCAATAAATAACATACTGTATCAGAAAATCTTGTTCGATATATAAAATACAGTATATGTAGATACAGTTGTAATGCATCCATACGGTACTTTTATAATTGTAAAGCCCCTTCGATTTATAACAGTTTCTATATTGGAGTGATTGTGTTGACAAAACAAAAGAAAACAATCTTTAACAAGCTTAAACACTATTTAATGGAGCACCTAACACTATCAGATTGAAGTGTCTTCTACTATGTATGCTAGAATTGCATTGGGGTAAATACTGACAACTAAACTATATAATAAAATATTCAAAAATGGATTAATAACATAAATTTGATAATCAAAATATGAAATGCGAACATAATTTACTGAGTTTCTAAATAAGATACTTATGCTCGCAAGATATTTATTTCGGTGTGAGTACCATTTGTATTTACTCATTTGTCATTTTTTTCCTGTTAAACAGTTTATTAAAATACAAAATGGAGTTTTATACAAGTAGACCCAAACCAGTTTCATTTTCAATCATAAGTAGGTTTTGTATTGTTTAAGTTTTATGTTTGAACATGAACGGATTATAAAGATTTTTGTTGACAGTCAGATGAGAGGAATCGAACCACTTTTTATACTGGAACATGTATGTTTTGGGCTTCAGTTTTCTGTCATACAGGTACTTGTACTGGTTGTGAACTATGTCATACATGTATGTGTACGTGATGTGCACTATGTTATACAGGTACGTGTACGGGTTGTGTACTATGTCATACATGTACGTGTACGTGATGTGCACGATGTAATACAGGTACGTGTACGGGTTGTGAACTATGTCGTACATATACGTGTACGTGATGTGCACTTTGTAATTGAGTGCGTGCGTGCGTGCGATTCTGTGTGCGTGTATGCGTGTGTGTGCGTGTATGTGTGTGTGTGTGCGTGCGTGCGTGCGTGCGTGCGTGCGAAGCCGATAAGTCAAATTACAAACCTACTTTAGACTCAGTTGCCAGGTAAACGTGTACGTGTTCGCGGCCACTCTTTTCACTCAAAAAAACACTTGCGTCAACTCATGACGTTTTCAACTGTAGAACACCCACGGTACACATATCCTAAATCTAGTTAGTTCATTTTATTTAAGCTCAAGCAGTTTACTCTTTAAAGCCTGTACCTTATTTTTTAAACGGTTTTACTACTTTAATTGTAGAAATCTCATCGTGAGGAACCTTTTTTGCAATTATCTTAGCCTAGTTTTACAACATGTGGGTTGAAGTAATCAAATGTCGTGTTATGGCTGGTGAATGATTTTAAAATAGTTTAATTGAGATTGGATTAGTGCAACTAGGGTCAAGCTAGTGAGAATTCAATGTAAAGTATTAAAAATCGAAAATGATTTTTTTATTTTTTTTATTCTTCGTATATATGGAAAAATGAATAAGGCTGGTTTCGAAGAATTCTAATCAAGTTTGTATTTCATTTCGTGTGCTATTCGAAGTGATTATTTCATTTTTTGTTTCAAATATCCATATCTACGTGGGAATGATATATAACCACATGATATGAACAATTCATAAAATTTTATTGAAAACCATGATAGCATCACGTGATAATGTCAATTAATCAATCACGCTATAGTGTTCCACTGCAATGCATGTGGAAAATGTGGACTTCAAAGACAGCATTTTAACATATATCAACATTTGTTGAAGGTTTCCACGTGTCAGTATCATAGTGTTGACATACTGATGATTTGCCAAAGTTATTTTGTCGAATAACAAGTGCATTTTACAAAACATAATCGAGTCTCTTTAAAAGCTAGAAGAAGCGCCCTTATGGCTGTGTTTTATCATAAAGTGACATCAAAACAAATACAAAGTATTTCAAGAGATACGATGTTCACATGATAGGATTAGGTATTGTAAATCATATGTTTTGTTAGAGTGTTCCTGTACCTTTTCTACCGCTATCTGATTTAAGGGCACTTGTTATAGCGATGACACGCAGGTTTTAAGTAGGCCCTCAGTAATAATAGGCTTAGGGTTTGATATAATCATGATCACGATGTTTTACAATGGTAAATGCACGCAATTTTTATGTGTTTTTAAAGAGTCGATATCAACTTTCGTACAACCTTCTTTAAGGTATGCAGTTTCAATCCGTTATTATGAAAGTATTCAAAATGCTGCTAAAATTAATGTGTATAGACTTTCAGTTGTATTTATTTCCTTTGTAAGTTTAAATTTAATAGTGTGTGCACACATTGACTTATAATGTCCTCCATTCAGGCAAATGTAACAGAAACACGACAGAAACAAGGAAGAAATTACAATTAAGGCAGTAAAAATTAAGTCTGAATCGTGATCCTTTGTGAATGTTTTGTGCATTCACTCTATGCAGCGTATTGTAATTCGATATGTGTGCACATGTCATATTACCTGGTTAACAGCAGCAATTACTGCTCACACAGGGCTTCTATAAAACAAATCATTTAATATGAAGTAGAAATTAAGTTGTATGGAATAGACATGGGTTTCAGAAGCATCCGTTTTAGTATAGCGATCTAACCAATCAGTGAATAGCCACATCGCCATTAAGTCTGCATCGCTTGGGAAAATCCAGTTTGAATTACCTCCTCAGAAGTAAAGGATCATAGGCATAAGCCTTTGTCAACTCTGTTCGATTGCCTTCGAATATATGTGACATAAGATTACAAAACGGTGACATAAGACGGGTGTATGTAGAAAAGCGCAGCGCAATTTTTACATAAGTGACATATCTCATCACTGGAATTAAATAATTCTTATTAAAATTTAAAAACCCCAACTAGAAACCATAGACAACACGATTACAGTCCGTATGACGTAAGCCTGAAATATGATAAGCGTATTCATGGTGATGAATCTATATTCAATTGGACCTTCGCAAAAGTGCTCATGCTATCGTATCAGCATTATGGTCATGTGTTGTTAAATTATCCCTTCATCATAACCCTATGTTTGCTAAGAATGGAATGTTGCTCGTGAGCCCGTAAAAAATGACATATTGATGGAACATTGTAGACTCAAATCTAGTTCATTATCTGTGTTGTCATTTCCCGACCTATGTTGCCATCTTTTGTTTAGTATTTCGTATGGTTTAACTAATCTTCCTTTCCGCTTTTGACATATATTAAACCATTGAATTCAAAATATTTATGTTATTACATGTTTACGATTTAGATAGTATATGTCATGACAGCCAGTGGGCTAGTACTTGTGCTAGGATCGTTAAGCTTTCTACATCGTTTGGAGAGATGAAAAATATGCTGTCAGGACCTTTTCTAAGTTTCAAAGCATCTCATCTTACCTTGTTCATCTCGCAATGACCCATTTGCGTTTTTTTCATCAGTAAAAGTGGGTGAAAAGAGCGTATTATTTATACCTCTACTTCCATTCCTTAAATGAACTGAATTTCGGCAATCGCGTTTATCATCCGATGAACGCAAAATCTTCGGATATGTTCGGATAGCAATTTATCGCATAACAATGTACATGAAAAAAATTCATCTTGCTATTGTTTGTATTGTCTCAGCAATTCCCGTAAAATATAAATCAACATTTTAGAAAGTGTTAATTTATGATATGTAAAATGTATTGTTGCTCTAAGTGTTTTAATAGTGATTTAAAGTGAATGATCTTTTCCCGCGTTATTGTGATGTCATTTGACAAAATGTTTCCGGTTACAGTTGGGTCGTTCCATTTAAATTATACAAAACACGAGAGAGGCGCGAGTAATAGATAGCTTTGATGACACAACTGTTTGTATGACAAAAGAAATCTCGTTTAAAAAAATAAAATAACGAACCAAAGTGCAACGATAATACATTAACACTATGTTTATAATATAACCTAATTTGTATTTGATTGTTGAACGATATATTGCAATAAGTTCACATAATGTAAATGGTCTGATTAATCAATTTCTTTATAAGTATTTGATAAACACTAATGATTTGTAAAAATCATGAAGTGAATGAAAATATTAAAAGAAATCAATATAAATTGTATATATAAACTCTGTTCTCGCATAATAACATTTTGGTTATCTACGGCATTCAATCTTTATTGCATTTAATTTCTTTGAAAAGGTTTACATAAGATTGTCTTGTTTTAGTTTTTCATCGCTATAACCCTATTTTTGTTCTCTTTGGGTAGTGTAGACTAGTGATATTGACGCCACTTGAAGTGAAAACCAAACCGTTTGGTGTGCTCAGACGCATATTGGAATTGCTTGGCCTGTGTCGTCGTTTCTTGAACTGTGCTTTTATTTCCCGACGGGTGTCGAAATTTCTTGACCACTGCCCTCATTTTCCGACCACTGTAGTCATTTACTGAGCATCATGTTTGCATATGAGTGACAATCCGGACCTTTTGGTTGTGTTTCAATTAAAATACTTTCGGAATTGCAACTCTCTGTAACTCCAACTTGGCCTGGCATAAACAACATTGTGTAGGTATCATTCATATTACTTTCCCTCAAATGGGTGGCATTTAATGTTTGATATGGCCCAGATTGGGCTATATTACTTCCTACAAGCTTCATGGAAATATCGTCGGGGCTGACACATTCTGTTATTTCAGCTTGCCCTGTCGTTGTCAGCCTGCTGTAGGTATCACTCTTTGGATTTTCCTCCATGTAGCTAGTATTTAATATTTCGTATTGCCCAGGTTGTGTTGCTTCTATCCCTATAACATTTATTAAATCGACATTTGTAACTCAATGGTTTAGGAACATAAGTTCATGATAGCTATGTACATTAATGCATACTATGTGTTGAGGTATTCGTACTGCACCAAAATCCAACAATTGCTAACGGATTTTGAAATCAACTGTTCTAACATGGCAATACCGAGCCGATGTTACTTATATACTTTTGAATAAATTTAAACAAATAAATGTGAGTAAGTGTATTGTATACCCGAGTGAGTAGTATCTTGCTCGTCGTAATGGCCATGTGATTCCCTTTGTGATGATCTAAAATGGGATTATTTATAACTTTAAAACGATCTAAATATTTATTTTCAATTAACCAGAAACAATAGTTGTAAGATAAGGAAAAAACACCATGAAAAACAAAGTAAACTTGAAGTAAAATAGGTGACAATAGGTTGTATATCTCTCGATGATAGATATCTTTGCCCGAACGTGATCAGAGGAAGTATACGGAATCAACTATAGAAAATCACACGTAGGCGAAAAGCGCCAAACTAGATATAGTAGTATAAACTTTAAACCTTCGTCCGACCAAAACAGTTATAACGACAGCTGCACCAAACGCTACTACAGCACCAACAACTCCCCCTGTAAGTGCACCAGTTGGAAAATTGTCTGTTTTGTTGGGACGTCTCGATTCAACTGAAACGTCAAGATGATTTGAACGTGAACTACATAAAATTTGGTTCGTGAAGTGAGATTCACCACCTTCCAGTGTGATGTCTTAAAGCAATATTAATAATCTGATTTTAAAGATATTTCATTTCATTTTTGTTATGTTGTTTTGGAAATCCGGCGAAAACCCTCTTGCCCAGCTTGGATATCATTTAACAAACTCACATGCGCCCAGGCCGGGAAACGATCCCGGGTTGCTATGGTGACACTTAAAAATAATTAATATCAACATGGCCTAAATGTTAGAAATACGAGTGATTGTTTACTCTTAGCTACCTAGTTGCGTTCACATTTATTCTAGCAGTGCATTTGTGTAAGCAATATTGAGCCGACCATCCACACAACCAAAGTGGCAATGAGTCTCTCGTTCAGTTTATACCACGGCTTAGAGTCGTGCCTTTAAAAAAGAATACGTACTTGTAAAATTGTTTGCTACTGGGCTTGTTCCTGTAGTTTCCATTTGTTTCATTGTTTTATTACACTCGCATGTCCCGACATTATAACATTTATATCCATTTCCCCCAGATTAACAACTCTGACACAAGATGCTTTCCTATCTATAAATTACATTTAAATATACGTGTTGGCACAACGCACAGTTGTATTGGGAAGGACAGAAACATTGTGGATAATTATAAGTACATTCACAGCTAGAACCATACTTTCAAAAGGAACAAATCTCACAAACTACAACTCTATTATATCCCAGGCAAGGATTATCACAGCGACAGAAAAACATGTTTGCTTATGACTTGTGTATAATTAAATAAATTATTCATATATTTATGAAAAAAAAACTTTTTGAAAAAGAATGAATTACGATTGTCTGTCCATGTTTATTACTTTAATATGATATTGTTTGTTTTAATGTAAACTATGTCAACATGTTGTCTGTAATAATCCTTCCTTATGCAGAGCTGACATGTTGGTATATTACCAGGAAGTTAATTAAAAGGTTTTATTTGGCTAGTGTAATCGGGTCTTTTTTACGCAGATATTCTTTCTTACATGTTACTCTTTTCATTTATTGTCAACGGGGACAACGATAGTATCATGTACATAATTACGAAAGTTTTTATTCCAATTAAATACATGTGTGCAAATTATAACACGTCGGTACACTTTGTTTCCATGAATATCTCAAGCGTTGATACAAACAAAATATGAAATACATTATATATATTGTATTTAAAAAAAGCCTTTGTTTTACTCATAATCCATACACACAATGTGTATTTCACTTTTATAGCAGTTGTTACACTACACATACACACACACACACGTATGCCACTACTCCTACCCGTGCCTTTGTGTGAAGTTTTGTTTTGAATACGAATTAAAACAAATGGCACGTCGAGTCAATGCAGTAAATATTGAATAAATTTTACAAACTGAATAAAACTGTCACGATGTTCCCAATAGGTTAAATTACGATGGAACATAACATATTTACCTATTTTTCATCAGGTAATGACATCTGAATTAATTGCTAGTGTTTGTCTTTTCGGTGTTTGTGGTCATATTTTGATAATATTTTGTAGAAATGACTTTGACTCAACATATATACCATGCATCATTTGTGAACATAATGTTAAAACGTAGTTCAATTAAGTGTAAATGGTGTAGTTTCATAGTTCAATAATTAATATCACACACACACACACACACACACACCCACACACCCACACACCCACGCACACACACGCGCGCGCGCACACACAAACGTGCGCGCGTGCACCCACACACGCGCGCACGCACTAGTGGATTCAATGCAAGTGACATAAAATATAAAGTACTAAACACATTATATTATGTTTACCTACAAAGCTTCCTGTACATTTGACATTAATGGTATAAAACTGTGAACAATTAAAAGTTATTTTTTTCAGTAAATATTTTAAAAACGATAATCAGATCTTCCATGAAGGTAAATTATATACTTGACATAACTCACATTTATTCAGACAATTGTCACCGTACCGTCCGTCTGCACAAACGTCACATTTATCTCCTGTGTAAAAGTCTCTACAAGCACACTTTCCATCAGCAGCTAAGCACGTATTTTCTAAACAGCCAGGGCTGCAAGTTGTCGAACAGTCGGTCCAATATCTACCTGCGATACATTTTTCACATGTTTCTCCACTAAAATTACTACTGCAGTTGCATGATCCATCATTTGGTTTGCATATACTGCCCTCACAACCACTGCTGCATTGAAAAGAGCAGTTTGCTCCATATTTACCATTTACACACGAGTCACATATTTTGCCAGTTAAATCAGGCTTACACATGCACGTTCCGTTAGGGTAACATCTGTTGCCATCGCACACATGAGAGCATTTGTTATCACAGTTTACTGTTCCGTAACGACCGTCTTCACAAACTTCACACTTATCTCCTGTAAAATACTCTCTACAGTCACACTTTCCATCAGTAGAAGAGCACGTACTTTCTAAGCAGCCAGAACTACATATATTTAAACAGTCATTCCCATACCGACCTTCGATACATTTTACACATTTTTCACCACTATAATTACTCTTGCAGCTGCAGGTTCCATTTAATGAGCTGCAAGTGATACCCTCGCAACCCCGACTGCACTGCAAAGAGCAGTTTGATCCATACTTGCCGGCAACACAAGTGTTACATGTACTTCCAGTAAAGTCAGGCTTACATGTACATGATCCGTTAGGGTTACAAGTTACGCTATTGCAGCCAGAAGAACATTTCTGATCACAGTTACCTTCGCCGTACCGCCCGTCTTCGCAAGTCTCACATTTATCTCCTGTGTAAAATTCTTTGCAATCACACTTTCCATCAGTAGAAGAGCAAGTGTCTAAACAACCAAGACTACATGGTTTTGAACACTCTTCCCCATACCGATCTGCGCTACAGTTTTCACATTTCACTCCACTATAATATTCCCTACAGGTGCATGATCCATCGATAAGACTGCAATTATTTCCCTCACAACCACGGCTACATTGCATTGAGCAATTTCCCCCATACTTGTCATCTACACACGAGTCACATTTGATTCCAGTAAAATTAGGCTTACATGAACACGTTCCATCGTTTTTACAGGTTTTGCCATTGCAACCAGAAGAGCAATTCTGATCACAGTTATTTCCAATACCATAATATCCGTCTTTACAAGAGAGACAATCAGTATGGTTGGTACACGTACATGTTGTTGTAACACAAGTATAGGAACATTTCGAAGACGGGTTCCAAAATCCTACATTGCACTTAACACACATTAACAGCGTATCGCAAGTTTCACAGCGGTCAAGATATTCAGGTGGACAGGTTATACAAGCCACGACATAAATTAAAAATAAAAGTATATACATAATTAGCATTGTTCTTATAATTTCATGTTTACATAAACTTTAAAGAAATAAGTACTCCAATTTAACACAGACCTAAAACGTTCTTCATTCACTTCCGCGCTGTTGATTTTGACTACTTAAAATTATAATCGAAACCAATGTATTAGCTGTAGAGAAAAGGAAGTTAAATAACCGAATATCTGACTACCCAATTTAAAATCAGAAATAAACCATTACTTTTCTATGTAGTAGAGGAATTTACTACTATACAACGGCATAAAATGTCATTATACATTGGTTTAGATTTAGATTTATATAGCATCGTTAGAACAGTCTAAACAGTAACGGCATAGAGTAAAAACAACAAAATATGCTTGTATCGTTATGTCAAGATGATTTAAGTCACTTTAAATAAATTTTAGACAATCGGATAGGGCAGAACAGTTTTATTATGAAGATCATTATGTCCAACCCGTTTCAGAGAATGTCTGGGCACCTTTTCACCGAGAGCTACGCCAAACAGTATTCTATCATACCGGATGTGTGTTTTCATTCACGTGACAAGTGCTGGGAAAACCCGTCTTACATCCCCATGTAAGATGAGTTACGCGCAACAATTAGCCGCTTTTTTCTTTCTTTTAATGTATTGTTAATAAACAGTATCTTATACTATTTCAATAAAGCGCAATGAAATATATAAGTATGTAAGACTTTTAATTAAATTTGAAAATAAATAATCGTAAAAACGTGATTTGTAGATTAACTTTTTAACGTCAATAGTGATTTTAAATTACTTGTCTTTATGACGTCAGAAAACAACATTGCACGCGCTTTTGGTGAAATGTGCAAAAGAGCGTTTACTACGTCAATGTTTCAACAAATATGAATTTTTAGATATGCCAAAAAAATATCAATCATGTTTATCCGGTCAGATAAAATAAAATCCGACCCACGGGCACGCTGCGTGGTCGGTAACTCGACTTGCCTCGTTACCGGCTTAAGGGCGTGCCCTCGGGTTGGATTTTCCTATCCGTACCGGAAGCACATGATAGATACTTATAATATTTATTATATAAGGCAGTAAGATTGATTCGTTAAACATTGTCAAAACATGCAATATTGCAATTCCAAACTACATGTTGTCCTAATGTATATTATACATAGTTTCATACTAAATGTGTCTGTGTACAAATCGTGAAATTCATATTATTGAGTCAACAACTCAAATGGCTGTTACTTATAATTTTTCAGAAATTGTTTGGGAAAACTCTTATGTTCTCCCACTTAATGTGATGAAATAATACAATTCCAATATACATACTATACATACTTAAGAGAGTGTTTACTAAAGTGGTATTAAGTGTTCGTTTGAGTTAGAGTCACCTTAAGTCGACCTTAAGCGGCAACACGAAGCCAGCCATATTTAATATTTGTTTTAGCCTTTACATTAGAAATAACGCCACTGCAAGTAAGCGGCACATTCAATTCATAGAAGTCTGGTAAAATAGTTGGGAATTTGTATTTATTTACTAAATGTAAGCCTTTCCTACATAATGAAAGGTCTCAAAATGTATTATATGACAGGTAAACGTATTATGGCCATTAATAGTACCACTGATAACAGCTATATGATCTTCCTGGCCTAACGCTTCCTTTTACACATCCCTTCGAAAATAAAGTCAAACGAGGACATTATCATATTGAACCATGTACGTTCTTCCGATGGATCATACCTAGGTTGTTATCATTAATTAAGTCCTCGTTCAAACTGTACGGAACGACATTATATCTTGATCGTGTGTCGGATTATAATTTGAAGGAGATTTTCCATGAAAAAAATGATCAAATTGATATAGTTTAATATTATTCAACTGCAGTCAGCCCCGTTGTATCGAACTCGCTTGGTTCGATAATATTGTTGGCTCAGACAGATTTGTTTCTACTGAATTTAAAAATCCCGCTTGACTCGAATTTATCGGGGGTCGAGAACTTTTTGCTCTTCTCTGGGATTTCGAACCAACAGGTTTGACTGTAGTAATCATTATCACCTGACTTATCATATGATTTTTTTTGAGCAATCAAGTGCTTTTTATGGGCTGCTATTTAACCTTTCAAATGTTGTATTCATAATTATTTCAAAATTAAAAAAAATCTTTATATCAGGCATCGTTTTACACGTTTTGAGAATACATAAGTGACAATAACATCCACCGCTACACGAATTGCAATTATAAGGACAACGGATGACGTAACTTAATGCATCGTGTTGTCAAGGACACCGTTCAGTAAATAACATACTGTATCGGTAAAGCTCGTTCGAATTATAAAATACAGTATATGAAGATACTGTTGTAATTCATCCACACGGTAGTTTTATAATTGTAAAGCCTCTTCGATTTTCAGTTTCTGTATGGGAGTTAATGTGAAGACAGAACAAAAGAAAACAATCTTTAACAAGCTTAAACACTATTTAATAGAGCACCTAACATTATCAGATCGAAGTGTCTACTACTATGTATGCTAGAATTGCATTTGGGTAAATACTGACAACTAAACTATATAGTGAAATATTGAAAAATGGATTAATTATATAAATGTATTGACCAAAATATAAAATGCGAACATGATTTACTGCGTTTTCTAAATAAGATACTAATGCTCGCAAGATATTTTTTCAGTGTGAGTACCTTTTGTATATAATCATTTGTCAGTTTTTCCTGTTGAACAGTTTGTTAAAATACAAAATGGAGTTTTATACAAGTAGACCCAAACCAGTTTCATTTTTAATCATAAGTAGGTTTTGTATTGTTTAAGTTTTATGTTTGAACATGAACGGATTATAAAGATTTTTGTTGACAGTCAGATGAGAGGAATCGAACCACTTCTTATACGGGAACATGTATGTTTTGGGCTTCAGTTTTCTGTCATACAGGTACTTGTACTGGTTGTGAACTATGTCATACATGTACGTGTACGTGATGTGCACTATGTTATACAGGTACGTGTACAGGTTGTGAACTATGTCATACATGTACGTGTACGTGATGTGCATTATGTAATACAGGTACGTGTACGGGTTGTGAACTATGTCATACATATACGTGTACGTGATGTGCACTTTGTAATTGAGTAACGTGTATAAATGTGCAATATGTCATACAGTTACGTGTAGGGTTTCATTTTTGTGCTAAACGTCATCCAGGTGTGTGCGTGCGAGTCTGTGTGCGTGCGTGCGTGTGCGCGAGTCTGTGTGCGTGAGTCTGTGTGCGTGTATGCATGTGTGTGTGTGTGTGTGTTTCTGTGTGTGTGTGTGTGTGTGTGTATGTGTGTGTGTGCGTGTGTGCACGTGCATGCGTGCGTGCGTGCGTGTGTGCGAGGCCGATAAGTCAAATCTCAAACCTACTTTAAAATCATTTGCAAGGTAAACGTTTACGTGTTCGCAGCCACTCTTTTCACTCAAAAAAGCACTTGCGTCATCTCATGACAATTTAACAGTAGAACACCCACGGTTAACAGATCCTAAATCTAGTTAGTTCATTTTATTGTAGCTCTAACAGTTTACTCTTCAAAGCCTGTACCTTATTTTTTAAACGATGTAGAAGTTTTACTACTTTAATTGTAGAAATCTCATCATGAGGAACCTTTTTTTGCAATTATCTTGGCCTAGTTTTACAACATCATGTGGGTTAAAGTAATTAAATGTTGTGTTATGGCTTGTGAATGATCTTAAACGAGTTTTAATTGAGATTGGATTAGTGCGACTATGGTCAAGCTAGTGCGAATTCAATGTAAAGTATTAAAAACGAAGAGAAAATGATTGATTTTTTTTTGTTCGTATATATGAAAAATGAATAAGGCAGGTTTCGACGAAATCTAATCAAGTTTGAATTTCATTTTATTTCGTGTGCTATTCGAAGTGATTATTTCCTTTTTTTTGTTTTAAATATCCATATCTACTTGGGAATTATATATAACCACATGATATGAACAATTCATAAAATAATAATCAAAATGTTTTTCGTAAATATTTTGTACATGAACATATATGTAAGATTCACCTATAATACATATTTCTGCCACATACACATGATTATGCATGAAAAACACAATCAAAGTTTAAAAAGAACATCTTGTTTTATTCGGGATCGAACCGACGCTGGTTCAGATAAGAAAAACATATAATCCGATAGCATAATTACTAGGCCACAAGGAACTTATTCAGTTATCATTGGATATTTTCACAAATTTTATTAAAAACAATTATAGCATCACTTGATAATGTAAATTAATCAATCACGCGTTAGTCTACCATTGCAATGTATATGGAAATTGTGGACTTCAAAGACAGCATTTTAACATATAGCAACATGTTGAGGCCAGGTGTCAGTATCATAGTGTTGACACACTTATCACTTCCAACACGTTATTTCGTCGTATAGAAAAATGCTTTTAACAAAACATAAGCGAGTCTCTTTAGAACCTTAAAGCAGTGCCATGGCTTTATTTTATCATAAAGTGTCGTTTTTCTAAATATATCACAAATCTTTAATAAACTTGTATGCATGCTTAAAAAAGAAAATAGCAAATCTAGGACATAACTGAAGTTTTAAGACGTAAAAAAAGTATTTCAAGTTATACGATGTTCACATGATAGCTTCCTAGGAGTAGGTATTGTAAATCAAGTGTTTGTTTGAGTATACTCGAACACCCTCCACCGCCATCTGATTTAAGGGCACTAGTAATACCGATAACACGCAGGTTTTAAGTAGACACTTAGTTATGCTAGATTTATGGTTTAATTTAATCATGATCACGATGTTTTACAAAGATACTTTCACTCAATTTTTAATAATATGTGCTTTTAAGGATTTTATATCAATTATCAAATATCAATTGTAAAAAACAAAAACAGAAAGTTGATATATGATTTCGAATGCATTGCAATCGAAAAACAATTAAAAGAAAATGGCAAATTTATATTAAACATACATAAAAATGTTCCAAAAAGAAACTATGAATCAAAGCTGCGAAATAAAAATATATTTTCTTGATTTTCTATAGGGTGAAATTCCAGTTTTATATTTAAACGCTGCCGAATACGTATCTTTAAAATAATGCGGTACATAGGTTTACGTCCGACGGAGTTCAATACCGGGTTTCTCTCTAAATACTCCTTTAAAACATATAAAGAGCACACGCGAGGACTTGTGCGGCTACATTTCCCGCTCTTTCATTTTCTCTTTCATATATCGATCACACCAAGTAGCTATTTGTATCATTTTCGTTGTTAAGAAAATTAAATCCTGATAAATTGCAGGTAGTCTGACTTCTTTTTTGCAGTAAACAACTGCTCGAACTATCATTTTGTATTTTAAAAAATGGCCCTTACATAGAGCAAGCAATAATAAACGAAATATAAAGCTGTAAAAGTCGATTAAGGCTTATCAGTGCAGATAAGTAGCACCTACGTCATTTAAAAAGGGACGGGAAACGGGCCATAATAGTCGATATATGATGTTTTTTTCTCTAAAATATTATGCTTAATGGTAAATTAAAAAATAAAAATCAATATGTACTTACAAATACGATGTTAATCAAAGCAAATAGTTTCAATCAGATGAGCTTTTACCCATTAGTGTTTTGTTCTTATTTAGTGATCTTTTCCATTTTCTATTTTTCAACCAGCTAAACTTTAGTTTAAACATATTTTATTCAGTTCGTATATACTAAAATAACAGTACAGCAATAAGTATGATGAAATGGGTCGGAAAACAAGCAATGTAATTGCTTATACTAATTCCTTTCCATGTAGCAGTGTACAGTTACGAATTGCGTAGAAAGTCAGTGTATGATGTAAACAGTATGACGAAAGATATTATTTTAAAAACTGTTCAAACTATTTTCTACATTTAATTTGAATGTTCTGGAATAATAAGATAAATATAAAAAAGACAAACAAACAAAAAGAAAAAAAACGCAAAAATATTCTGTCACACACACTTGAATTGGCATCAAGGGTAAGACGATCATTACCGAAAAGAACATTTTTTACAGTAGCAGCACAAGGTAAATCATGGATAAAACGGTCACGCATTAATTGATACCTAGGACACTGAGTGAGATAATGTGACACAGTTTCAACGGCACCACAAGCACAAAGGGAGGAAGAATAATATTTCTTCTGTGAAGGTCATAATTTAATGAGCTATATCCTAATCGCAGACGAGCATGATTAACTTGATGTTGTCTGTTTCCTACATTACACAGGAGTTGGGATTTCTTTGGTTTGGTGTTATGTTGTGATTTAAACTCGCTGAGAGTAGGTGTATGTCTGATATCTTCATGAAGTGAGTTCCACTGGCGAATAGTCAGGGGTAGAAATGAAGTAGCATAGGCTTGAGTTTTACAAGGGATGACTGGAACATCTGAGCAATTTCGTAAGGCATATGGCTGAGCTCTCGGCTGAGGAATAAGATTTGTAAGATACTCTGGAGAAAGACCATTTTTCATTATAAAGAACAGAATGAGTCGATGTTTGCGTCTCCTTTCCGCAAGTATATCCCAGTTAACGTCAGCCATAAGCCGCTCAATACTACAAAGATTGGAAGCACCGGTTACAATTCTAGCCGCCTCGTGTTGGACAGCTTCGATATCATTTTTTAATTCATTACTACAAATGTCCCAGACAACATCGGCATACTCGAGTAAAGGTCTAATAAAGGTGACATACATTTTATCCAAGGCTGCACGGCTTGACGTTCGACGATATGTGGGATTGCCATTTGCCATCTGAAGAGAAGGTTACCCCAAGATGTTTATGAGTGCTAATTTGAAATATGGGTACATTGTCGAGATAAAGTGGGGGTTGATTTTGTTGTTGACCTTTACGAGAAAAGAGAAAAGTGAATGTCTTGGATGGATTAAAAGTTACTAGCCATTTCTTTGACCAAGATGATATTTGAGATACGTCATGGTTAAGGTCGGCTGCAAAAGATACGGGGTCTCGACAATAATGTAAAGACTGGTGGCATCTGCGAATAAGCGTATGTTTGCCTTAACGTCATTGACAATGTCAGTATTGAAAATAAGGAAGAGCAAAGGACCAAGGATAGATCCTTGAGGAACACCAGCGTTGATAGTGAGGATTCCTGAAGCAGAGTTGGATAAGACTACCCGTTGTTTGCGGTCAGAAAGATAAGAAGAAAACCAATGAAGAAGTGAACCACTTATACCGATGGATGACAGCTTATGAATAAGGCCATGATGGCAGACTCGGTCGAACACATTTGAAACGTCACAAAAGACAGCCCTTACTTATTTCCCTTAATCTAAGGCTTTGCTGACGTCGTTGTAAAAGAAGGCTAACTGGTTGACGCTAGAATCGCCTTTGATGAAACCAGATTGGAAGGATGTAAGTATTTTATTCGAGATGACGTAGTTGTAGAGGTATTTGTGGATATAGCGCTCCATGAGTTTGCCAATACAACTTAGAAGTGATATTGGTCTATAATTGCAGGGACTAGATGGATCAGATTTTTTGAAAATGGGGCAGACGTTCGCCAACTTCCATGGAGAAGGGAAGTTAGAGTTTGCCAACAATCCGTAAAATATTTCGAGAGAGGTACAGCAAGACGTATTTGCCCTCTTTAATAAGTTTAGGACTAATCGAGTCAGGACCACTGGCTTTACTAGGATCAATACAGGAAATTGCATCTCTAACGTCCTGGCTTGTCAATAATATTTATGAGAGGAAAGTGGATGGAACGTTCTCAGTGTAAAAGGGGATGCTGCTGGGGTTCTATGGTTGATTGTTTGCTAAAGTATGAGTTTAGAAGGTTCTTCTTCGGAATCTGCCTTAATTGTTTATCAATAAGAGTTGGAAAAGGTGAAGATGTTTGTTTTTGAGTTAATTGTTTAGCTAGTTTGAACCATACTTTAGTTGTTATGTTATCAGAGTTAATTTTGTTTATTATTTTATGTTCGTATTCCTTTAATTTTTCGAATTATATTTGTTGCTTCGTTTCGATAGTTTCTGAATTGTTCCCAAGCCAGTGCATTATTTAAATGTTTAGCTTTTCGGTGTAATTTGTTACGTTTTCTGATTCGTTGTTTTACCTCTTTGTGTATCCAAGGGACGTCGCCTGGACGAATAGTTACGTTTTTATTTGGAATACTCTCAGAGGCTGATCTTAAGATTGAGCTAGCGATTTTGTCTGCGGTAGCATCTAGATTTTGATTGTTTTCGATGAACGACCAGTCGGTGGATCTGAGTTTATCGTTATATTTTACATAATCGTCTTTGTCATATAACCATATTTGGCGCTGAAAATAAGTCTGCTTAGGTTTTGTGAATTTTAAGACAGCAACAGTCGGACAGTGGAACCGGACAAGATTTGGAACAAAAGGATCTGCGAAGAAACTTGAAATAACTTGATAAGTGTGTTTAATGAACATGAGGTCAATAAGTAAACTAGAGTGCTCGGTGAAGTGAGTTGGTGAGTTAATGAGCTGTTCAGAATTTAGGGAGTCTATCAATCTACACATTTTATTTGACAAATTCAAGCTGATGTTGATGTTGTCACCTGCTACAAGTATGCTGTCAACATGCTGGTTGAATGCTTGGTCGAGTGAATGTTCCATGTTAAGCCACTGTGTGTTATTTGAGTTAGGTGGTCGATAGATTCCGCCCACAAGTAATTTGCGCTGGCATACATGTATTTCAACCCATACCGCTTCGACACCATTAACATCAAGATCATTTCGTTGAATTGCATGCAGAGTATCTCGGACATATATTGCGACACCCCAATCAAGACGATCGTTTCTGTCACAACGAAATGTTGTTTTTTTAAAATTTGGCTAAACGTTAACTTTCCCAAAAGGTCAGTCTATCGACAAGATATTCGGAAGAAAAAGAACAAGTCATAGTAACCGCATTCACTATTCTTGTAACCTAACAACCCTCGCTAGATGTCAGTGTTTCTATGCTTGGTAAAGTTACTGTTTTAACCATTCTGACATATAAAAGTCAAACTACCAAGCTGACCGAACAGCGAGAATCGTGCGTTTATCAAAACAAGGTTGTTATGTATTATCGTGCTACTTAATGCACGATAGCTGCTGATGCATCAATTAAACAACGAAAACACTCCCTAATATGGCAAAATCATGTTTTTAACAGATGGATAAGGATATACAATCTTTACATCTCAATATTTCAGTATATTTTATTGTAATTGAACACAATTGCATTGTCTTTTGAACGTTTTATTCACAAATCAGATTATGTAGATAAAAACACACTTATATGGTACAAAATGCTACAATAAATCATGCTTATATTCAAGCAACTTGGTTCGGATACATGTAATAATCTACATACAAGATTGATTACCTTCTTGGTATATATTCAAGATTAAACTCAATATATACATAGCAATACATACTAAACTAAGCTCAATGTTTAAACAATGTATTTAAAACTAAACTAACTTGCTTATCACATCATGTCAATTTCAAAATTATTAGGATACTTCACAACGTTATATGTTATGGTAAATGATATGTAAACCACAATATATACACGGTACTGCTTTATTCGGGCAATGACACATTTAATTTTAATGTTCATTTCTAGGTTTATTTCTCGATTCAGAAAGTTATCTGATTATAGAAAGTGATGCGTTAGCATAATGTGATTGCGCAAGATCAATTTCGCTACCTTAAATTAACCTGAGGAAATTGTAGCCTGGAGGAAATTTCTCACGAACGTCTTCCTCAGACACAAGCCCTCTATAGTAACATTGCTGCATAATTTGATTTATAATTAGGAAACTATCTGCTTAATTACTGTCTTCTGTCTGTAGCACAGTTGTAAGTAAGTATGTGGCAGCGGTGTCTCGTTCCTTGTCGATATGCGGAATCATTTTATCGTTTTATAATTTTCTTATATAATTTGCACAATTAATAAATACCACCTTTGTTATACCTACGAGCGGATAATTTTTCACAGGTCCGCATTATGAATTCTCCCTAAATGTTGTATTATTGCTAATACGACGTGTCAAATGAGCTTACGTTTTAGACGTGTAACAGTAAAAGCATGCTCATCAAAATGCAATGTAATAAATTATGGATATGAAGCTAAAGACCCGAGCCCAAATAATTACCTAAGTGAATATTGGCATGTACTCGCTGCCGGCATTGATACATTCACTACCTGTTTTACATCTTGATTAGAACACTTTACTTTTAAAAGAAGAAGTGCATATCTTACAACAAAATATTATTATTTACAAACAAACTGTAACACAAATAATGAATATAAATAAAATGAATGTTCACATGTTTTCATGGGGTGACTTTGTACTATATACGTACTTCAACCCGGACAACTTGTTTATAGTGCAGAGTAAGAGTTGTCATAAAATCCGAAAAGGACAGCTCACATATTCATCTGGTTTGGCGAAAGCAATACTTATAGAAATACATTGTGATTCAAAGAAATGGAATTGTCAACAAAACAGAACCTTCTATATACAGGTACATTGCACAGGCAGGACAAACTAGTTATGTTCAAGCATTGACAATCGTTTGTATACATTTATCCTCTTCATCAATATCATTGGATCAGCTTTTCCTCATTTTCCGAAACAGTTGACTCACTTTTTTATATTTTGGTAACCATACGAAATAATTTTTAGTTAAGCTGTTGTTGTCTTTCTATTCTTTCATTTAGTTTAAGCATCTGATACACTTGATATTCTAGCTGTGAAATTTGCATATTGGCTGTATTCAAATGACTTCACGTAGGACAACACGCATTCATGGCAGAATTCGAACTGAGCCTGGAGATAAATAACAGCATTCGTGTTAAGATGTGTAGGAATAATTCAAAACAATTACTGAGGACTACCTCTTGAAATAAGTGTACGATATTTACTAGATCAGATTATTCATCTTTTTCTCGGTAAATGGTATATAAATAAACCAAATATACTGTTTGAGGTAGCAACGTCTGGAAATTACGATTTTTCAGCTGGTCAAAGAGTCTTCAAGCATGCATAGTCAAAGATAGGAAAAGTATGTAGTATTGCTTAATTATATTCATCATTAATGGTAGTTTACAATACCTTGTTAGGGATTGCTAATTTTCGTCTTGACTTGACTTTCCTGATTGTGTTAACAACGCTGACTTCCTGGTGTATGCCCATCTTTTCAACCAGAATGGAAACAACACAAAACAATGCGCCTTTTCCCGCCCCGTCTCTGCAATGAAATTGAATAAGAGTCAAATATATTCAAACAACGTTAATAATTCATGTTAACAATGTAATTCAATTATTAATAAGCTGGATGATAACTGATAAAGTCCAATACAAGGTTTAACTGGCAAATGTTAGTGCAATTACATAACATAAGATCGTATTGAGTTGTACTGCCGCTTGATTCGTCTCAATAGTTCCCAGTATAATTATTAATACACGACAATACGCAGAGGATTTAGTTATATTTACTTATTTACTAGTTCCCAAAATACTCTGAAAAAGAGATATTTTAAGACAAGCGAACAAAACAATATGATCACGGTTTGTATTTCATGTATAATCTTCATTGACAATAAAGGTAAGAAAAACATTGCAGATACCCTTCATTGACTCAAGTGTTTTTTGTTGAGTAACTACATCCTTGTCATAGACCATCATCCCAAAGGATGCCCTCAACACAACTCATTCATCAAAAGAAATTGTTTGAATATACCCGACTGCTGAAAAAAAGTTTCTATTTCAATGCGTTTACAGATATGATAAATTTATAAAGAAGATCCTATACTCACAAACAGTGAACAAGAACCGGGCCTCGGCTAGAAGTTTTCCTTAAGTTGGCGTCAACGCTTTTGATAAGATCAAGGAAATCTTTAGTTGATCGCGGGATGTCACTGGTATTATCCCATGCATTGAATTCAAAGTGGGTGACTTCCCTTTCAGAAGGTTGCTGTTGAAAATTAAAGTATTGAGACTCAGCAATAAATTTATAATGGTGTGATGTATGTAAGCAGTTATTTATAAAATATCTTAAATATTCGCTGATAAAAATATGTGCCAGCTGAAGTGGCACAACAATTCAACTAAATGAAATGAAACGTTGTTCTAATATGTATAAACACAAACTGAATAGCTATTATAGCTAAGAAGTATATAGTTACCCCATTCGGTTCATTGTGTTTGATCGTTAGGAGTCTTTTTGTGCAATAGCCGTGGTTTTCTTGTTTGGTACACCTGACTTGAAACATGCCCTGTTTCATTACGTGGTTTGCAGCAGGATAATACAATCCGACATTTTGCTTCTGAAAAATTGGCATTTCCAGTATCCTTAATTAGATTCACAGTAAGTTGAAAGTATCTCAGTCAGAGATGATGGTCTTTTAAAACATATAATATAATCCTAAAACGATATTTACCATCACTGACTGATACTGGTACCTCTGACTAATTCAAAGTCTTGGTATCAATTATTTCATTCATAAGTTCGATGTTTATAAATTAATAAAAATACATAGCTAATGTTTAATCATGAATCAATCTTACAACTTTATTGTAAACGTAGAAGACCATACTTTTTGTTCTTGTGTTGAAGGTTCAAAACATACGAAACAGGTGCAATTTTCCTGGAACAGCAGTGTCAAAAAGTCAGTCACAGTTTCTTTCAAAGGACTTTGTACAACTAAGAAGTGATCCTTCTCTTTTAAGCTCTGAAAAAAGAATGACATCATTGGCTGATTGATTGATACTGATGCGCTTGGCACATTGAACTTGTCAATATTATTTAAACACTCACTGCTGTGTATATTGGTAAGCATTAGTTTTGATTATTGAAGTAAATGAAGGAAAAAAACGCTACTCACGTCGATGTAAACTGCATTAATATATCCAGAAGCTCCAGAAGGACTATCTAGGAACAGACACGGTCTGTTGTGATCTCCTGCAATATATATCATTAATTCGGCTGAAGTATTTAAGGTATTATATTGCAAGACAATTTCGATCCATTTCCTTCGAATTAAAATTGAACGGCATAAACAACATCATTTCACGAGTTGGGTGTAGCATGAAATGATAACATTTGTAAAGCAGTAAGCTATACTAAGTAAAAAATATTCTTAAAAATTCTTATCAAGCTTCAATTTATATAATATTTAACAAACAGATTTGACTATAGAATATTTATATCATTCATGCAGCAGAAGTATTTAAGGTATTACATTTTAAGTCAATTTCGATCCATTTCCATCGAATTAAAATTGAACGGCAAAATCAACATCAATTTACAAGTTGAGTGTAGCATGAAATGTTAACATTTGTAAAGCAGTAGGCTATACTAAGTAAATATATTATAACAAATTCTTATTCAGCCTCATTTTATATAAAATTAACAACAACAGATTTGGATATAGAAAATATATATGACAGACATATTTATGCCCCAAGGATAAAAAACATTACTTGCCAACTCTCATCAGACTCAAAACGTTCGCCTTGAATCAATACGTGTTGTATAACAAGGTTGACAAATGTGAATCAATGCTTTTAATAGTCTACACAAGTTATAAAATGTTTTCTTACATACTTCACAAAATACGCCAAATATTCAGAGAAATAAAGGCGTGTCAGCATGTTATATGCAATATTACTCAGGTGACGACCATTTTACGCACTTTATTTGACTGTTTCTATCTCCTAAATGAACATAGTTTTAGTCCTTATAAATAAACATTATAAAAGTGTCGCAGTATTATTTTGGTTGGTGCATGTGTATAACGAAGACGAGTGATATCCATCAAAATACTGGAATTGTAGCATTTTATAATCTGTTCTGCATGATATAAATATGAATCCATAGCAAAGGCAACAAAAGTCGAAAATTGAACTTATTTTTAACTCAATATATTAACAGAACAGAACAGAACAGAAGGGAAAACAATTAACAATGATGAAAGAGCGTCCGTTGTGCTACATACGAAATGTCTGTCAACTTGAAGAACTTTTGTTAAATGTTTTCAAGACGTCCGTCAAGATTTGTAAGTTATACATATAACTGGTATACACATTGTATTGAGTATAGATTATTGATTATAATACATAATCTATAAATATTGAAGTTAACTTCATCATCTGACCACTGAATATAAAAATTCATTATATTTTACAGCGAATGTAATGAATCATCACACAATAGCACATTAAGCAACATCATACTACCTGGTATGTCTGCAAATGCTCTGTTCTTGCTTTTCATTCTTTTATTCCGTTCTACGGCATGCATTTCCTTATCCGATTGCTTTTCTAAAATGGTTTGCATCTCCTGCATAATCATATAATTAAGAATATTTGCATAATTCATTATTACCACACATTTGTTTATATGTATACGTTTCACTAGTTTTGATATGGACTTTATCAGGGTAGTGGACAACGAAAACGTTGAATAGTGTTTTATTTGCAGGGAATGTATTTGAATATTTACATCGAGTATAACATTGTCATTAAGTATGAAATAAAGAAAACAGCTGTCACCTGAAACTGTCCGTTGAAGTCCTCATCCCCCATTTGCCTCATATACTGGCGAAAATGTTTTCCTCTTATTGGTTTGCTGATATCACTCAGTGAACAGACGAGCGCTTTGTGTAAGAACTCGTACTGGTTCTAAATAGAAACATGCACTTCGAACTTGCCATTTGTTATACTGAACTGAAGTTTACTGATTTTAAACAAAATTCAATAAGATGATATTTGGAGGGGCGTAAAAACACATTTCAAACAGTAAACAACGGCGATAACATGAAGGGCCAAAACAGAAAAGAATCATATGATTACGACACTGTCATTAGACGATAAACATATGAATATGCTACAATCAACACACTTATTATACCGGTTACTAGTGTGAAGGTATTTACATAAAAAGTTCAAAAGCAATTACGATAATTATGTTGGAATGCCAACTTCATTGTTTAATATATGGTTTGTTCAGCCTCAGCGACACAACTATTATAGACATGTTAATATGATTACTCGCCCTCAGAGCAATGGCAACATATTCTAAGGACTTCGAAATAAAACATAATATTATAACGCACCATGGTCTGTATCATGTTGGCCCTATCGTGTCTCATATTAATCACACAGCCAGGGATGTGTATTGATCCCTCACTCTCTCCCTCCTTTGTCAAAATATCTAGAGCGATGTATGTTCCAGTTCTTCCAATTCCAGCACTGAATGAGGCGATGACAAATTATTCAAATGTTCGAAATCCGTAAATACACATAAGATAATTCAACATAACTGTTTCTATGACATATCAACACATCCGTATAGTTATTTTTTGTTCAAAATACAATATTTTATTTACAAGTGTGTTATTGCTAGTCATACGAATGCTGAAAGCACTGTTGTATCAAACATAGCCTATATCGTACCACAAATGACATGTTCATAACAAACATTAACATTATTCAAATCAAAGTAAACATTTTGATGCTAAGTTGAATGATTTGAAACAACTGCGTTATGCTACTTGTATATGTTAACTTGGAGCTAGTCCAAATAGGAAAAAAATACCTGCAATGAACGAGAACAGGACCATCAAATTGTCCAGGTATGGTCAGCACTCTCTGTCTGAACTCAGTGATTCCTGTCACATCATCCGGCACACCTTTGTCAGGCCAGCAGGTAAAGTGAAGGTGATGAAGTTCTCTGGTCTCGCGACCCTTTGAAATTTTGCAATAAACAAGAACGAATTATGTTTGTCAACTTCATTGTTTGCATAATGTTTATTAACTGATATATAAATAAAATATCTCACACACAGTTCAAGATTACAAATCATATTGATATTGCAGCTGTATAAGTTGTGAAGTGTAGTTCATCGATATTGCTACAGTAACCTTAGTTTAAAATAAGTTCTATAGAAGGCTCATCGACTCGTTTCTGTCAATGTGATTGTTATTTCATAAGCAAAGAAACCATCATCTAGTCTACTGTTACGAAATTGCAATATTTGATTAACACTTTAACACTTTAACTTAAGAATTTAATTGTTAGATACGTTTTTATATCATAAACATTGAATGAGGAAGTTTTATTTGAAAATGTATGCTTTGCTTTAATCTACTGCACACTTGTTTGATAATCTTGATCGCAGTTGAATGATAAATTTGTTTGAATAAAAAAAAAATTAAACTTTTTGCAAACTGAAGTAATCTCAAGATGTGCAATGTATTGATTTAGTCTCAACAAGGAAGATATTTTGACAATTGAATATCGTTCAACTGAATGATAAACGTAACACAACTTTATGAAAACGGATGGGAAGTTTATCTTGTCAAACAAAATAAAGAATTTACTGAAATTCAATTTAATCCAATCAGGTATAATACTTTACTGAACGCGTTGCGTATATTCTATATATGAATGTAATTGAATATGATGGTTCGCTCACTAACAGTGCAAAACTGCTTAACTACAATATAAAATTAACATAAATATTTAAATAAAATACTGTTGTTGGTTTCAATATCAACACCTTTGAAATTGTGAATTCCCTCCTCGTATAGTCGGCATATTCATCCTCGTTTAGACAGGAAACAAAATACATTCCATAGTGTTTACTGGTTCCAGGATGAGGCCAATATTGCTCGCATTTGTCTTTCTGCAAGGTAATGCGATATTATAGTTAACCTTTATGAGATTTCATTGATCCGCATAAGCTGTAAAACATTGTCAATAATGTTTTAAAAAGAGTCCTTTTGTATGCTATCTTTGATGAATATCCTTGCGATTAAAACAAGGATTTAAACTATATGATTGCGAATGAATCTTTTAATTGTACGTATTGTGCAAATATCTTACCCCATCTTCAACAAGGTTGGTCAGCATGACAATTTTCTCCACTTTCTCTTGCCAGATCATCTGCCAAAATGGACTGAAATCCCCGAGCTGCTTTGACATGGGACCTATAAATGTACGATAAGGTCGATAACTCGTTGCGTGTTAAAGATCACATGCACGAAATAATGTATACTGACGTATTTTTATGCACACTTCAGGCAGTTTTGAGTATCTTTGAAGGACAATATATCCTACTTGTAAACGTATTTTCACAGTAAGGAAGTAAGTTGTAGCATGAGTAAGAAATCGTCTATCATTTGCCTAAACTATGAAATGTTATAATTCAAACAATTGAAACGCATGTTTTACCTAGGGCTGCAATGTAAGCATGTCGTTTATTGTAGCCCTGAAATAAACGTATATTGTATGTGTTAAGTCGATCACATCTCAATTATCACCTTCAATATGCGAAAAACACTAGATACTAGACAGAATGTTGTCATTATTGTATTGAATAAATGTTTTGAACATGTATCGTTCACTTAATATCAAATGAAGACTTATAGGCAGCACATACGAATTACAAATTATCGCACACTTACATCTATAAAACTTGCATTGATGTAATCAGTCCGACAGTCGCGGAGCTTGATCCTTGTGTCGTCGTCTGTAAATAGATACTAAATTGTATCACATAACATACAACAAACATTCCCATGTTTAATGATTTCGTTTTTTGATTATTTTATTTATATATTTAAATTAGACTAACAAATGGCACATTTACCTCGAAGCATAAACACGGGAAATTTGTAGACAAGCAACAAGTTTAAATAGAGAGATAAACATGTCCTGGCAAATGCCTTTTTGGGATCATATCTCTTAACGCAATAACGGTACTAAAACACAAACCATACATGGATATATTCCATTATATCTGTTCCGATGTTTATGTTCCTGCTTCTGCGACACGGCGTATGGTTTTGTCAGTCCAAAAGGAAATTTCTGCAAGAAAACTGGAACAGTCATAATTATGAACGTTGACTATCAATTTTACACAATCTTATTAATTCCACAGTTCCATTCAGTTGTCGAATGTTTTCATTAAGATAAAAATGTTTTGAGATATTTAACGACTGAGTGCACAAAACAAGTAAGTGTTTATACCTCAAATTCTTCTTCAATATCTATGTCAGTTTTCTCCATCACGTATTTCGTTAAGTTGTTCACATCGACTTTTTGATTATTGATTTTATCAGCGTTGTTGTAATATATACCGCCCTTCTCTTCAAATGTGATTGCTTTTGCTCGAGCTATTTGGTCATCTTCATCTATAGGATTGTTGTAGTATTATTATACCAATGAACAGAAATGACACTTTTAAGTCATTGAATACATGTTCGTCTATTACAGTACACACTTATTGACTAGACAAAATTACTTGTTGTTTACCTCCTTTTTAACATATTCCAAATTCGAATTAATATACACATACATACAAAAATAAACATAAAGCATATCTCAGCACATTGCAATACAGGTTAAAATATTGTACATTTTAAAGTATACCAATTTCAAGGACATCATCTTCAGTAGTTTCTTCTGTCATCACCAGTTCAACGTGATGTGTTTGTATGTTTACTCTGTGTCCTGCCTCTTGTTTGGCGTTCTTTTGAACAATGCCTGAATCATCAGGTCCATTCGATATGTCTTCGTATAATTTGTTTCCTTTAAGGCAAATAAATGTTGACATAGCTCATATCTTAAACATATACAAAAGGTAATATATAATTGTCGAATAATACTTGTTATCACATTACATGTAAGTCATATCCACAGTGATATTTTTCTAATGATTTGGTGTCCATCTCACATCCAAAGGGTCTTGGGTTCGAGCTACAAACGGCCACCCACAAAGGACATAGACAAAAGTTCCTTTTGTCTACCAAGAACCCCTACTCGAAAATGATGTATATCAGCTTATAACTGTTTTCATAATCAAGCTTAGCAACATACGTATACGTTTGATTATTTTACCAGTTTCATCGTAGTTTTTGGTTAATGAAGTGTGAGGGTGATTTGACTGATTGTCACGACTGGATCCCATTTGCTGAGCGGGAACAGATGAGTGTCCTATAATAAACAGATTGATCACAGGCTTTAAAAGAATATGAAATAACGACGCTTATGTGTTTTTGTTGTTGTATTTTGCCAATGATACCCGTATATTAGTATAAAAGAACCAAAGTACAAAAGGCCAAAAACGGACAATACTAAACGGACAATATAGCATTACTATTTTTCTGCACTGTAGCGTACACAACTGGCTGAGGTGAATGTGTTTCTTCGCTGAGTTGTTCTTCACCTCGTGGCTTTTTCCAGCATAACTCATTTCTTTGAAATGCAAAGAAGACAAAAATGTCAGATGTTTTAATGAATAATAACTGCATCCATTAGCAATAATAATTATTTCGTTAAATATAAAAATACTTCGTACAAAATATAAATATTCTTCGGTATAAATAATTATCTTTAAAGTATACCTTTGTTTGAGAACGATGAAAGCTACGATAACCGCTACTACTACAAGAACAGCACCAATTGACCCACCAATTGCTGCACCAACGTTTGTTTTTTCTCCCTCTGTCGACTCATTCGATTCCGCTAAATATATCATTAAAATAATCAAAAATATTAAGTTCCTCTTAAAACTTTAATTTAACAGAACACAAAGTAAACAAGCTATTTTAAAAGTTCTCCTTATTGGCACATGATTTCATTGGACTACATAAAAATAAACTCAGACATGCAAAACGATCACACAATTTTTTAAGATTGTAGCAAACGTAGCATTCGTGTTTCATCGAATTTTTATGCACGTTTGCCTTATTTCCATTGTTCTAATGAATCTCCTAGTATATATATATATATATATATATATATATATTTGATTATTTACAATGTAAAATAGTATCATAAGAAAACATAGAATGTAATAAGCTCTTTACTTAAAAACGTATTACATGAATAGCAGAACTCACATGCATTCAAACAACCGTCACCGTAACGCCCATCTATACAAACGTCACATGTATCTCCTGTGTAAAATTCTTTACAAATACACTTTCCATCAGTAGAAGAGCAACTGTTCCCATCACAACCTACGCTGCATTTCAAAGAACAATGTGCACCATAATTTCCATTAACACAAGAGTCACATATATTTCCAGTGAAATTAGGCTTACACGTACACGTCCCGTTAGGGTTACATGTTTCGCCATTGCATCCAGAAGAGCATTTCTGATCACAGTTACTTTCACCATTCCGCCCGTCTGCACAAAAAAACTCACATCTATCTCCTGTGTAAAAGTTTTTGCAATAACACTTTCCATCAACAGAAGAGCAAGTATTTTCTAAGCAGCCTTGACTGCATGGTTTTGAACAGTCTTCCCCATACCGACCTGCGATACAGTTTTCACATTTCCTACCACTATAATATTCCCTACAGGTGCATGATCCATCGGTTTGACTGCAAATGTCCCCCTCACAACCTCGGCTACATTGCATTGAGCAATTTGCTCCATACATGCCGTCTACACACGAGTCACATGTGCTTCCTGTAAAATTAGGCTTACATAAACAGGTTCCATTATGGTTACATGGTTGGCCATTGCATCCAGACGGGCATTCTTTATCACAGTTATTTCCAATACCGTAATATCCGTCTTTACAAGAGAGACATTCATAATATTTGGTACACGTACACGTTGGTGTAATACAGGTATAAGAACAATTCAAGGTAACGTTATAATATCCTACTTTGCACTCAACACAATTAAACTGCGTATCGCAATTTTCACAGCGGTTATTGTATGCAGGTCGACAACTTTGACAATCAACAACAATAATTAAAATTAATAACATATAAATAATTGCCATTGTGGTACTAATTCAATATTCAAGTAAACTATAAAGACATTAGATATTATTCCAATTTAACACAGACTTGTAGCATTCTTCATTCATAGCCGCGCAGTATATTTTACAATCTAAATTGATAATCGGAACCAATGTTTAAGCTGTGAAGAACAGGAAGTAAAATATTCAGAAATACCGAATATCTGACATATGCTCCCCAATGTTGAAACAAAATTTAAACCAGTTGTGTGTTTTGTAGAAGAGAATTTACTCATTTACAGCGGTAAAAACTGTTATTTTACATTGGTTGAAAGTTCAACATTTTATATGAAACATCGTAATAACAGTCTTAAAGGCGACTAAACACAAGATAGTTTAAAAATGGACAAATACGGTATTTACAGCGGTATAAACTGTTATTATACATTGGTTGAAAGAGCAATATTTTATATAAAACATCGTAATAACAGTCTTAAAGGCGACTAAACACAAGATAGTTTAAAAATCGACAAATACGGTATTTTCTTAAAACAAGCTTGGCATTGTCAATGCGATCTAGTAGTAATATTTTTACATAATTAAACGAATAAACGCAACAATCATGTTGCTGTCAGATCTGAGTTTCCCCGTTTTAATAGCGCATACTAATTTATGAGTTAAAAAAATATATGTTGATAAGTACAGATAAACATACCGAAACCTTTTTTTAAATATCTGGGAGTTACGTGGTAGACAACCACAGTACATTTCGAATTGGAAAAATGCACACAAACTTAGAAATATGCATGTATCATAAGAGATGTGATACATAGGTAAGACAGATTCGATGTCTTGAACACAACGATGTCACATTTAGGCAAGGTTTTGTCAAAAAATAAAATTTGTTTCTTGTAACAGTATCAACTGATATATATTCTCTTAAACATTCAACGGCAAAAAAAGAAAAAGAAAACAAAAAAACATGTGATTATATATATCATTACGTCAAGATGATTCTAGTCATTTAATCGTTTATACGATTGCCTAATTGGATAGGGCATATTTTTCTAAGTAGTTTGGCATGCCTTACCCATTTTGAAAATATATGTCACTGTATAGTATCACCGATTACAGGTTTTTTTCTTCCTTGTTTAACGCATTTTTTTACATATCCCTTTGCAAACAAAGATAAACGAGGACATTATATGATGAAATCATTGAACCCTGTAAGTTCTCCCGATCGATATTGTTACTCAAACATACCAAGGTTGTTATCAATATAATAATCTTCGGTGAAACTGAATCGATCTACACTATAAATTGATCGTGTGTCTGATTTATGTTTTGAAGGCCATTTTCCCTGAAGAAAAGATCATATTTATATTGTTTTAGATCATTTAACTAGATTACCACCGGAAATCTCTTATAAACTTTTATAACAATCAAGCTAAAACGTTTTTGCTTTGTTTAATAAGAATATCCAGCGTTATGATATAGAAGTATATTTTTCTAACTATGTTAGAATTTCATTTGGTTTAAAATAATTAAATAGTCTCATATATCCAAAATATAAATGGCAAAAATATTTTGCTACTATTAATTTAAGTTTTAAGATACATGTTCGCAAAAGAAATTCATTTTGGCGTGAGTTATTTTTATATTGTAAAGTCATGTTCTTCCATTTAAACAGTTTGTAACTAACAACAATATGAAGCTACATATAACGAGACTAAACCCGGTTTCATTATAAATAATAGACGGTATGTGTATTAAACAGATTTTATGTTTGAATATAGACGGACTTTAACATTCATATGAGTATGTACAAGTACGTGTATGTGTAGGGCTTCATTTTTTATTCACTATGTCATCACATCTACGATGTGTGTGTGTGTGCTGTACAATACTAAAATGGCATGTACGTTAGTACGAGCAAATGTATATAATTATGCGAATATGAGGGACCGGTGAGTACACGTGCAATTTTAAACTCATTTGTCACGTTCATCTCACCGTTATAACAGCCTCTCTATTCACTCAAAAAGTACTGTAGTAATCTAATGACGTTTATAACTCTTATGCAGCCACGGTACATAGATCAGAAGGCTAGTTAGATCATAATAATTTATATTAGCTCAGTCAGTTTCCTTTGATAAACCTGAACTGGGGTCAGTTTGCGTTACAGGCAGACAGCTTTGGATCTAGACAACTTTTACATAATACAAGTTGATTAGGGGCAATGCACGCATTATGTCGGCGTTTGAGTAATAGCAATAACACCTTGTTTTTCAAGCCATATATAACTTTTCATTGCATGATTTGAAATAAATGTCATATTGAGTAACCTTTTGTTCAATAATGCCGTCTTCTTTTTCCGACGAACCTTAACATCTTTACTGCGTAAGAACTTCATAATGTGGGTTTAAAATAAAATTAAATATTGTTTTATACCTATTGATCATCTTTAAAAAGTGTTAATTGAGACGAAATTAGTGTGAATATAGGTGAACTAGTGCAAATTAAATGCAAATTATCAAAAATCAATAAAAATGAAAGAAACAAAATATATATATTTTTTTTTACTTGTGTTTTAAATATCAAATCTACGTGGAAATGCTATATAACAATAGAAAACAAAACCATAAACAAATCATTTAAAGTTATCAAATGATTTACGTAGCCCATATGTTTGTATTCTTTACATTATTGTAAGGTTCAACGTGAAAACATGCTTTTCCACAAACACATATTCTTTTCACGGTAATGCATCGCAAAATACTAGTGTTTTAATTGTTATACTCTTTGATACCGAAATTGCAGAGAAAAATATAAAAAAGGTTTAAAAAGGAAATCTAGTGTCATGCCGGATCGAAAGTACGCTGGTAAAGTAAAAAAAGGTAAAAACATTCATTCGTTCATTCATTCATTCATTCATTCATTCATTCATTCATTCATTCATTCATTCATTCATTCATTCATTCATTCATTCATTCATTCATTCATTCATTCATTCATTCATTCATTCATTCATTCATTCATTCATTCATTCATTCATTCATTCATTCATTCATTCATTCATTCATTCATTCATTCATTCATTCATTCATTCATTCATTCATTCATTCATTCATTCATTCATTCATTCATTCATTCATTCATTCATTCATTCATTCATTCAGTTTTTTTTACATTGAAAACCCTGAATATTTTTAATCAAACGTGAGCCGTTTACATTATAAAAAGTGCGCTTAAATATCAAACGCCAAAGACATTAGATACAAAATAAACAATCAAATACAAAAAACATGGAACAACAGCATAAAACTCCACGAAAAATACAGAGCTTATATATTATATAAAAAACTAGGCGTGCTTATCAAGCCTATTAGAACCTTAACATGAGTGTTTACTCTTTGGCTAAAATGTCACTTAAATACGCTCAATAAAACAGTAATTTCAAAATTTCACAGCCAATTTGTTGTCTGAAAGGAATACCAACCCTTGAGTTTATTGGGTAGGGAATCGGAAATATGACAGACAAATATCCCATTCTCACTTCCAATTCTAAGTAAAAATATAAAATAGATTCACTCCGTTCTGAAATCCCTTCCATACACGCGATGAAAAACATTTATCGCATTTTTTTTATTTATTTAATATTCATTTTAGTGTAGTCATCAAAGATAATGCTCAGGTGCTGTCATACGACATTCCATAGAGGAGTTTAAAATGAGAACGAATTTTGATTTCCTCATTAAATTACTATACTGCATAATTCAAATATTAACCAGTTTACATGAGAAAATACTAAGAGTATTCCGTTATACCCCGTTTAAGACATGTAAACTATTTTTTTCGCTAGAGCGACCCCTTTTCAGTTGTTAATCTTTAGTTTGTATGAGAATAAATAGACGAAAACACGTTAAAATGTTACTCGTTTTATTTGTTATAATAAACGAACAATAAAGCAACATTTACGACGGCATCCATAGTAGTCTGATTGATACCTAGTATTTGTTAGATTTGTTAGTACGCTATAAAATTTCGATGTTGTCAGGCAAAAAAAAACAACAACAAAAAAAAAACTGTTCGTCTGCCCGTTACTTTTATATTCCGCTTTTGGATACATCTTCAGCAGCAACCTAGGAATACGTTAGTTCCCACCAATAAATACGCTGCATTTGCCAATTTCTTCGTCTAAGCCCATCAAAAAGACGCGGCAAAAGCCTTCTACCTTGTGTCAGTCCGCGGTTCAAAAAGTAGTTTTAGGCCAAACCTTATAGATATTTTTTATTTCGATATCTAATAAACTTTAACTGTTCTGCTATATAAATACTTCAATTTACGATCATAGTGTAAATCAATCTTACATAATTAGATGTGTTACTTCGCAAAACTCACGAAGCAATATTCGTAAACATACAAGTTAAGATGGCGCCACAAGTACAAGTAATAAGAATGTTATTTTCCAATGGAATTATGACGTTACCAATGAGATACGAATAGGGTAAGATATACTCTGTCACAAGAGGCAATTGTTTTATAGGGGTATATGCAAGAAACCTTCTTCAATGGTAATTTACATGCAAATGTCATATATTTACGCGACCTGTCAGACGTGTCAGAAACTGGGCACATCGAAATCTATAGATATCGTCGTAATTATGGAAGTATGCTTAAAGTTATTGTACATCGTTATTGCTATATCCATGCAAGGAAGCAGGGCCAGTCCCTCACATTGTACTATTTTAATAATATTTTCTTATTTCTCCTTTTATTTCAGATCAGCGAAATGTTTTGTAGATATAGGCATGTTCCATTAGCGGTTTTGGATAGAAATTGGCAAATTTAACATAATGAATCATATATAACAAATCTTTAAAAGTACAATCGTATAGTTAGTTATAAAACTGTGCATATCTAAAAAAAGTATAAAAGTGTTATTTAATGTTTTGAAAAATAGTCAATTTCCGGATATGAAACGCATTTTGTATTTAAAGGGATGAGACACCAGTTTACACAATCAGAATGAAAAATGAAAATTTAAAAAAAAATGCATACAGTTGACACTACATTTTTTTTCAAAAACAAACAAATTGTGACCGTTTCCTGGACTTAACAGTATCATTTGATTTTTAAATTCTTACTAAACGATTTGTCGACTATTTATTTGTTTTAAGTGCACTTTCGCTTCGATTTCGTTCGACAAATAAATATGTATTCATATAATTATAATTGTCAAAATTGCAAGGACATACAACTTCAAATTAGGCAAAAGGTTTATTAGTACTGAGTTTTGACCCTATTTGCAGATTCAGACTTCACAAGGTGCAAGATGAGTGAACTCAAAATGTAAAAAAAATACACGAGAGTCGAATACGACATTTCGGATCACAATGCAATTTTAAGAACCCTTCTATTATATAAATTCTGGATACATCACGTTAAAAAGACATGTTTTTTTTTATAATAAATGACGCTTTAAAGACGCACTATTTATTTTCATGACGTCAATTTGGCATCGCGCAATAACACGCTTATGATGTGACATCATTAAAATGGAATACGTCCGTGTAATATTGGAGTTGAATACGGACTGGTGTGTTTTGCGACAAGTAGTGTTTGTGGTTTTAGGATTGGTAAATAAGAAGGACAAATAATATTTCAATTATTATTATCTATTGTTAAATTACAAGTGGAATGATAACTATATCATGTAAACTAATTATTGCAAGTTCTTTGTTTTATCCTTACGATATATTGCAATAATTGTACATTATGTAAAACAATTCGTTTAATTGTATTTATTCGTGACCAATCAGTTCTGATGAAAATATCTGCAGAACATGAACAAAACATATACATATCATAATTATAATCATCGAAGATCTTTGTCACCTCTTTATGAAAGTGTGATGTTTGACAGCCGATTGTTCATTTCTTTGAATAGTGATGTACTAATAACAATAGGTCTGTCTTTCCCGTGATTTTAACTTTGTCTTCTCATGAAGATATTACAATTAGGTACATGCGTATCTAGTTAACAATGTAGTCGTCAAGTACGACAAAGTATGGACTATACAGTGTTCTTGGATAATATAAAACTTGCCAAATCACTTATTTAAACAAACATGCAATCGTAAATGATTATGAAAAACAATTGTCATATTGCAACTGCAGGACATTCATGATAGAAACATGAACATTACTTATTCGGGGAATATACTGAATGAAGACATTTACAGCAATGCCTATTTATTAGTCCGATATAGGGTAAATATTTCACCTTGTATTTCATAAAGTAATTACAAGGCGATGCGCCTACAACTAAAACTAAACCATTCGCATTTTCGTGTAGAAGAACACAATGGTCAACAAGATCAAAAGCTTGACGACGATCTTGAATAAATGATTCCTACAATATAACCACAGTTGTATATATTATAATTATTGTATAAATTAATTTCACTACAACTGTTTAGTATTCTATTTCTTAGTTTTAAGAATAATTTTTCGAAGGTTAAACACCTCGAACAGTAATCCAATAATAATCATGTCTTGACCTGTGTTGTCATTTCTTCATATTTTTGCCTTGTTTGGCCGGAGTTTACAATTTTTTAACGATACTTTCATTTCTTTAGCATCATGTTCGAGTATGAGTGAGAATCCGGACTTATTGTTAGATGATCCATTGAAATATTTTCGGAATTCTCACTGTCTTTACTTCCAGCGTGTCCTATCCTTGAAAGCCTTTCGTAGGTATCACTACTCTCATTTTCTTTTAAACGGGTTGCATTTAATATTTCATATGGTCCAGATTTATCACTTTTACCATCTTCAACATTCAAAATCTCCATTGTGCTTCTGCTAGAGCTGGCACCTTTTGTCTTTCTAGCTTGTCCTTTCGTGAACAACCTGGTGTATGTATCTCTTCTGTCATATTTCTCCATTCGACTGGTATTTACTGTTTCATATGATCCGGGTTGAGTTGTATTTCCTCCTATAATATTTCAAAAATCGACATTTTAAAAAAAACCATTTTGTATGAACATGTGCATTATTAAATCTGTATATTTATATAACTTTGTTGTTGGTATACAGTGAAATACCGTTGGCTCGAACTCCCTGCAACCGCCAAAAATACCTATTGTCTCGAAAATGCTTACTTCAAGTATAAAGAAATCGGTCATTAACACCCAGTCCCTGCTAACAATAAATTCGAGCCAAGCGAATTCGAACTACGGGGATTGACCACTTCATTTTTTAAGTTTTTAATTAATTTCTAATATCCGATTGATAATACAATTTATATAATTATATTTATAATGCATTTACCAAGGCCTCTGATCTTTATTGCTTACGTAATTTTTACACATTTTTTTTATAAAATATGTTACCAATTACTAAAGCATTACGAAAGAAAACAAATACTCTTATGAAATGTTAGTTCAAAATTATTGACGTGATACTTACTGACGTTACTGTTTTAATATTTTGATAAATAATAACAAATTAAATAATTATAACTTAAAATTTATACCAGAAGTTGTAGTATCAAGCTTGTTTTCATAGTCGTGTGCCTCCTTTTGTGATATTCTGAAGTTTAAATTTTAACACGTTCAAATCAATAAAGATTATCTCATTAGCAATTAAACAGTATTACAACTATTCTTACCATAATTTCAACAAAAAGAAGAATTGCACTCGGAAAATTACGGTGAAATTTGTAACAAAACTTAATTTATCTGCAAATGATATAATAGGTATATGCCCAGACATGATCAGTATAACTGATCAACTAAATGTTTGCGGGAATTGTACCAATATATAGTAAATATCACTGAATTATCAATTGTATTATCCCGACAAACCTTCGTATGACCAAAACAGTTAAAGCGACAGCAGCCACTAGCACTACTACAGCACCAATAACTCCCCCTGTAAGTGCACCAGTTGGAAAGTTGTCTGTTGTGTTGGGATGATTCTGCTCAGCTAAAATAAAGATATGGTTTTTAATGCCAGCATCATAACAATCATTTCGTGCATTTCAGTACGGAATGCAAAGCGGTAGGTCATGGATCAATATCGATAATCTGATAATTAATGAGATGTAGTATGTTGTTCTGTGTTTTACCTATAACGATGTGCAAGAGTGAGCTTTAAGAAATATCAATTAACAATGGTATTCTATGTTTTAACCCGTTTTACTGTAAGCATCAAACGTAGACGCACACGGTTGCTCGGAATAAACTTTGGCATCATAAAGTGAGAATTCGGATCAGTTTTTCAATGAAATATCAGTTTAGTCCTATTTTTCTATTTAATTAGAAGCATATAATAAAATGAACACTAACAAATAGTTTACTTATTATGTAATCCAACATTTGATGGCCACTTGAGAACTATATATCTAACTCAAACCAAACAGCATCCACTATGTTAACACTTTACTGAAATTGCTTTAAAGCAATAAACGTGTAATATTCTGGAATGTGAATTTAATAAATTTGACAGTGTTTACATTCACACAATATGCATGACCTTAATCGTATGTACAATAGCGATTTTGGTATTTTTAGCAATCTTGTTGAGTACACAGCTGGTTTAACGACAGTGTATATGTGTATACAACTACTACTCGTCGCCAAACCGACCTTGAACACCTGTCAGCTTCTTGACTGTCGTTAAAACCACACTCGCCCGCATGAGCAAGGACAGGACATCGCTGACTTCCGGAGTATTAACTTCAGAGCAGTTACGCCCATCATTATATACAGACATCGCATTAACTCCAAAATATCCTTCACTGTCACAATTTCCATCTAATGTATTAAGTCTATTAACACCTCAGATGAACTTCTTATGAACAACGATGTCCATAGTTACCATCGCTAGAAGTTTCGGATTTCATACCTATAAAATAATTTGAATTAAAACATAAGCCGTCCATGGATTTTCAAGTGTTCGTATTGCAATCATGACAGCTTGATAAAAAAGTTCAGTCAATTAAGTTCATCAACACAAACAACACTCACACTCTCAGTACAGAACAGGCGTTTGTATGTTGATTCATTAACGCATATGTGTGTGTTTGTATCTCTCGTTCAGTGTATACAACGGCTTAGAATTGGGCCTTTTAACAGCGTATTCGTAAAATTGTTAGCTAATGGGCTTGTTCATGAAAATACCAGTTTTTCATTGAATTTTATCACTTAGTATTCCATATAAGTACATCTATTTCTACATAACCCCGAAGAAAACGTCTGATAACAGGTGCTTTCCAATCCATCATTTCCGTCTTTGATAAAGAGACAGGTTAAATTGGTGCACTTGCAGATCTAGAAGGTCAATTCGTCGTGCTGTTTTACCATTTCTTCAATTGTAAATGTTGGCCATTAGTTCATAATTTTCGTTTTAAAAGACACGACACTTTTTCGAAAACATTATATGAATAACGTGTTCTTCTTAGATGTAGTACTGTTATATGATATAACACTTTTTGTTTTATTCAAAACTATGTCAAGTGCTTTATCTGGCCTTATTAAGAGCAAACAGCTTGCACAATAAACCTACGCAGGAACTAAATCCTACAATTTTATTTGATAATTTCTAGTTTAATCAAATAATTTTATTATTTTACGCATACATTCTACTTATATGCTCAGGATAGTAAATAATCATTTATTGTAAAAGGGGACAATTTAAATATCAGTAGTTAATACTTAGGTGTTTATTTGAATTTTATACGTAGGTGCAATTTATAATAAAAACACATTTCAATGGTGATTTTATAAGTTTATTTCAACAACATATATATTGCATCTTGTTAATTGACTGAAAAGAAATCTTGTTTTTACATGATACAGATACATAATGCGTGTTTCACTTAAATAGCCTTTGTTACATTACACGTGTATATGCCACAACTAGCACACGTGCTTTATTCTAATGTTGTCTTGAGAACTCTATACTAATTTTCACACACATTATACAATAAATAATTATAAATTATACTGACTAAAAAAAAGACTGTCACGATAATCACGATATCACGAAAAGTTTTTAATTAATTCTTCATTTCCGATTGAAAATGGTAAATAATTATATATAATGCATTTGCCAGGCCTTTGATCTTTGTGATTGCTCTATATATGTTATTCTATTTCTTTTTCTATGTTACCAGTCATATTTTGATTGTGAACCTACAAGTCATTTGACTTATATTAAAAATATGCAATGCATCATATTTTGTTTGAAATGGAAATCATTGTTAACGTAGAGCAATTAAGTTTAGATGTGCTAGCATCATAGTTCAATAATGATTAAAAATGCATAAAGGACAAATGCCTGAGCGAGTCGCTGTTGAATTCTGCATTTATTTATCCAAATTTTAACGATTTTCCGTTAATGATGTGAAATGTTGTCACACCTTGTCGAATAAATGCAGAAGTGATATATAAGATAAGTTAGAAAGAGGTTTGTATGACGTTACTTTTTAAGCAAAACTTCCAGTACAATTATATTAGGTAAAACAAATCGTTAACAGAACTCACATCTATTCAAACAATTGTCACCATACCGCCCGTCAACGCAAACGTCACATCGATCTCCTGTGTGAAAGTCTTTACAATCACACTTTCCATCAGTAAAAGAACAATTATTTTCTAAGCAGCCTCGTCTACAAATTTTTGAACAATCATCTCCGTATCGACCTGTGATACAGTGTTCACAATGTTGTCCGCTGCAGATACATGATCCGTCTGATAAATTGCAGGTGTTCCACTCACAACCTCCGCTGCATTGCAAAGAGCAGTTTTCTCCATACTTGCCATTAACACAAGAGTCACATGTACTTCCAGTATAATAGGGCTTACACGTACACGTCCCGTTAGAGTTACATGTTTTGCCATTGCATCCGGAAAAACATGTCTGCTCACAGTTATTTTCACCGTACCGTCCTTCTACACAAACGGCACATTTGTCTCCTGTGAAAAAGTCTCTACAAATACACTTTCCATCAATAGAGGAGCAATTGTTCCCATCACAACCTACGCTGCATTTTAACAGAATGTACCATAATTCCCATTAACACAAGTGTCACATATATTTCCAGTAAAATTAGGCTTACACGTACACGTCCCGTTGGGGTTACAAGATTCGCCATTGCATCCAGAAGAGCATTCTTGATCACAGTTACTTTCAACATTCCGCCCGTGTACACAAATGTCACATCTATCTCCCGTGAAAAAGGCTTTGCAATCACACTTTCCATCAGTAGAAGAGCATGTATTTTCTAAGCACCCCGGACTACATTTTTCTAAACAGTCATCTCCATATTGATCTGCAATACAGTTTAGGCATTTGTCACCACTATAATTACTTTTGCAGTTGCATGATCCACCACTTGATTGACAAATACTCCCCTCACAACCATCACTGCATTGTAAAGAACAGTTCGCTCCATATCGGCCATCTACACACGAGTCACATTTACTTCCAGTAAAGTTTTGCTTACATGTTACACATGTTCCATTATTGTAACATGCAGTAGCAGGGCATTGAGCCAAACATTTCATATTACATTTACCTTCCAATCTATAATATCCGTCTATGCAGGAATGGCAATTTATATAATCGGTACATGTTCATGTTTGAGGAGTGCATGTATTTTTGCAGTTTATACTTGTGTTAAAAAATCCTGGCTCGCACGACTCACAGATTAAATCTGAGTTACAGAAACAATGCGGATATGTGCAAAAACTTTCACATTTGTCACCATATTTCCCCGGTGGACATTTTTCACAAACCACGACACTTATTAAACTAAATGATAGTAAAATGATAAGCATTGCCGTATTTATTTTATGTTCATCCAAACTAAATCCAACTTAGGTCAGAACTGAAAGATTCTTTATTCATCACCGCATAGTATATTTTTACTACTAAAATATTCGAAACCAATCGTTTTGATATGAGAGACCGGGAAGTTAAATATCAAGGATTATAGAAGATTTGTATAATACCGCTCAAGATCAGAGTTGAGATTCAATATAAATCAGTTTCAACTATTTTAGTCGAGGATAAATTTAACGCAGCGGTTTAAAATACCACCTTATTCTATATTTTGTCCATGCCCATAACTAATACAAAAACAATTGTTCATAAAACGAACACGATACTAGGTTCATACTGATTACTGTATTAATATTAAAATGTTAACCACAGAGAAAGATCTATCAGCTTTAGATTTAACAACATTACAATGTAAAGTGCACTTTCCCTTTATGTAGCCTAACACTAAACTGTGCTCTTGTATAAAGGCACAATGGTCAACACCGAAATTAAACGATACACATACTCAATTCTTAACAAAAACATTACCACGATATATTCGGTACCAGGGAAACACGAATAAAATGCAATGTCACAGTGTGAGGGGATCTAATTTGATTCAATATGATTTAATAGGCTGTGTATTAAAAATTAGTAAGTAAGAAATGCAGAAAGGTAAACAAATATTTCAGGCTAAATATGTTTAAAAGATGATTATGGTCTCTTTCAATAACTCATAAGATTGAATAATGCGATGAGATATAACAAATGTCATGCTTAAATGGTTTCGAAGAATGATTGGGTAAGGTCCACCAAGTTCTATGTCAAACGGTAATACCGTAAACGGAGGAACAGATCGTTTTGCTTTACATTGTTCCATTTTCCATTGAACGATTCGATGGCATACTGTGGTTAAAATGCGTATCAGCTGATTTCGTTATATAAAAGTAAGACTCATTAATTATGTTACACCCAAAATACAGATAAACATATACAAATCAAGAAATTAGTACTTAACACCGATTTTATACTGGATTAGAAAAGAAGCCTCCAATGACGTCATAGCGGTATGCTTCATGGGCTACCGCTATGATGGCACTGGTAAATTTTGCTATGCAGTAGAACCTCGTTGGCTCGAACCCCAAGGGACCGGCGTAAAATAATAAAGCCTCAGAAAATTCGAGCCAAGCGAGAATGCTTACCTTCAGGATAATGAAATCGATGCGTTACATCCATTTAGAGCCAACGAGGAATCCGAGCCATGCAAATTCGAGCCAACGGGGTTCGACTGTAATTGTATTTTATGATCATATGCGTTATGTAGAAAAATCATATTTGCACAATTTGGATTATATTAATCAAATACCGAGTAAAATTGGATATTATTATTAAATTTGTTTACCCAATCTTTATGTAGACACTTCCTTGATTGATTAACATATGCGGGCATACAACATGCATGATTGAAACATGATTAAGATATATTTAGGTCATTTATGTTCATATTAAACGAAGTCATACTGTAATTGTATTAAGTTAAGCGCGTTGCCCATCATATGACTGTCATGCCAAACAATATTCACATGAAATGAGTCGTTTAGATAGTGTACATTAAATTATATATGCATTCTATGCCAGTTGGTATATTTAAACACGAACACGGATTTGATTCATTTACATATTCAATATTCCTAACAATCAACCACTAATACTAGATCGAATAGATTTCGAACCGAACGGGGAAATATACAGCCAACAGTCGTTCACAACTGTGTGATCATAACGCAAACAGCACACGAGGTTATAAATCAACAGAATAAGCCAGGTAACAGACAATGTCCATGAAGCTAACAGGGCAATAACCAGTGAATTCGAAGATAAAGAACCTTTGTGAAGTGTTTCGTCTAATGATAATACCGCTAAAACGGCAGTGTTATGACCCATCTATCGTGATCGTTCAAACTTGTACAGTTGTATTGTTCCCTCTGTATACAATACCCCTTAAATATTTAACATACAATCGAACCCTGTTTGCTCGTACTCGCCTGGCTCGAAAGCCTTGTTAGCTCGAACTGGAATTGTAAAGGTTCTATTTCTTTATACTTTAGGTAAGCATTCCCGCTTGGCTGGAGTTTGCCGAGGCACGGGGTATTTTCGCCGGTTGCTAGGAGTTCGAGCCAACGGGTTTCGACTGTATGTTCAAAAAGAGAAAGTTCACACTAACTGATTTTAGTTCAGTCGGTTTCCTCTATATAACCTGTACTGAGGTCATCTTGGATTAGCCTCAGACAACTATACAGCTTGACCACTTGCACCTTATGTGGTTAGTTTAAACATTATATATTTTACAAGGATTGTGAAGAAAGTTATGATAAGCTTTACTAAGTCACTCTTGTTGGCACCATATTGTGCGTGAATGTAGTCCTGTGTTGTGTGGGTGTGTGTGTGTGGGGGGGGGGGGTACCGGATAAATGTATATATATATATATATATATATAGCATTATTTTGTAAAAGGTAGCACTCAATGCATGCTGCTTTACTGATACCCGATGGGAAAACGTGTCGTGATATGAATTAGTTTAGCACTTTTGGATAAAAATAATGTATTTTTATCCAAAAGTGCTAAACTAATTCATATCACGACACGTTTTCCCATCGGGTATCAGTAAAGCAGCATGCATTGAGTGCTACCTTTTACAAAATAATGCTTATTTCAATTCCGTTAACACTCAACAATATCCACTTACTACGCGATATTTGTGCAGGAAAGTACTTTTTTCCTTATGATTTCTTTCACTAAACAATCCAGTCCATTGATATATGACCTCATTTCCGTAACGGAAGTTTCAAGGAAATGTCGTGTTTTGTGTAGTTGCGTTGGATTGAAACAAAGCGTTTATAAATCGAAGTAATCAAAGAAGACACCAAGACATGTGACAGGGTGAAACAATCAATAGTGTAGTGTAACCTTTAGGTAGATTTTCTTTGTGTTAAATTATAGTTTATTTACGAGAGGAATCAGAGATACTGTCGTTTTTTGTAGAATTTTGTCGGGAAATATTAGCGTTATAAATAGAGCTGCACATGAATTTAGTGCCTTTGTAATGTATGAAAACATCGTTGTTTGTTGTGTATTTATATGCTCTTGCATAAAATATAGGCTATTATAATAAGAACTGTCATGAAAACATCGTTGTTTGTTGTGTATTTATGTGCTCTTGCATAAAATATAGGCTATTATAATAAGAACTGTCACTAACCCTGAACTCATTGTTTAAATGTATAATTCATTCCATTACTATTTTAACCTTCATGTCATTGTTATCATTCTAAGAGCGAGTTATTTAGTATTATTATACCTCACTCTTCGCAGCTGTCAGTGAAAATGGTATTTTTAGTCTTTAAAATACTACAGTTTTTGTTCGGTATAATAAAATAGATATTGACTGCCTTGAGGGTGACAGTGCATATTGCCAACCTTCGGAAAACACTGTCAAAGTCGGCTTCGCCTCGGTCGACAGTATTTACCTCAGGTTGACAATATGCACTGTCACCCTCAAGGCAGTCAATATTTATATAATGTCTCGAGTATTGTCAGACAATGCTATTTATTTCATTGCAGGATGTTTTACCGATACTGCCATTTCGGTGGATACAGACATGTGTTGAATGTGTAGATGAAATTATAAATATCGAACAAACTTTATGTACATTGTCGTCATTTTAAGCGATGGTAGAACCAAAATTTACAGACACAAAATAAAAGAAGTATTACGATGAACGCTTCTCTGACGTTCTGTTTTAAGTCCCGTTTAGCATACTCAACGTGATACAGGACATTCACGCTATCAACAGTGTTTGACTTGATGTTTTAAGTGTTTTTAAGGGAAATTAAAAACAACTCTAATTGCAATTGAAAAGCTCTGCCATGACTTGATTATGTTCGTCATGATATAGCTATAACGAAAGCACAACCTTTAACAAACTGTTTAATGTCTATATATTATATTTTTTGTTTTATAACCCTCTTAATAAGTGCTAAAATGAAAATTAGAGTTAAGACTCACGCCTGATGCGTTATACGTAACATGACTCTCCCTTGCTTACAAACCAGCACGTTTACCGATTTAATGTGAACACACAGGAGTTAAAGCAATTTACGTCATTTAAAAATGCGAACGGCAAGCTGAAGTCTAGTTTCGAAGAAATCGTTAACATTTATAATTCTGTATTAAAAACTATGGACTTCAGGTATTCAAAACAAATGAAATTATAAATAATGATTAAACTGTGTCTGCTATCAAAATGTTATCCCAATCAAAGTTTCTTCACATGTTAAAGTTATCATGATATAGGGCTTATTAGCTAGTACATGTGGGTCAGTGGATACATTTTGTGAAGAGGCAATATGGTTTGTAACTGTAGTAACCAGAGAGATGTTGACCAGTTATTCATAGCTCACATGTTCTGCTGTTTCTTTAAATGTCGTGTATACTGCTCCTCAATAGCTGGGTCAATCTAAAAAAGGTATATGGAGAAGTCCATAGATCGTGTTTAGGACAGGGTAATAATTGCTAACAAATTTCCAACTTGCTAAGGTTAGTATATTAGTGGCTTGGGAAAAACGTTTTTTGTTATTACGTGGAAATGCTTGTAAATGAAGTGTAGTATAAGTAGACATTTGAGTTGATTGCGTTTAAAAGTTTCAAGTTGTTTTATTGGCCGCGAAAACAAATAAGAGCAGGAACAAAAAAGAGAGTAACTGAATTCATAGGTTATGGTTAGTAGTTTGTAACATTATATTCCTTATATATTTATGATGTTCAGCTGTGTTCTACACTAAACAATAGAATCAATTTTTGGTTTGCAATACCATTATTCCGGCGCCGGTTTTGTGTGTAAACACTATATTTTTGTTATACATAAGTTTATGTTCAGCAAATTTTAGTTATACGTTTTCCTTAGTTCCTTATCAATCCAGGGGTCGCAGGTTCGATTCACTAAAAATAATAATCGTCTTCCGGGAGGAACTTTAAATCGGGCTCCCCTGTGAAATAGCTATACACTGGTGCACGTTAAAGAACCAGGGTAGCACTAACCACGGTGAATTTTGTTTCTGTATCTGTCTGTGCAACCTTAAATGACTAGCAATCTTAACGGAGCACTCGTCGAATGGGCAAGGCCCCGGTTTGCCTTAATCGATTAGCGAAAGCGGCCGAAGGACGGGAACCATCGGAAAAGCGTTGAGTGTTCCGGTGGTTCCCGCCCTTCGGCCGCTTTCGCTAATCGATGAAGGAGAGCTGGGTACCATGGCATTTTGACAGAACAATGTCTGGCTAGCGCTTGTGATAATTCGCATTTTGAAGCATTTTCGTCGTATACTGTTTCTCTCGACAAGAATACCGGTTGTAACGTGTATAAAACGGGCCACTGCATCTATGAGCCAGGTAACCCATGGAAGTGCAAGCACTTATTTCCAACGGGGTCCTTTGTTTTTTGCTGAAGGGACAGCATGCGGAAGAGACATTGGTGGGATACAAGAAGGTCCGGGTGCAATACCCTAGCTCTTTTTTGAAGAAACCCCCTGGTTCTTTTACATGCTCAGTGTAAAGCACCGATACACGGGGTACAAATTCCATGGTTAAACCAGTACTGAGTACACCAGTTTTCCAAGCACTACCCTTTGAATACTGAGCGCCAGGCAAGGGAGCTACTTGTACCAACTTTTAACGTCTTTCGGTATGACGCGGCCGGGGATAAACCAACGACCTCCCGCTCCGTAGGCGGACACCTTAACCTCTAGGCCACGGAGACGGATGTAACTAAAACTCTTGTACTAAATTGTTTTTTTAGCGAGTGGTATATGTGTTTAAGAGTGTGTAATGTTGATTATATTGTCATTAACTATGCAATACTTTAGGCGTTCACAAACACTTAATTAAGCTTAACAATAATGAAATTTATATGAATACTTTATCCACTAAACTTGTCTTATTGTATGTACATCCAGTAAAACAATCAGCAGGCGTTTCTTTGTTTCTTTGTCGAATAGTTTCGGTGTTGGATTGTTTAACATTTATGTATGAACGATGATTCATCTCCACAGATTCATCTCTCATCTTTTCCCATATAAATTAGTTAGATGTAAGTTTAAAAACTATACTCCTTTTATATAAAAACATTATAATTATAGTAGTGTCGTTAAAATGACGACCGAAATGGTGGTTCTGTGGCTGATATTTGTACAAGCTCAAGGTTAGTATTTATCCCTTTTCTCTTATTTCGCAAATCACCTTTTCCCCAAAAAAACGAGTTAGATGTAAGTTTCACAACTATACTACTTTTATATAAACACATTGTAAATATAGTAATGTCTTTACAATGACGACCGGAATGGTGGTTCTTTGGCTGATATTTGTGCAAGCTCAAGGTTAGTATTTATTCTTTTTTAACGAGTTATACGTATGTTTCAAAACTATATTACTTTAATATCAACACATTATAAATATAGAAGTGTCGAAACAATGACATCTATAATTAGCAGCCTATAAATGTTATCTTTCTTATGGTAGGATCCCTTTAGTGTTGCTTTATGTTGTAAAGTGAGCTCCCTCAATTCTGTGAAGCAGAAGTGTATATCAATCATCAAAATCAGCTATCACAACTTTATAAGTGTTTGCGTGATACTTATATTTACACCAATAGTTCATTATTTCATTCAAGAATTGTTAAAAAATATTTCATTTCGTTTAAGAAAACCTTTCAGTAATCATTTCTTACCCATTCTGTAAATAGAACGACCCGACTGTAACCGGAAACGTTTTATCAAATGACATCACAATAACGCGGGAAAAGATCATCCACTTGAAATCACTTTTAAACGTAAAATTGAAACACTTATGGCACTAATACATTTAAGATACCATAAATTAACACTTCATAAAATGTTCATTAATATTTCACGGGACCTGCTGACACAATACAAACAATATCAGGATCATCAATTTACATGCATATTATGCGATGAAATGCGATCCGAACATATCTGAATATATTGCCTCCATCTGATGAAAACCGCAATTGCAGAAAAGCAGTTCATTTAAGGAACTGATGTTGAGGTGTTCATATTACTTAAACTGACGCGATTTGTTGTATAGATATACTTTTGAAACTAAATGTTCATGCAAAAGGAAAATAAAACGGGATATGTTTTCATTATGTGCCCTAATGTGCTATATTTACATTTACACTTCATTCCTTAACGATAGTTGTTGTTTATCAATTGCACTTTATTTCTGTATTCTCTCCTGTCATTGGGCGCAAAAATACCAAGGGGCGGGGCATATTTACTGCGGAACTATTTTTTTACTGAAATCGTAGTAAAATTATTGGCAACATGCAAAACTGTAATCTGCAGTAAAGCAGGTAAAACAAAATGAGCAACGATAATTTGATTGATTTTTATGTAGATAATTTCATGATGGATGAACAGTTGAAGAAATGTTTGTGTTTAAAAATGCTGTTAAATGTAACGCAAATGCAAAAACAGTTAGTTCAAAATAACCTCTATAACGGGTGCTTGTATGACGTCATGAGTGAAGTTTTACATTAAGCTCGATTCGGGCCGCAACATAACTCGGCTGCTGCATTTTGTTTCGACGCCTTTTTTGCAGTGTTCATTCGTTTTAAAGTGTTGTTTTTTCGAAAATTGACTGGATTACTGGGATTATTTACACACAATACCTATTGGGTAATCAATTAATTACCTATTCAGTCCTATTTTATCCATTATTTGTTTTGATAACTAATTTAAGCCTGAAAATTTTGTAAACATGTTCTTGATAAAATGGACAGCATCTTCAGCATCAGAGAAAAAATATTTGAAATTTCTATGTTCATTGCATACGACGTAATGAAATCATGTCCATATAAGTCGTATGTTATGAATAAAATCGACAGAAATAACTAAAGTTCGGAGGAGTTAGTCGTTTTAGACATAATTTAGTGCTTTAAATAGTCAAAACAACTGCAGAAAAAGCTATTTGGTAAACACATCAACTTGCCAGGAAAAGACAACTCAGCAGAAAATATGTAAGTTATATGTGGTATATTTCATGTTTTGGTACTTGTATGCAGCTACATTATATATTCTAAAATATGTTTTTGTGCAAAAGTGCATCGTTGACCAACTTTCGGTCAGAAACCAGCTCGCTCAGCCTTCTTTGTTATGATGCGGGTCCTGAAAGCGCATTTGTAAAACAAAAATCAGGGCAGTAACGGCACGTGAATTTACTGAATAATGCACGTTTTCTACCGATAACGCCCTGGTTTGTGCGTTTTAATACACCACGAAAACGGACCAAAAACACACATTGTATGCAATAATACGTATTTATGATATTCCTGACTTTGAAAAGATAGAAAATAAACATATAAATGAGGAACTATTTTATCTGTGCATTCATTGTCGTATAAAATCAGGTTACGGTAGCTGTTCTAATTTACCCACCGTTGAGAACAACGAGAGAAAGAAAAGAGAAAATGCTCTTGAATAATCAATTTATTTTAGCAGAAATGTAGATTTAAATGAATGTAAATATAAGTATTAACATTCGACATGTTGCATTTTATTCGGGTATGGTATGCAATGGCGCAGTTCAAAATTTTGGTGGAGTCCTTCGGACTGCACCCATTTTAAACAGCCCCATTGCATACCATACCCCAATAAAATGTAACATGTCGAATTTTAATCCTTAAATGGTAACCGTTGAAAATGGAAACACGACTGAACAAATCAAAATAATTTATATGTAATTACTTTTATCAGTCATTTAAGTGTATCCGTATATCATTTATATACTAAGAGTAAATATAATTGATGTTGGAAAGAAGTCAAAGGATGCTCACTATTCCCTGTTTTGATGTCTGAAACTAAATATAAATATATATAAATATATATATTAATTCTGAACTAAATCATTCCTAATTAAATTCATATCGGCTGATGCAGCATTTCGTTTTACTAATATGAGTCCCTCCTAAAGCACGAATAAGAAAATCCGCGACGCGAGAACTTAATTTATGGACAATAGTGTTACTCTTTAGATAGGTTAAAAAGAAACATGCACAAGTTTAAAATTTGTATCATCTTTTTCTAGTTGTAGAGTGAATAAAGTGCCATACTTATGTACAAGTAAATGTTGTTCAAAATATGTACGTGTTTGTCTTCAGTACCAATCTTTAAAAACACATAAACTACATTCTTGTTCGTTTATTTTGAATTATTATCATGTATTTCTCAGTAAACAATGGACAGAATACCAACATTTTTTAAATAAACGTGTTCGGTAAACTCCATACGATAGTGCATGTGCGTTTATTGATAAATCAATACCTTGATGCATTGCTTTAAGGGCAAGCGGGGAAATAGCTCAGATGGATATGCGCTTGTCTTGTAATCATACGTTCCCGGTTCGATCCCAGCAAAAATCTTTGATTTTTAAAAAAAAATTAGAAACTTTTTTTTACAGCTGATTCAGCGACTATGACGAATTCTTTGGACACAATTCAACGGTATCAAGACATTCTCATGAAATTGAACTACCTAGAAGTATCCTTAACTGTTCATTGACGCTAAATGACAATTGTTTAATAGTAAGTTCAAATAACAGAAATGCAATTCAATTTCATGATAAATTTTATTATTTTTGAAAACTAAATCATCATTGCTATTTTAAGAATTGACACTATTTAAATAAATAATCAATTATTTTGCAGTAGATGTGTGGATCTTAATTGTTTATTCGCAATTATAAAGTTATATAACGTTGCAATACATTATTTTAGTTTGTATATTATGGGCAAACATAATGCTTAACTCACTAGGGATACTCTCTTTCATTACAGTAACGTCTGATGATGAAAATGATGAAAATCAAGTGGCATCAGAAAATGTAAATGATCATGTAATCTCGGAACATGATGATGACATACCAATTGTTGATTCATGCGTCACATTAGCGACTGGCTGCAATTGTACTTCTATGTGCATGGACTCTATTGACCGTGAAGCTGCCCAAGCCCATATTGACAATATAAGGCAGTATACGAAGGAAGAAAAGGACTTATATATAATGGGAGCATTAAACCGGATTAATTCAGATAAAAAACGAAGCCGGTATGGTGATCGTCAGCGTACGCGATAAGACTATAAGTTTGAGGGTAATGTTGTTTGCAAGAAAACATTCATGTGTGTGTATGACATCGACCCAACTCATCTCAAGAATCTCTTAAAACATGTTAACGAGAAAGGAAATGTTCCCCGTTGTCATGGAAACCAAGACCGGCGGCCCATTCATGCGTTAACTATTCAAGAAATTGAAAATGTTATATCATTTTTAAAGAATGTTGCAATTGACGAAGGACTGCCCATGCCTGCAGCACCCAGAGGGAGAGCCAAGGACGCACCAGTTTTCCTCCACAGCTCCACCACAAAGATGAAAATGCAAAAATTATATGAAAAATCATCAAACATCAAGGTTAGTAGTACTAAGCACATCATGCTGTATAAATTATTCACATTTTCATTTCATCAACTTTTTTACATATGTTTTGTCCAAACATTGTGCACCATCATTGACACTAAACGGAGTGCTACGGATGTAAATTTTTTCACATAATTGGTTAAGCACGTTTCTAAAAGGTAAGCCGACCGACATATACAGAAATGTAATAAAGTATTCAGTGTAGAATAGAAATACATGAGAAGAACAGCGTTTTTTTCAATGATCATGTAGAGCGGTACATCAAAGAATCTTCTGTATGTGTTATATTAAGAATGCGATAGTTATTTTGTTTAATTCGAGATGAATGTATTCGTTTCTAGCTCAGTGATAAATAAAACATTATCAACCTAAATAATAACTTTTTTTAATTATTCAATTCTTTTACAGATCGCTACTCCCCAAGAGGACGTGTGTGTCACGTGCGAGATGTCACGGAAAGGAGTTGCTGATGCCACGACAGACGACGAGAAGCTAGCTGCTGCATCAGCTCTTGAGAGACACATCAATGCGACCAGAAAATAGCACAAGGTATTTTATTGGTGTTGAAGTTATTATTCTGATAAGTTTATTATTCAATGGAAATATATTGAAAGAAGAACTTCGTTCGACTACACTATTTATGTTTGCCCTCCTAGTGTACTTCTTCGGGTTGTCCAGTTAGCGCAGTGGTTAGCGCACTCGCTTCTCACCTAGGCGACCCGAGTTCGATTCCCGGCTCGGGCGCATGTGAGTTTGGTTCGTGGTCACCAAGCCGGAGAAGTGGGTTCCCCCCAAAACACAAGACCACACTCTCGCGTGAAATCGGACCAACGAGAGTGTTTAATATAATGTTTTAATAACTTGTTTCACAATCGTTGTAAAATAAATATGTTTAAACTAATGTACGATGCAATTTCAATGAAAACAGTCGCTGAAATTAGACTAAATTTGTTTAACATATATATTGAATGAGCTAAATATTTCATACTCATAAAATTATATGTACATGTCTTTGTATTCAAATTAGGTGTACAAGGACTGCGTTACTGCTGCTATAGACGAATTGAGAGGCACGGGTCGCCCTACAGAGCCAGTCGAGCCATGCTCTACTGACTTTCAGCATGCACATTACACGTTCGACTTTGCTCAAAACTTGTGCCTGCCACACCACAGTCGCCAGATGGGACCTATGTACTTTGTCGCTCCTAGGTAATAAGTCAAATATGTTCATTTAGAAGCATTATTTTTTAAGGACTCGGACCTTTGCGCCTAAATAAGTGTTTTCACACGTTTTTATGTGACAATGTCGTATCTCTTAATAGTTGATTTCCGAAAACAGATGCTGACTATTTAACAATATGTTAAATACATCTATTTACAAAAAAGTTCATTTATTCGGGTTTCGGGACGACGCCCTTCCGATTCAGTATAATTTTCTAATCGACGAAGCCGAGACTATGATGCAGGACAAAGGTGGCATTCACGGGCCAGATGCTGTTATTTTGCTCGTGGATTACGCTCTGACAGAGTTAGGGCACGGGGAGAGAGTGACAACTCTTCATGCGGACAATTGTGGCGGTAATTAAAGCTGCACTCTCACAGATATGCCAATAGTACAGCTATATTATTTTTTGTTTTTGTAAATACCTGCAAACCAATGATAAAAGATTGCTGACAAAAAATCAGATCTCAGATTTCCATATTTCCGTTCGTAAATTAATGTTATATGGCTTAAACCATTACTAACGGGTTAAGAAAATTGCATAAAATATCAATTTTTGAACTTAAATATTAAAATCAGAGGTCTAATTTTTGTCAGCAGTCTTATATAACTTGTTTCCATGGATTTACGCAAAAATTGGCTCGTTCGAAGACAAAAATTAAAATAGTTGTCAAAATGTTCAATCTGTGAGATTGCAGCTTTAAATTTATACAGATCGAATAATTATGCATTTAGATGGCGTTATGTGATTCAGGCGTCAGTCAACGATAAAGAAGCAAGAATGTCGAGTGATGCGTATTAGTTGCACTAATTGAAGCCAGTAATAAACCATATTTGAAACCATAAAGGCAATCATATGTAACAATGGGTAAATATTTGTGTACGAACTACATATATGAACATATTTTAGTTATGAGTATAATTTGTTATTTCTAAAACTTAATAATTTTCAAGACAAAACAAAAACCGCTACCTGCTAGCGTACTTCTGTTGGAGGACCATGATCGGCCTTAACGATGAGATACGATATTTGATGCAGGTAGCAAGTCATGCCAGGTGCATAATAGACGCTGGGTTCGGGCGAATCAAGGCGCTTTACAGGCGAACGGACTGTGAAACCTTGAGCGACTTTGGTTAGTTATAAAGAAGTATTCTCATTCAACAAAAACAACAGACTGATTTAAGTTTATTTAAATCAAATGCTTGAACAAAAACATCGAAATTAAAATGTGGATGTGGTGAGTAATTTTTATTAATCATTTTCAGAAAACGTTGTTGCATCTTCTTCAACTACAAATGAGGCTGTCCTTTACAAGAAACCTGACGGGACCTCGATGTTTGAATGGCGGGAATGGAAGACATTTCTTGGAGAACAGTTTCATGCACTAAAAGGAATAAGGTCATATCAGCACTTCCGATTCACCTCTGAGTCGCCTGGCATCATTTTTTTGAAGAAAGGAGAAGACAACGAGGAGACGAGCTACTGTGTGTTCCGTGGTGGAAATGTACTGCGAAGTAGACTGCAGTAAGTACAAGCTGCTGGTTTAAGCCGCGAGCGCCAGGCATACTTGGCAACTCACGTGCGAAAATACTTGCGGGCGAAGAACAAGGACACGACATGTCCGCTTTCTGAGGAATAGTGCCAAGTGTCTGACATCACTGAATAAGTGGACATATTTCGTGTGCTGTTGGTGAATTGTTATTGTGCTGTTGTTTGTTGTTAAAATACTGATTGTAACGGTATATCTTTTATATCGTTTATGTACACATAGATATTGAACATTGATAATTTAATGGTTTTGTTTTTGTTTTTTTAAATGCTAAAGACGATGGCTTGAAAACACACTTCAAGATACGCCGCGAAACATATAGGGACTGTTTTTATATCATATGGGTATACAGCATTTATTAAGGTAATATCACTACGGGAGATCCTTCAATGCGTTTTATCAAATATCAGAATATATTAATTAATAGAAAATTTACAAAAAAATGTTAAAAAAAAGCCGTCGATATTTTCATTCTAAATAGCAGTCCTCGTTGCCATGGTTACATCAACATTTATACAGTGTTTGTGCAGATACCGAAAGTCTTTTCTATTGTTACCATACAGTTAAAGTTTCAATTTATTACCAATAATTGCAGGACAGTAAACTTGCAAACGATTATATGTCTTCGTTTTTGTTTTGTTCAACGTTCCAAGATCGGCATGGTGATGGTCTTTGATATTGAAATTTAGCATTAAACAAATTATGCATTTCATTTTAGTTGGTATTTTTAGAACACACAAAACTTGTACTTTGTATTTTTGCAAAAAAAAAAATTGATAAAATATGCGATAAGGGTCGTTTTCACAGGCCGGCGGTCATATATAAAAACATCTCTCCTTGTTATGGTAAAATAAATTTGCTCACATCAATTGGTATTTATTGTGTGTATATGAGGAAAAATAATGTATAAGCATTACTTTTATTCTCGTGTCACATGGCATGCTAGTTTGTTTATTTTTCTGTATGGGGATAAACTTGTTATGCTTTAGTCAAAATTATTCTTTGATTTTGTTATGTTCTATAATGTAACACTGTGGTCTACATACAGATAATTGTTTACTTAAAAATTTAAGACCAACTTCATAGTGTGCATGTTTGAGGATAGCGGATTTGCATTTGCCCAATTTTCTTCGGCCATGACTTCTGAACACATTATTGTTGTTAATTGGTATGGAGTGAATACTTACTTTATTAATCAAATACTGTGGTTATGTATAGCTGAATTTATATTTTCTTTCAGGGATTCAGAAGGCGTAATGCATATATTGCTACCTTGGGTAATGACAAGTATGCTTTCCTATAATCTGATGTTTGATAATACTATATAATATTTTATTGTATCTAAACATTTACACTTATTCGTGAAGAATAAATTAAATTCAACCTCAACTTTATTGTTCACGATTATTTGTACATCTGTGTATACACATGTGCTTTAGAATGAATAGTGCAATTCTAAGGTCCAATGGGTAAGCAGTTTGGCGATTTTAGGCCAGTTCTGGGGAATGGTTTGGGAACAGGAGGTGGAGAAGATTGTCATGGTGACCAATTTGGTTGATGGTGAGGTAAGGTGATCTTTTAATTTATTGTGTTTGACCTTCTATAGTAAAGTGTAATGTGGGTGAGATTTGGAAGAGGATGAGGTAAGATTACGTTTTAATTTAAATGATGGTATACTTCAAACTTATTTTATCATATATGTAATAAATTGACAATGACAACGAATTAATTTAAACTATTTATTAAGAAATTTGAACTTGAAGTAACAGCAGGAACACACCTTAAGCTTAAGTATATCTTTATGATTATATTTATACATACGGTATCATATGTTATAAATATATGTAATTTGTATGGAATGTGTTATTTCATCGATGTTCCTTTGTCATTTGGGCGACAACAGAAACTGCATTATAGTACAGCCGCCTTCAAGTTCATAAACTTTATTTATCCTAAAGTTCATATTTGTTTCTTTGCAGAAAGCCAAATGCGAGCAATATTGGCCGGATCATTATCAACGTAAATTATACGGGGAAATAGAAGTTGTGTGCAAGGTTGACAAACTGTACGCTGATTTTATTTGGAGACAATTTAAGCTTTCTAAGGTTCATTGCATTTTCAATGTTACTACTCGGTCTAAAATTTTAGCATTGCGGTTCATGTAACGAATTGTAACCTCCGTGCACTGACAAAACGTTTTCTTTCAGGTTTTAATTCCTACAATTTAAAATATATGTCTATACTTATAGTTTACAAATTGTTTTTGGGATAATCCAACTACAGCAATAAACTTCCATTTCTTTTTCCGCAACGCAACGTCATTTGACGAAAAACATGCGTAGGTATATTACTATCAGGGGTATTTCGAAGATGTTGCAATTATCGTTACCTTGATATGCGTTTATTTAAGGAAAAGCAATATAAGTGTGAATATCAAATGTTAATTTAAAACTAACGTAAGAAGTTGTACATGACATGCTGATTTAGTACGATGAACAAATGGTACACCAGTTTATGATTTAATATAGTATAAATTTGAAAAATCAAATTGTAATCAGATCAAATCAAATCTAATCAAATAAGAATAGTTAATTTAATTTCCAAACCCAAGTATTCAACCTCTGAAGTATCAAGTAAATTTGCAATAGTCATAGTATAAAAGCAAACAAATTTATCCATGACTGTCTAACCTTTATTATGTATTATTTCTAGAGAATAGAGGGATAAAAGTTCTGGGCGAAGATACTGGGGATCATTCAAAAAAAAATCCACTGGTCAAAAAAGAACGGTTCAATTAAAAACTATAAAGATATAGATAATGGTGCTGATAATGCTGTTTTCAATTTTGAACATTTGTTTTTAATAAGACACATTTCAGGTGATTTTATTTTTATGTTTAATGTAACAATATTGTCAACCAACACACACACTTACACATTCATGTTTTTCAAGACAAGTTAACAATTAATCATCTTACTAATGGTTTGCATTGTAGATACATACAATCATAACCAAAAAGTTTATCACATTAAAATACTTCTTGACACATTTCTATCTTATTTAAACATTGTTACAGAATTCCGAAGAAAGAAGTCTGCATCATCTTCAGTTTACAAGCTGGCAATCCAAAGACGTCCCTGATAATGTAACATCATTGATAGATTTAAGACAGAGGGTGAACGCCCTGCCGAGTACATTTGACGGACCAGTGATTGTGCATTGCAGGTTAGATATTAAACTTCTGTAAGATGATTTAAACGTTCATTCATTAGCTTGTAACAGATATGAAAATGTTCTGAAATTACCATTGAAAAAAAGTAATATATTATAGAAATAAATTCAAAACAAAACATATAAATTCGAATTTAATGTAATTTTAAAATGCATATAAATGATCCATTGTAAGTTCTGTGTATACCGAATTTATGAAAGTAGCAGTCTCGGCTTGATTGAAAATCGGACAAACAAGAGAAATGATCTGGCTTCCAAAAAAAAAGCATGGACAGGTTTTTTTTTTGGACGGGCGGTTCTGGTAACTAGGTTGTTTAGTCTACATACCGATACACGTGACCTAAGCAGTTAACTGTATTGGCTGATGCGTAGAATTGCTGCATGGCTCCATCTGAATAGTATATCAAAAGAAAATGAATAACGTCACAATGTTAGAATGGTGTAAGAATCATATTGGTTGATTGAACAAGAACCTAGTCTGATGAAATGATTTTATGCACAATGTATTCAATTAAATGCTGTGGAGCTATAACATGTTTACAATGTATAATATTTCCTTGAAACTATTTTTAAACATGACCATTTTGTTTTCGTATCGTATCGGTGACGTGTCTACTTAACGATATGGACTCATCGCCATTCGCAAAGTTTCATCAGCATTTATACTCGGAGCCACTTTCTGATTGCAAGGGTGGCTCATGAAATCTTCGAATAAGGCCTTGATCGTACACAAGTGTTTTCCTAGTATCGTCATTTATAGTGGTTTATTTTAAACACACTCTACAACCAAATGAGACACATGTGCCATTTGGAATTGAGATAAACACTTAAATGTATGTAGTTAAATCACTAAACGTTTTCGTTAAAACCATTATCAAACCCTACGGATAGTAAGGCAAACATGGGTAGTATGTTTTAGCTACACATATTAAAAGCATTACCATTTATGTGAGTTAAATTAATTTCCATCACGCAAATTATGTAGGTTTGGGTGTATTTTAACGCCAAATATAAACATGAAAATACATTTGACGATTTTTTTGTTGAATATCATAAAGTATAAAACAGTGAACACAATGTGGCTATTTGTAAATCAAAATGAGATTTGAAGTATCAAAACAATAATTTCTTAGTATCTTTTCTCGACAGACAAAATGTTCAGATATTGTGATTTGTATGACTTCAGTGCTGGCGTTGGCAGAACGGGAACCTATATTGCTCTGGACATTCTGACTAACCAGGGTGAGACAGAAGGAGCTATAAGTATCCCTGGATGTGTTCTCAACATGAGACAGAACAGGACCAGCATGATTCAGACATTGGTGGGATGTTTACCGATATATATGCTGTGTTAGATTAGTTTTGCAATGTGAATGCTAATATCAATTATTATTACATTGTGAAAACAACTATGACCTGAAATGAATCATGAGTTTGTCTGTTCCATTGGCAAAAAACAAGCAAAAAAATATAATACACACCTCAAACCAACGACTTCTTGGTTGAAAACATCGTCCGATAAGCGATAAGCGCCATTTGACGTCGTCCATTGATAGATTGGTGCAATAACTAGTCGACCGTTAATCGATTTGTCAATCAATATGACGTCTTCCGTAAATCGTAAATCGATCGGCGCGCTTTGGTATGCGAATTGGTCATGCTAGTTTAGCTCATAGCAATATGGGTATTAGCCAAAATGGTTCAATCCTTGTTTTTATTATTTATTGTTAAGTTAATTATTAAATATTTTATTCATTATCAATTTGACATACTAACGTCTATCTTAAAGGATCAATGGCATATGCCGTTGAATGATATGTAGCAGAAACGCATCATATAAACTATCTCAACATTATGTCCAAAATTATGCGCATACAAGAATCACTGTTTATTTAATAAATTGGATTTATATTTGCAGAGTCAATACAAGTTTTTACGCGAAGCTTTGGTCCATTCATTGACTCTTGATTGCTCGTCGATAAGCAGAGAACACTTTCATGAATATATGTCCAGTAAACAGAAGGTACACCAGCAGTATGAGGTACGCTTGTAACTCCAAGTATAAAATGTGCAATTGAATCAATGTTTGAAATAATATGTGAATACTTTACTCGAGATTTTATAATAAAAAAATAGTATTCAAATATAATAATGCATCATTATTATACTTTAGACAATGCAGTTGACCCATAAGCACAAGTCGGATAAGGAATTACAAGCAACGGAAAGAAATAGCTTTCTGACAAACCAGGGAGACCAGGAAGCACGCGGATATACCGGGTACAACGATATTTCTTAGTTACACAAGTGTGACTTTACTTAAACAAACACAGAGTCGTACATATGTTGCATATGCCTCAAAAGGCGACGATTAAGACGAATCCACATCTGAAAAATTCCTGATAAGAATAATCTCTATATATACATTGTCAGAGATTTTAAAGCTGTAATCATAAAACATCAAACGATTTAAATATCCAAGGTAACGTCTTAATTTTATTTTAAAATTGATCAATTACTGTTAGAAGATGCGTTGTATTTTTTATTGTTAGGTGATTCCTACAGACCACGTCTTTATCTGTGTTTGAAACCAGGCGAACCTGATTACATCAATGCAATATACATTAACGTAAGTATATGGTCTATGTTTACATGTAAGTTTGCTTTAAAGTGATTATCTTATTCGAAACCAATACACACACATGTATATATAACAAACATACATTTCGACTGACAATTCTTTATTTACTTACTAAATAACGCCTTTATGGAAAATATTAGTTACTGATAACGAGATTGTATCCGTATATTTTATAGCTAAACCCAAATATACTAAATGATTGGTGAATGCTTAAAGATTTACAGTGATCTACTATTGTCTCTTAAGGTAGAAACACCGTGTTTTCTGCAGATTTCTTTCATATTAAACTCGGATCCTTCATATGAACCATAGTTTTGACATTTATTTATCCTTTCTAGTATATCAAAACAATAGTATATACTGTGGTAAATTTGGAGGTAATAGTTCATTATTCACAGAATTGCTGGACGTAATATCAACGATGGAGCCATTTTGCAAAAACAAACAAACAAAGACGTAATAGTTTTAATTAAACAAAATAATATAATATAACTACTCAGAAATAACGATTCGAAAATAATCGTACGATACATTCGTTGGTGAGATCTCCTATAAAACTGTCTTATCGACGGATAATATGTTAGAATCGATATATCTTATATGTAAAAAAATGTTTTGACAAAAATAGGTTTTTGTTCAGTTAAGACATGCTTGTTTGGATTGAACAAACACAGTAATGATTTGAATATATAACACTGAGAAAATACCTGTACTTTGATAGAATGTCCTTTACGAGTATTTGGCCGTTAATACATAAAAAAAACACCTACATTAGTTTCACAACTCTTTGTTGCGTTTGTTAAAAGATTCGGCTTGCTTAAAAGCTATTTTCATTTCATTTCCAAATCATTTAATTTAAATAAACCGATCATTTTTTAAAAGGATATTACAATTTAAACTAAATGGAAAAGCTTTATATAGACATACGGTAAAGGCCGAACATTCGCTTAAAGGGAGACAAAAACATCATTTAATGAAAAATGCACACTTACTATCTCTTTTTCAGAGTTTCAAAACGAAAAACCGGTTCTTAGTTGCACAAACACCTCTGCCTGACACTGTTTCCGATTTCCTTATACTTGCTGTTCAAGAAAACTGTTCCTGTATCGTTAGTATGGAGGCAAACTTGAAAAAGCATGAGGTAAGTAGTTGACTTGCCAGACATTTTAAAACTGACTGTATGCTTGTATTGTCATGCTAAACTGAAAGTGGTGTTAACATTGTGTATTAATATTGTTTCATTGTATTTCATTCTATAAATGACGTATCCAATATGGAATAACGTCAATATAGTTATGAATTTTGTCATACAATAAGTTCTAATGTGACACCTTTATGAATAGCGTTGTACATAATAAACTTTACTATAGCAATAAAATATTTGTTTTAATAAATTCTTAAAAACAAATACATTATGTATCGTATTACTTGTAATATCCTCTATGTTTTATTCAGATGTGAAACATTGGTTTCCTGCTACTTATATTGTTTTATACGGGGGATTGGTTTATACATTCCTGTTGACAATCAAACAATGACGAAGGGTATGGTCTCCGTAGTAGCATCCAAAGATCAAAGATCTAGCCACTTTGTAAAAGCAATGCTGCATTTTAGGCATGAACGAAAGGTAAAGTTAAACAGTTTGTGAATTTGCTGTCATTGGTATGTAAAATGATATGTTATTTTTATAGTTTCGTTTATCCAAAAAAAAACACAAATAAATGTTTGCAACAACAACAACAAAAGTGCAAGAGTGATACCACCAACACTACCATCACCAACATCACAACAACAAAAACAACCACAACCACCACCAACAAAAACAACAACCTCTAATTCATTGAAGATTCTAAATAGCAAACATTGCCAGTAAATATCAACTTTTCGTTGAATTATAGACAAAAAAAACTATGATGATTCCACACTATGAATATTTGGACTGGGATTTAAAACTCAATATTCCGAAGTCGGCAGAAAACTTTGTTGCTTTCATCAAAGAGGTGGAAGACGCATCTAAATCATCTCACCTCAAGGGATCGATACTCTTGCATTGCCTGTGCGTACCAACTTTGTTTTAACTCATATTCTATTTAAACATTGTCTTGGTGTAAATATTATAAAAAAACAACATTTGTACCTTTGATATCCAATTAATTCGTGAATCTGTGCAATATTTAAGCTATGCTCTCGTAAGTTTAACAATAAGGTAAAGAGATTAGCGCATTCATCGAATCTTGAATGGTATCGACGAATACTGTAAATCGAAAAATGTTATACAATTGTAAAAGGAGATAAAACAAAAAAAAAAACATGGTGTTTTACTTTACGATAAAATGCTCCATTATTTTCATGGCTTTTGTGACAGGAACGGTCCTGGAAAGAGCGGCCTTTTATGTGTTGTCTCGATATTACTCGAAAAACTGATTGAAGACAATGAAGTCAATGTGGTCAATGCGGTGAAGACTGTCAAAGCTAGAAGAACGCTCGCTATTCCAAATAAGGTGAATTTAAAACTACTGTTTCAATGCAATAATTCTATTATGTATGATTGTATATAATAATCTGCCTGATAGGTTTGTAACACAATGATACAATGGAAACCAATAATGTACAGGGACAATCGAAGCAGGAATATAATAAACAAGTCCATATGGCATGTGTATACGTATCTGCCTGGTACTCGTTTTGCATCACAATGATACAATAGAAACCAATGACTTACAGGGACAATCGAGTTGGAAGATAATTAACAATGAGCCTGTCAAAAGCCACAAGGTTCAAGTCCTAACATACAGTCAACAAGATACACTGATTGTTTAATACGACTGTCAATGAATTAACTATACAATTATTGAAAAATAATAAAAAGAGCTTTAATCACAATACATTTTGAGTCTAAGCAAACTCCTGTGTTTTAACCAAATACTATTTGTACTTATATTGTTATTAAATTCTGCATCTCTTAATATAAATGTCAAGCTGACTATCAACTTGCACAAGAAATAATGACTACGTTATAATTACATCGTGACGTATTGTTTTTTTATTACGTCGCTCACTTCAATGTTCTCATTTGCTCTCGTCGTGAAGACTGCCTACAGTTAAATCATGTTTTGAAAGAACGACTATAATTGAAACCTTTTTTATGTGTTTGATTTTTTAAGAAGCAGTTTTACTTCTGCCACGAGTGTGTTGTCCATTCCATGAACGCAACTTAAAACGCTGCGTGATACAACATAAGAGGGAATGCTGCGTAAAACGACATAAGAGGGAATTCTGCATAATACATCATAAGAGGGAATGCTGCGTAATACAATATAAGAGGGAATGCTGCGTAATACAACATAAGAGGGAATGCTGCGTAATACAATATAATAGGGAATGCTGCGTAATACAATATAAGAGGGACTTCTGCGTAATACATCATAAGAGGGAATGCTGCGTAATACAATATAAGAGGGAATGCTGCGTAATACAATATAAGAGGGAATGCTTCGTAATACAGTATAATAGGGAATGCTGCGTGATACAACATAAGAGGGAATGCTGCGTAAAACGACATAATAGGGAATTCTGCATAATACATCATAAGAGGGAATGCTGCGTAATACAATATAATAGGGAATGCTGCGTAATACAATATAAGAGGGAATGCTGCATAATACAATATAATAGGGAACGCAGCGTAATACAATATAAGAGGTAATGCTGTGTAATACAATATAGAAGGGAATGCTGCGCAATACAATATAATAGGGAACGCAGCGTAATACAATATAAGAGGTAATGCTGTGTAATACAATATAGAAGGGAATGCTGCTTAATACAATATAAGAGGGAATGCTGCGTAATACAATATAATAGGGAACGCAGCGTTATACAATATAATAGATAATGCTGTGTAATACAACATAGAAGGGAATGATGCGTAATACAACACATGAGGGAATGTTGCGTGATACAAGTACAAGTGTTATGTCCTTGACACGAACGAATTAATACACATTTGACAGATACATGATGACATGTTTAGCTGTACTGTATACTATTTGCTGACATGGTTATACTTGCAAACTTTATATGTTCTGTATAACCGTCATTACATAAGCTACAGAACGCTAGTATTAAATATTGCAAAATGAGCACTGTGTTGTAAATAACATTGAAAATATTTGCATATATTTATGCTTTTGAGTCGACCACATGTTTAATTATATCAGAAAATCATCCGATAGTCAAGGCTAAATTTCGAAGCTTCCCGTGCGGTAAGTAACATTTGATGAGATACATCCATAGTTAATGTAAGCACGCCAATATGTGCAGGGTTAGCTTGACAATACGTTACAGAAAACTTACAACACCGAACCGATTGACCCCTTTAATATCTCGGGCTTTACGTTCGTTGTGAATAGTGAAATAAGTGGCTGTAGTAACTTCTTTGATATTTTATGAACACATTATACATGATCATGATCATCTTGTTAACTATACATATTCGAGTATGCTAGAGGAATTGGTAGAATCAACAATAAATTTGAAACATGTAAAATAGGCTGAAAGTTTGTTTTTTTTGTTTAAATAGTTGCTGTATTTAATCCAGCCTTTCAGAGGGTTTAAGTGTTATAGGCGTGTATAGGTATGCCATAGACGAGATGTGATGTACATGGAGAGGATTTGCTTAAAGAAGACCATTGTAATGAATATTTACACCTATATATTTCACGTTAGCATTACTTTGGCTGCATTGTACATGATCATACTAATATTGTGCATTCAATGTAGTGTATGAATATTTTGTCTACGTACAGGAAACGTTCGTGGACAATTTTAACCTGAAAACGCTTGTAGTAAGATAAGCTTTATTTTTCTAATACATTGAAATAAAGTTAGCTTACATTTTGTTTGGCAGTAACGAAAATTTTAAATTTTAAACACAGACGCAAAACAACCAATTTGTTTTTTAAACGAAAAGTGGTTGTTTATTATTGTGTTAACTCGTTAGGCGCATAAGTGTTATAATGAAAGTAAACTCAATTGTAGGCTTTGAATAATTAATCCTCGGACACTCTTCGCCAAGGAAACGTGTAGAGAGCAAATAAAATTGACAGGTGAATAAGGGCGTTTTTGTTGATACCAAACCAGTTTCAGTTTTGGTGTCAATGGTTTCAGCAGTTTCGAACTCGGTTTTGATAGTTTGACTTGAAGTAACAAATGCATGGTTTTGTATACAGTTTAAACAACATGGCGGAGCTACTGCATGTAGCAATTACTTCCAATTATAAATATAACTTTTATCATTTGCCCATTGTTAGGCATTGTTATCAAAAGGATTGAGTTTCAACAAACGTGGTTGATCACTTTCCGCCATGTTTGTTTCAAAGAAAACTAGTTTTCGGATGGAACGAACCGATGAAACCGCCTCCGGTATGGGTTTCAATAGTTTCGAAAACCAGTTTCGGTTTTCGTTAAAAAAACGATAAAACTGGTTTTGATTTTATTTGAAACTGTAACAACAAATGCACAGTTCCTGAAACCTAAATAAAACCGAAACCAGTTTATAACCAACAAAAACGCCCTTAGTGTATCAGGCAATATTCGGTGCAAGTTGATCACTCCATTAATGTTTCTAACACATTTGGACTTTGTGGAGTTATGCTTGGATTTATTAGCTTAAAAGTGTTTATGTGCTGCTCTTGTTGGTAGACAAACAAAATTTAACACAACATGTAGAAAGGATTGGATTTGTTTTATTTAAAAAAAATATATTTGAAAACTGAAAACCAACAAGTAATTGCCATCAAAGGCCAACTTAGGCAAAGGTATCTTCAAAGGGATAATTGACCAATATCTTATAACTGTTTCCAGTTGAGATTTTTGCTATGTACGTGTTGTACGTGTATTAATATGGTGGTTAAGTATTTTTTTTCACATCGCTCGCAACCGAAAGAAGATTCACTAAACTTTGATGGGCTCATTAAGACTTTACCCCACCTGGTAATGACTGGCATATAGTGAACCTATATTCAACTTGATCATGCTCTAAGATCTCAAACAGTGAATTATATTTTCTTGGATATGGTTTTGTTTTAATGCAGTTGTTATCCTTACCGCTCTTGCGACGTTATGTCATTTCTGTTTCCATGATTTGTCGTAAGATGTCTGTAGACACATTGTGTTATTTTGCGCAACTTCCGCTGTAATAAGGTAAATTTAAGTCATATATGAGATGACTCATCCATTTGAATTGTTAATGGTTATAATACAGAACGTTATGCTATGTTAAAAGTGTTTCTTTGCGTCAGTAGCGTACTTTTTAAAATAGCTGTCATCTTACGGCTAAAGGCGCAACGACTTTCAGTGGAAAGGAGATTGAACCTTTGTTCAAATCAGAACCGCATAACGTTTGTTACAGTAATAAATGCATTTTTAGCTGTAATAATAACAATAACAGCGTGAGGGTAGGCTTGACATTAATTCATACAATGAATACTAAATAAGAATCAATTAAATATTTATAACGTCAAATTTGGATAAAATTAATGTATTTTGCGTATACATAATATATATGTTGAAAACAATAACCAAGGGCAGTAACAAATGAAAGTAAGTAAGAAGACTTGTACGTGTTATCTCTTTGAGATAACCCATATCAGGACAATATTGAAGTCGCGTTTTACAACATGAAATGATATCGTGCGATTCATTTTAAATACAAAAGATTGATAGAATAATATGATTCAATAATTTTGAAACGTGCGAAAGAGCTAAGGACATAATTTTAAGCAATCCTTAATACAAGATGTGGTATTACTTGATATAACACTGTATGAATAATTATTCTCAGTTCAAGTGCTGTTTAATCAATATATTTTCTGAATGCAATAAAACCTTAAAGCTTACAAGCGTTCCAGGTGACCACCTTTACTATGATATTTAAAAGTGCACTATTAAAGAGATCATAGTTCAGGTGGTCATCCAAGAGAGGAATCTTCCTGTATACGTTTAACAGAGCTTACAAAAGTTCAAAATTGAGCATATTGTTATAGCTGGTGCCCACATTTAAAATTTGTGTCAAGTACTAGTGCAGATATAGGGTAGGCCCCTAACAGTATTGTGGGTCATATTTAATGGAAGTAAACCGTAGATACTCAACTTAATTAAATGTTATATGTTTGTCCCAGCGTACACTTAGTGACTGTTTTGTCCTGGGGTGCCAGATTGAATTTTCAAGGACGCACAATTGCACCGTAAACGCGTTTCCGTGAACAAAAAAGATAACTTTGAATTATTTTCATACTATGGGCGGTCGACTCCCTGTGCTTTGTTTAGACTGGTCGCTCCCTGCCATTATTTCTGATCAATACTTTAGTAGCTTATCAATAGTCCGCCAACAACTGACTTCAATCATTTCTAAGTACTTCTTAAGTTAGACCGTAAATTGATTTATAATACAATGGAAGTAACAAGTCCACCAGTAGCCAAACATTTAAGAAATAAACTGTTTACCAGGGCCTAACATATGCTTAACGGGAGACATACTACGTACAGAGCAACAAAAACTGACCAAACATTCATCCACATATATTCATGTATAATAGTTGGAGTTGGTGATGGTCGTGTTTTGATTCATATGTTATATCTTTGAAAAATAAGGTGAGAAATTTGTTTAAAGTGTGTCCTTGGATTGTTTAAAAACAATTAAAAACAATATCTCATGCATATCAATAATCACAGTTAACAAAAATCAACTGATCTAACTAAATTGTGACTTATTTTCTACAAAATTTGTAAATGGATTGGAGAGAGAAAATGTAATCAACTTGTGGAAAACAGAGGTTTTCCCATGAATAATAGAAGTTCGTGAATATGACATTTTCATGTACCTGATATATTTTTATTATTATACAAGAGAGCACTTAAGAACTTATCCTGTCACTTGCATTAAATCGGACTAATAACAAGGTGCCTATTACGTTAGTTGACCGCGTGCTGCTTCTGTACAGTCAAGTGGTCATGCTATCGCGACAACGGACTTCTTTTCTAGTCTAATATGTCACAGGAAAAGATTGATGATAATTCGTCTGCCAACAACTGACCTCAACAATCACTCGCACTGTAAGTTCCAAAACACTGCATGATAATGACACTTGCAAGGAAATCGGCCTGAAAATCTGCCTGTGCACCTACCCCTCCAACAAATCCTGAAAATATTTATGCAACATTCAACGATAATTAATTCAATTTCCGTGGTGTCACTTATAACTGAAAAAATTCCCTCTTTGTCGGTGCAGTCTTTAACATCCAGCACTTTAGTCATTAATTTGAACATGAATTAATATAATCGCACATGTGATGATTGTTTGTAGACACTCATTATCTAGAACCAATACATGCAGTATGTGATTTGTTGAAAAAATGTTATATTATGAGAAAATGTTTGGTGAATAATTCACTTGTATGTTTTAAATTGATATTGACGTATTAAAATACAATTTTGACTATAAACGTATTGAATAAAATTGAAATAGTGTGCCTTTGACAACAGGGAAAAACAACTTGTCCCCCTTTTTAAAAAAAAGCATTTTTTTTTATTAATTTTAAGGTAATATCTCTCACAGATTAACCATTTTTACAACTTTTTTTATTTTTTTGTTTCAATCAAATTTATATCATACCAAAATGGCGTCCATTTTCCAATTCCGATGAATATTCCGATGAATAAATGAAACATTTAAACATATTAACAGGTTGTCGATGTGATATATACGTAACGGGGTAAGTAGGTGACCCGATATGGGATATACGAGGCGCAGAAACCCATATTCTCTCTCACCCGATGTGATTTACTTTGCGCCGTATATCCCATAACGGGTCGACTATAAACCTCGTAACTTATAGTAGATGATATTGTCATGATAGCACAACAGTATAATTAAGCTAGTCTTGTTTTCTTTATTTCTTTATTTTACTAGACAAATCTGAGGTTTTCACTACCACCGACCCCATATATTCCATATATTCAATATCCAAGTGGCGAGGATTATATGATAAATGCATATTAAAGAGGAAACTGGATTCGGATTCCTTTCAGAAGGGAAATATATAGACATCAATACAGTTATAAAAATTACTTTCTTTTACAATTAATCATAGTTCTGGCGAAATTTCCCAAGAAAACATGCAAACGTTCTTTTTGGGGAAAGCCCCCAAACATCCGTAGGTTATTTGACGTATATCTGTTTGATTCATGGCAAGGCCAAGGGTAATGTTCGAATTCTCCGACTGTCAAATCAAGAAACTGGTGTTTGGCTCGTATATTTAACTCTAAATAACAACATGAATAGCGATATAGCGAACTTCTTTAAAATAAAATTTTGATGTAGTATGCCAGTATTATATACGTTTGATAGTAAAACATCTCTATAAACGAAAACGTATGACACGCTGCCTTCAACTGATAGATTTTCAATTATATAACTGTTTGGTGTAGCTTAATGTTATCCTGTAGCAGTGATCAATAATGATAAACGACTAGACTTTGCTTAAAAACTTTAAGTGTAAAACAGTTATCAACATGTGATAACAACTCACTTGGCGCTAGTGTCATCTTCAAACTATTTTGGTTACAAGCAACTTGTTTTTAGCTCGGTTCTTTCGTCATTTATATAATCATTTTTAAAGCGCTATTCTTTCGATGAATTATAGAGCAACCTAGGTATACAACACCAGTTAATGTGTTATTGTTTGTCTTAATTATACCGGAAAATCTTTATTGATTTGAATTGATATAACCATCAACACATAAAGAAATAAGTTTATTTTGATTAAAAAACCCACAAAAGGCAAAATAAATGAATAAGTATGAAAAATAATATCCCCAAAATTGTTTTCTTTTGAAAAGCAAAATTCAATAAGGATTTTCCATACACATAGTAGAGTTTTCTTACATGCTTTCGTGTACCGCTGTGCTCTGAAACAGGAATTTCTTTGTGTTTATATTTGCCTTATTAAGCCAAACCAACCTTAGTTCGTTTAATTTATTTACATGTCGAATTCGTATTTAATCTCTTGCACTCTCAATGAGCGTATCATTAAGGATAAATGAACGAAAGCATATATAATGAAAAACGTATGAGACTATTTTTCAGAAGATCCAAATCTCCGTGATAGTATTGAGCTGTAAAATCAGTCCTAACGATTGTTTTGTATTGAACAATGGTTCTAATTACTCGTCCTCTTCTAATTTTCCCAGACATTCCAAGTGAGTGTCAGAGCTGTGGTTGCTGTAAACCCGGTCAAGATAAATGTTTTAGTGATAGTTACTGCAGATATGGATGCCTAGATGGATATTGGAGTACGAGTTGCACTTTGAAATGTAAGTACATGAACTGTAAAAGGTGTGCACTTAGTGACGGCAACTTCTGCCTTGAGTGTAAGACAGGATTTTATGACAACGAGTGTGGATCCTCATGTGCACCTAATTGCGAAGGATGTCGTAGGCGGGATGGTAGGTGTTATTCTTGTGTATATGGATACTGGGGAAAGTATTGCAAAAATATATGTGGAGACCGGTGCAAAACGGGTAAGCGAGGGAAAAGTTGTACAGAATGTAACAAGGGGTATCATGGCTCTAAATGTGAAAAGAACTGCGGAGACTATTGTGCCAGTTGTGCTATTCAAAACGGATGTACTGCATGCACACCTGGCTACTATTCAAATGACGGAGTATGTGAGCATTGTCATCATAAAAACACTGGGTGCACCTGTATGTCATATTACAATTGCGTTGGTTGCACTAATGGGTATTTCCTAGACATTGACAATTGTTTACACTGTCCTCATTATCGTACATCGTGCATTAGTTCCACGCAGTGCACTTCTTGTACGGAAGATCGATTTGGAAATACATGTCAACATCAGTGTACAGGTGACTGCGACAACGGTAATTGTGATTCATCAAAAGCCACTTGTCAGTGCAATGCTAATTATGTAGGCGAGAAATGTGATCAGTGTGTTGCCGGGTACTATGGTAACGGTTGCAAGCAGAGGTGTTCTATAGGCTGCTCTGGTTAATGCAATCAGATTGACGGATCTTGCACATGCAAATCCGTTTGGCAAGGGGGTACATGTGACACATGTGCCGATAAACACTATGGAAACAGGTGCAATGAACAATGCAACAGTAATTGTGTAGCATGCAATGAGACATTTAAATGTCAGTTTTGTATAGCTGGCCATTATGGTTCTTACTGCCAACTTAGATGTGGAAAAGGCTGCAGTAATGACAGGTGTGAAATAACATCAGGGTTTTGCCAATGCAACAGCACTGAATTCATTTCAAAACATTCTACAACATTTTGCGATATTTGTGTACCTGGAAAATTTAGTCAAAAGTGTGAGTTAAGATGTCCACCTAAGTGTACAACATGCGAAAATGAGACTCGCTGTGACTTATGCCATGACGGGTTCCATGGCATATTCTCTCAGAAACCTTGTCCGGATGGGTGCTTCGGGAATATATGCAAAAAGGAGGATGGATCGTGTTTTACGTGCAAATCTGGGTATTTCGGAAAACACTGTAATAATAATTACCCGGAATTATGTAAATCGTGTGACCAATACAATTCATGTATAGAATGCAAATCTGGATATTCAAACATACAAAAACTGTGTTCATGTAGAAAAGATGTTTGTGTCAATTCGTTAGATTGCGACTCATGCACAAATACGTCCTATTATGTAAATGAAAACGAATGTTGTTCGTGCAAACTTGATGACCGTGTCTCCTGTTTAGGGACGTTTGGTACCACTCATTGCACTATTTGCAGAAGTGGATATTATCCACACAAACATGGGGAATGTGAAGCATGCAATTCCCAATGCGTCAACAAAGTATGCGATTCATCTTCTGGAGTATGTCTGCATGGATGCATTAATGGATACTGGAACCTAACATGTGACAAAAAGTGTAATCCGGAATGTTTATCGTGCAATCAAGCAGATGGATCGTGTTCACAATGCATAAACACAAGAAAATATGGACATAACTGTATTAAGGATTGTAGCAATACCTGTACAAATTCAATTTGTGACATTACTGGAAAGTGTACAAATGGATGCATTACAAATACATTTGGAAAGTAGTGTGAAAACACATGTGATGAACATTGTATTAAACGGGACAAAACAGGCTTTGTTCAGAAAAGACGGGTATGTGTTTATACGGCTGCGAGACTGGATACGAAGGAACATTTTGTCCTCAAGGTTAAACTGGCGTCTCTTTCAATATTGTTTTCCAAATTGTCTTTTGACGTAATTTGTTGTTTACAAAACATAACGACTCTGTAAATTAATGCAAATTTTCATTTTTTAACATGTTCTTTGCAGAATAAAATATTCATGTTATGCATTTTTTTTTATTCATATGGTTTATATTTCATTTTACTACGGCCATCGTCTGCATTGAAACAGAAGAGGAAAAACAAACATCATCAACAGCACTTATTGGAGCAGTCGGTGGAAGAGTTGTAGCTCTTTCTGTCATTGTAGTTTTGGGACGTTTTTTGCAATATTATGTTTTAAGCGAATGCTTTAATTATTTATTTGTTAAAGTAAGCTTTAAATTAGATCTCAAACATATCTAGTTTCAGAAGGTCAAATTCAAACAATACAAAAACAACGCCTAACCAAGAACCTGAGGACTCTTCATTGTACGCAACTATGAACAAAGAAAGTATGTATACATGATGCAATGATATTGTTTGTGTGTTAATAGTAATAGTCCGACAGATAATTAACACAACAAAATGCTGTTGAACGATAAAGATCCCAAATGTTTGCAGGTATATCAAATAAGGAGAATGAAACCGGGACAAATTCCTGAACTTGTGCGCTTTGTTAAAGAGTAAACTGAAAAGTCCATTTTATGTTGACTACTTTTAAAAAAAAGGCTTTATTAATATATTAAACTGTTTGATGTCTTTAGGAGCTATCCGTGCAACGTATGCCAATGAGGCTACCGACGATGTTCACTCGGTATCCAGAATAAAATATCCCAATTACCAGAGTCCACCACCGAAGGGATATATGCCTATTTTGACTGAGGACAATCTTGAAATGGGTACGTTTGTTATCCTAACTGTTATAACGATATTTTTTTTTACTTTTAAACATAAACGTTTCGACTGAAAATTACCATGTTTCAGACGCAGATGATGCTTGTGCAAGGGTATTTACTGTTTTGCCTGAAACTGAAAATAGTGGTGTTTATTACAACGCAAAATAAATTAGCAAAGTGAAACTGAATGTGGCCGATTTATCTGAATATGTACAAAACTTATGTATTATGAACCTTGAAGAAGAGTATTAGGTACCGTACACTGCCTTGATGTATAACACATGTTTCGTAGTATTTTTTATTACATGTAATACAGTTTGTCTAATTTAAGGTACGCGCTTATGTAAACATTTACGTATTCGATTGTTGAATATGAATATTGTTTAAAAATGTATATATTTTCATTCATTTATACTTTTTCAATTTGCAGAAAGTACCGCACGGTCTCGTGAGACCCTGTGAAGTTTCACAAACGAAGCTAAACATGCACGGAAACAGATACAAAGGAATATATCCGTGTAAGAACCATTTCCCTTATTTCTGGTCAGGGTTATCGTGTTTTCTTTCATGCGAAGAATAGTTGTAGTTGTACACTTATTATTTGTTACATATTACATACTAGACGCTTATAACTGAGATTGTTTTCTTGAATTTTCTTGTTCATTTTCATTTTCGTTGATCACCTTTTTTGCAATATTGAGCAAGATAACAAGGCAAGGGAATACAAGGCCGTATATTGCTATTATTATTATTATTATTATTATTATCTAAAATTCTGTCTGCTCTTTGAAATTCCGTCCTATCATATTTTTGAACCGAAATATTATGTGTTTTATTAAACCAGATGTTTTTGTCAACATTGTTGACATGATATGCTTGAATTTATTGCTGCATAAGTGTTTTTGTCATATTGGAGTTACTTTTGTTTGAACAGTTCAGACGATTTAAATCAATGTTGAAGGAGTGATGGAATTTGAATTGCCTTGAATTGTTAGTTATTCACACGTCTATTCGTATACACGCTGTTTATTATTACAAACGTAATAATTGAACTCTTGGTATTCGTGCATACACCTAGAAAATATTGTGAAGTTTAATGACCATAGGCATAATTAACAACCTCTTTCTTCCAGGGTTTCAGGAAACGAAATGCATACATAGCTACTTTGGGTAAAATAATTATTTATTAACATTTTGTTTAATATAAAATTAATGCATATGGAACAAAATTAAAATGACCCAAACAACTTCATATTTAAAATGAATATCTTTCAAGTTAATATGGTTTAATTATGTAAATGTATTTGGTAAATATTATGCAACATTAAGGTCCAATGGCTAAACAGCTGGGCGATTTCGGTCAATTCTGGAGAATGGTCTGGCAAAAAAAGTTGAGAAGATTGTCATGGTGACCAACTTAGTAGATGGTCAGGTAATGTACTTTTTAATAACATGTGTTTGACCTTCTCGGGCAATGGATGTTGTGGTTTTGTGATAAATGGACAAGAAGTGAAAACAATAAATGTATACGTATAACTACAACGATCTAGATTTCAAATAACAACAGTATAATTTGAACTATGTGTTTCCATTATGAATACTATAAACAATATGCAGATTGAATATCATGATCTATCCGTATTTAAAAATATAAAAAACAGGTTTATGATTATGAAATATTATATAATTTCACTTTTTGAAATATTATGAAGTATTTCACGTTTGCTTCTCTGACATTAAAGTGCCATTTCCATAAGTCACTAAAATTTTAAAACTTCAGGGCAACTTTATCTGATATAGTTAGTAATGAGTTAATATCTGTTTCCTTGCAGAAATCCAAATGTCAGCAATATTGGCCTGATCGTGGTCAAAGTAAACTTTACGGCGATATGGAAGTTATGTGCAAGGTTGAAAAACTGTACGCAGATTTCATTTGGAGACAGTTTACTTTTTCCAAGGTAAGGTTTTATTTACTATGAAGAAGAAGACTATGTGAAAGTTAAGATGTCATCTCTTATTGTATGCGGAAGTTTCTCCCTTAAAATATGAAAGAAACACTGCTTTGAATAAGTGTTGTTTCAGGAAGGGAGGCTAAAACATCTTATTATTTAAATTGACATCTATTTTTTTTAAATAACTCAATGTTCACCCACTTGAAAATAAGTTCTCATCAGATCTTGAATCAAGTATGTGCACTATAAGTGTTAAGGGATCAAGCATGTGAAATGATGACTTCCTTAAAGGTTAAGTTTTTCTTTTTAAATATGTTTACTATTTCAATTACAAATCAACGTTTTAACTAACCGATTATTTTGCTACATGAGCTTTTACATTTTCTTATTAATATTTTAGAAGGAAATTTAAACAGTAGAGCAAATATAAGTCAGTAATAAACACACTATAAATTGCAAAACAATATATACTGAAGGACTGCCAAATCCATTTCAATATAATTTTCATTTTTCATCGTAATTATAATACTTTAACAGTGCGCTTTCGAAACATTTATCATATGAAAAATATGTAAAAATGTAATATTTTCTCTTCCAAAAATAAGTTTAAATATGATAAGTTGATCAAATAATTCTTATTTAAATCAAAACAGCAGTTACTATGATCTCATTTTTAATAAAAGATAAAAGATACATGTTAAAGCCTGGTGATTACATTGGGTTTTCTTAATGAAACACAGTTCTTCCATCGGTCAGAAAAAAATACCCGATTCATATAACCCGATGGAATTAGAAATTAAAGTGGTGATAATCCTTTTGGTTTCAATAACGACAAACTTGCCTCCTTTTAATAAAAACAAGTGTATAGTAAAATAATTTCAGCGTTCATTTTTTATTAAATGTGATAACGTTGTCACCTAAGTAATACACTTATTCACCTTGATTCACCTTGTTGTTTTCAAAATATATATTTAATTAACCATTTTAGAAATGGTATGCATCGTTGAAATAAAACATCATAACACAGGGTTATCAATATAAACCACTTCTTTACTTTCATTTTCATTTTCAAACAGGGTAAAAAAATCAGAAAAAAGAATACTGCACCACCTTCAGTTCACAGCGTGGCCAGACAAGGACATTCCTGATAACGTCAAATCAATTATAGAGTTTAGACAGAAAGTGAACGCATTGCCGAGTTCATTTGACGGACCAGTGATAGTGCATTGCAGGTGGGGTGTCAAGCGGTGGTTTAGATTATGTAACCGTTAGCTTCAAGCAAATCTTACATCGTTTCAACGATTGATGAAATGAATGCATGTTAGGAAATCAATTCAAAACATTTAAGATCAAAATGATAAAATAGAAAGCGATTTACATGGGAGTCTTGATCGATTTTGCAGTGTATTTAGTTAAAAAACAACAACAGGTTTTTAAAATAAGCTATTAATTAATACGGGCTTGAAGACAAACGCGAAGCGTTTGTCTCTACAAGCCCTCTTACGGTTTGTACGTGTATGCAAGGTACTACTTCTTTTTTGCCGGAGTGATAGGCATTAAAATATTTGGGCACCACTGAACAGTGAAAATGAGAACCAGAGAAGCTCGTCATACATTGTTCATATAAAGCGCGTGCATGCCGGCAAGCAAATTGTACATGTTTAGGGCGGGGTTTGACCCCGGTTAACCAATGAAAATCAATACGGAAATACCCGAGGTATATGTACAATTCACCTTCGGCACTTCCATAAAAGGAGTGGAGAACATATATAATGAATACACGTCTAAAGAGTACTTCTTTTGACCGGAAATTATATTTCATAACTCTGCAATAATAATACAAAACGAACAGGGTTTGTCATAACAATTGTTTTTGTACCCCACATCTTAAAAAATACCGTCTAAACCGGATATCTAAATAATTAAGATAAATGTATTTATGCGCATTTTACGACAGTTGATGTAAACAATTTGCATATATCAATAATGATGCAATAACACGGATTTAACGTTGTTTTCACGGTGAGTTGAACTAAGAATTATACTTGTTATTGTAAATTCAATCGTTCATACGTTGCTGTTTGGACACCATAATAACATAACGTTAGTTTTTACGTAATGAACAAGCTAAGTTGATGCAATCGATATCCACATCATCAATCGATATGACATTCAAGTCATTATTTATGACTCAGCACTATAGATGCCAAATTTACTGTTAACTGTGCGATTGTGTACTTCGTTTATTGTATTGTAAAATTAAAGTATTGAATAAAAATGTTAAAACTTAAGTAGTGAAAACTAAATCTAAAAAAACATTGAAAATCATTGTGCATGATTATGGTAAACCTGAGAAGAAAAGTGAGCCTGGTGTGGGGCTAAGACTCACGACCACAGGAACACTAGCACGGCGCTCTTGCCAACTGAGTTAAACGGGCAGCTGATTCCAACTCACACAGACTAGACTCGTCCGTCCATTAAAGGGGCTGTCTCACAGATGATAAAATAGCCGAAAATTGTCGAAAAATATAAATTTGGCATCGATCTGTGATAGTCCAAATAATTGTACGTTTACGGTTTTTTTTACGTTTTTTGATATATGGCAAATCCTTCACGTTAGGGATTGGAAGAATCCCGTATAACATATCTATAATTTTAGACTACTATCTGTGACACAGTCCCTTTAACCATTTAGGCCGACATATAGGCACTCCTGCTCTTTTACTGCTGCCACGATTGTGGGTAACCTGAGTGTAACTATGCCCAGTTTAAAAATAAAAAAAAATGTTTATTGAATTAGTATTTTTGTCATGGCGGAGTGGGGCAGATAACTCGCGAATACTTTAAGCGATAAAGCTGTATGAATGAAATTACCGAAAAAAAAACTTCAGCACAAACAATGAAATCAAATGTTTAGTAATTCATAATTTGATTTACAGGGGAGGGTTCGGGATGGGTTTCCCCTCCCGACAACCATCAAATTTGGCATGTTTGACCTGGTTTCAACAAGCATTATAATTTGAGTATTATAGATTATGAACCCGGGAGAGGTTTCAGCATAAAAGGCAGTGTTTCTGTTTAGCAGAATTACATGATAACACTAGAGCTTACAGCGTCTTACCGGTGATTTTTTAACAAGGTTTTCAGAAGGATACCTTTAGGCGAGATGAAATGTATGGACATGTCTCGCGTAAACTGGCAAATATTTCTGCACAGAATTTCTTTAAGTTAACCTCTTTTCAAAATTATTCAGCTGAAGGCATGTATAAGCATGCAAGACAGTTTTAGACAAACCCTTCCCTACAAAGTAAAAAATGACATTTAAGTAATTAATTATTTACTTTTATTGTCCCCTCCCGACAAGCTATGTTAATAATACCCATTTTCTCCTGCATATAATCAGAAAATGCGGGGTCATCAGTTCAGCACAAAAACAGTGGCGGTTTTTGCAATATTTTTCAGAAGTTTTTAACAATTGCTTGTAGATCTGTGATTTTTCTTCATGCATTTCTTCAATTTACTCTTCCTAACAGTTGTTTCGACTTGAGATAGAATATGGTCGAGAAATATTTTCTTCTCAATTTGTTCTTAAAACACAGTCTATATGAATTACTTAAAAAGGGATATTGTTTATGTAAAATTAACAAGACATTTACAATGCCAGCTCTAATATAGTAAAGCATAGGCATAGCAAAATTCAAAACATTTTTATTATATATATTATGCTATGTGGTGATTTATAGACATTTATAAACAATAAAAACAATCTTTCACTGTTTCAAACATATAGATATGAGATATTTTTACTGTTTGAAATTTCAGCCAGCTCTCAAATAAATTTGGATCCCATCAATTTAAACTGGTAGGGCCAGAGATGTGTTAATTGAGTATGTTGTATATACTATAACTTTAAGGGTGTCAATGATTATATGTTTGGGTAGGTTTTGTGTTATGTTCCTTTCTTATTTTAAACAGACCCGGGAGGAAATGATGATGAACCAGCCAGACAGCCCGCCTGCCACCCCGCCGAGCTGTACTGGGTGTATGCCAACATGCCGACATGCTAAAATTTGTTGGCACTTCAAGATCATATAATGGAAAATTGTATCCAAACTGAAGTATAAAGTGAGTAAGTTTGGTCATATAAGCCCATTGATACTGTTTGTTCCATTCCTAAATGAATTTCTTTCATATTGTTTGTCAATCATTTCTGGTGCGGCTTTTATAATAATATTATTTTCTAATGAAACTGCTGACTTGTATTAATTTTTAGTATTTGGTCTGTATTGTGCATCTATTCGCACATTTTGTTTGCTCTTTTTCAAAAGCAAATATTACATTAATTGCAAATTCTATAAGCAATAAATCATAACTTACTACACATTTGTTGCAGAATGATGTTTTATTTTTGCACCAGTCAATTGCAACCCCCCCCCACCCCCCACCCCCCACCCCAGGTCCGGGGAACAGCCGGGACTTTGACTTTCAGTCCAGCCAACCCGGGGTAAAATCCCCGCCTTGCGGGGACGAACTGATGGTTAAACCCAGGCCAAATGCCCCCGCAGCGCCGCTATATTTGGCGCTATGGCAAAACCACCGCGGTCACCCGGCCCTGCGGGGCCACCTGGAAAGTTAAAACACGGCCCTTTTCCCCGGTAAACCCCCGGACCTCGGGGGGGGGGGGTCGTGGGTACAATTGACTGAAGCATTAGTGTGCATATGATTTTCAGCTTATGTACAAGAAAACATCTACTTAAACAATCACAGCAACACAATGAGATCCCTATTTTAAAGAAATAATGCCACCTTTCATTAATTCATTAATCAATTCTATCAATCATTCATATATATTCATTAATTCATTCATTTATTCAATTTACAGTATACATTGAAAAACTTGACATTTCTCAAGGCAAAAGAAAAAAAAAAAGTGAGCCGCTTTCATAAAGATTAGAGCCTTTTCCCTTCTTGCATTAAGAAACAACCTTAATACATTATAAATGTCTTAAAAACCCTAATTTATTGCTTATTTCAATAGCCAGCCTGGTTGCTGTAGCCACAGAGGAATTTTCAAGGACAAGAACCAGTGCTGGTCAAAATGTGGTCTCGTGTGGTTTTCCATACCGGCTCTCGGCAAGGATTTCCGAGAAAGGAATACCGTCTCCAAGTAAGAAGAAATTCTAAGCATGTCTGGTTTTAATGCTTTCAAAATGCATCTGGGTACTCAATAAGATGAGATTAAACTTTGAGTTGTTAAAAATTGATTGCAAAATGTCCAAAAGACTATATATTTCATAAAATTGTCCTGAAAATCCTTGAATTCATGAACTTTTCTGCATATTTATCACATTCATGCCTACATAAAAGGTTGTGTATGCCTCAAATGAGTGTTTACAGGCCTTTTTCAAACTTTAACAGTAGTGGCAGAAACATTGCTTTTGTGTCTTGCTTGCAGATCATGATGTGCCAATAAGCTCCAGTTAGCTGCGGCTTTTTTCCCCCGGCGGTAGTCCTGCAATCTGAATCCAGGAGATGCAGCTCTGAATCCAATATTTCAGAAGAATGAAGATGTTAGTCAACTCTGTAGTACTTGTTTGTGTGTAAATGAATTCCAAAGAGTGAGATTTATAGCAAATAAGCAGCTTATAGACAATGTTGAAGTGCTGTACTCTGAATTTAATGCCAAATCTAGCCTTCAAAACAGATAATTCAAGTAAAATGTTTTTAAAAATGGGCATAATAATGCTATCTCTGCATTTTCTACATCATGTAGCCACCTCAATAATGAAAACACTAGCAGTTGTCATGAATCTTTCAGTTTTGGTGTGTTTTTTTCCATTTCCTTTGTTGCGCCATTTGTCCCAGAAGCAAACAATTTGGCTTATAGTGGTGTTTAGACTGTCTATAAACACATGATCACTAAATTTATTTTGTTGAACTGAACAGTTCTGTTACCTTTGTAAATAAGTGGACCAGAAAAGCAAAATTTTGACAAGTTGAAGCATTTCAGTTTGGCTCTATGTCATTTTTATATAAAACACTTAAGCCGATGAAGTGGAAAAACCTTATTTTGCTTCGAAAAAAATCTTTAAAAAAGTAGGCAGGCCATTTTTTGTGGTGTGTTCTATAGACACTATTTAAAGCTACAAAGAAAACTTTACTTTGTCAAATTATTCCAATGCATAAGGAAATAATGGCTCTTCAAAGGTTTGCGGCTTAACATTTGAGGAAATGGCTGTTTCTGCTTTTTATGAAAATACCACAGGTGCTAATACTTGTCTCATTCATTTAGTGTTTAATATATCATTGCCAAACTTTCAGTATGTGTTGAATATAGCCTTAAGTTGAACTATAGGAGTTTTGAAAAAAATGTTGCTTAAATAGGCTCAAGACCACAGTTATCTGCCCCCCGTGGACCAAGAATCGGATGTGAATAAAGAAAAAAGAGTGCTTGTGTTCAAGTATCAGTATTTTATTAAAAACAATCTTTCACTGTTTCAAACATATTGATATTGTTTTACTGTTTGACATTTCAGCCAGCTCCCAAATAAATATATATTGAATGCCAGTGCTAAGAGGGCTAGGACACAATTTGAACAAATTTATTACCAAAATAATGTAACCTTTGTATACAAATTATAATTTGTTGCCCTACTTCAATAATTATAATTGAATGCCATTTTATACACTTAGGGTCTAAAATTAAATTATTATGTTTGTGATAGATCGCAAAAAAAATCAGTTCGTTACTCTTGAAATATAACTTTTGATTCTCACTCAGTGAAATTCATGTACATCAGGATTTTACACTAAAACAAAATAAATTAACTATGTATTCTTTCTATGAGTTATCGCACATAGGTTATGGCATGGTACCATCCTCTGTATTTAGATTGTCAGAAAATGTGAATGCATCTCAGTAGCTCAGTTGGTGAAGAACTCGCCCTGTTAGCAAAGGGGTCCCGGGTTCCAGCCCTGCAATTGTCTTACATTGTTCTGTCTCAATTGTACTTCAATGGATAAATTCAAAATCTGACAATTTAAAATAAATGACAATTTAGTATGTGGAGCTATGATCCTATTCATGTCATGTATTTTCATTTCTCAGTGATTGAATTTAAAGCTGCACTCTCACAGATTTACCGTTTTTACATTTATTTATTTTTTTGCCTTGGAAAGAGCAAATTTTTGCATAAATATCTGCAAACCAATGATAAAAGATTGCTGATAAAAGATCTGATTGCAGATTTTTATATTTCCTTTAAATTATGCACCAGTCAATTGTTACCACGCCCCCCCCTCCCCCAGGTCCGGGGGATACCGGGGATAGCCGGGGAAATGGGCCGTGTTTTTACTTTCCAGGTGGCCCCGCTGGGCCGGGTGACCGTGGTGGTTTTGTCTTAGCGCTATATTTAGCGGAGATTGGGCCTTATATTGAGTCTCTCGGGTGCGGGGGCATTTGGCCGGGGTTTTACCACCAGTTCCCGCAAGGCGGGGATTTTACCCGGGGTTGGCTGAACCGAAAGTCAAAGTCCTCGCTATTCCCCGGACCTGGGGGGGGGGGCGTGGTTACAATTGACTGGTGCATTAATGTATTATGTTTTTAAACCGTTACTAACGGTTTAAGAAAAATGAATAAAAAATCTTTTTTTTTTTAAATAAGATATAAAAATCTGCGATCATTTTTTTGTCAGCAGTCTTATATACCTTGTTTCCATGCATTTACACAAAAATTGGCTCGTTAGAAGACAAAAACAAGAAAGTTGTCAAAATGTTAAATCTGTGGGAGTGCAACTTTAAGGGACATCAGATTGTACAGTTGCAAGAAAAAAGAAATAGTGAAAACCTTTTCTAATGTCGCAATGCCTCTTGCGCTTTTTTTTGTGTTTTACCAATTTAAAATTAACTGTGTTTGTGTACCATATAAATACCTGTTGATTTAAAAATATTGTCAGTATATGAGTCTGTTCTTATCAAGTCACTTTAACATGCTAAATATTCACAATATGAACTGGGATATAATATATTTGCTGATTTTTGGACCATTTGGTGTCTAGCCCTTTCATTAACCATCTACCTGCCAATGTGAGTTTTAGTTTTTTTGATAATTGTACTTGGAAATCATTGAATTTCATAACATTCAGATAAATCGGTATGAAATATTATCTGTCATGTTTGATTTATTGCAATAGATTTACACCCAAGGATTGATATTTTAGCCATTTTGGTTCTATTAAAGGGTATTAAACTAATATAAAATCATTTCCTAATTCGCAGGAGACTAGACAGCTTTTTCTTTTAACAGTTAAATTTCCCAATTTTAGCATTTTCACGACGCAAAATTGTCCAAAATGTCTAGGGTCTTTTTTCCCAAATTGGGCAGAAAAAGCCCTGTTTCTTTATTATGTTTTAGGGAAAATGTAATCCAAGGGACATTTTCATACACTTGAGATCTGTTTTTGTAATGATACAAAAATAAGCTGATTCTTTCATCTAATACTAAAAATAAAATAATTTCTAAACTGTCAAATGTGAGGTTGCATCCTGTTAACTTCGTCTTTGTTTAGGAAACAAACCACGCCCCGCCCCCTGGGTATACCGGGGACTGCCGGGGAAAAGGGCCGTGTTTTAACTTTCCAGGTGGCCCCGCACGGCCGGGTGACCGTGGTGGTTTTGTCATAGCTCCAAATTAAGCCGAGATTGGGCCTTATATAGACACTCTGGGGTGCCGGGGCATTTGGCCGATGTTTAACCATCAGTTCGTCCCCGCGGGGATTTTACCCGGGGTTGGCTGGACCGAAAGTCAAAGTCCCGCCTATTCCCCGGACCTGGGGGTGGGGGGGGGGTCGTGGTTACAATTGATTGGTGCATAAGAAGTAAAAAATATTCTAATTACTATTTCCTCATGTCAGGGACAATTCAATTAAAAAATCAATGGAAAAAACTGTTAAATACTATCATGTTGTTGTTTTTTCTAACTTTTAATATTTATTCCCTGTGGTCGGTCGGTTTGTCGGTCGATCCAGAGCATAACTTAAAAACTACTGGAAAGAATTGGATTAAACTTCATACAATGGTAGAACATAATGAGAGGAAGTGTCGTGTACAATAACCATAACTCTATTCTTGCTAACTCTATTCTTGCTTATTACTGAGTTATTGCCCTTTGTTACTTTTATGTCTGGAGTATAACTTGAAAAGTACTGGATGGAATTTATTGGAACTTCATAGAATGGTGAAGCACAATGAGAGGATGTGCAGTGTTCAAGAACCAAGAACCATAACTCTACTTTAGCTAATTAATCAGTTATTGCCCTTTATTTGTTGTTTTTTGCTGTCAATTTTTTTTCCAGACATTGACTTGCAAACTACTATATGGAATTTATTGAAACATCATACAATGGTAAAGCACAATGAGAGGAAGTGCAGTGCACAAGAACCATAACTTTGTTGGCCTTTAATACTTTTTTTTGTACCGAGCATAACTTGAAAACTATTGGATGGAATTTAATAAAGCTTCATACAGTGAAAGATCATAATGAGAGGAAGTGCAGTGTAAAGGGACCTCAATTATATTTCAGCTCATTACACAGTTACTGCCCTTTGTTACTTTTTCTTGTCCGGAGCATAACTTGAAAACTATTGAATGGAATTTAATAAAACTTCATGCAGTGAGAGGAAGTGCAGTGTATAGGAACCGCAATTCTATTTCAGCCAATTACAGAGTTATTGCCCTTTGTTATTTTTTTCTTGTCCGGAGCATAACTTGAAATCTACCGGATTGAATGTAATAACACTTTATATGGTTCAGCACAATGAACAGTGTACATGAATCATTACACTATTTAAGCAATTTACAATGACAAAAGTCCATCAAATAGAATTGTCATTTATAGGTTGGCTTTCTAAATAGTTGACTGCACAGTGCCGGATGATTGCGGTTGTTTTGTCTTTGCGCAAAATATAGCGGGGAATGGGCCTACCAAGAGTCCCTGGGGTGCAGGGGCATTTGGCAGGGATTTTACCATTTGTTCGTCCCCGCAGGGCGGATATTTTAGCCGGGGTTGGCTTGACGGGAAGTCAAAGTCCCTGCTATGGGGGAGGGGGGCGTGGTTACAATTGACTGGTGCATAAATGCCAGCTTCACTCGAAGCCTAAGTGAATGTCCTTATGGAAATATGATTTTTAGTAATTGCATCAACCAGGTATAGTGGACATTTTTTAGTAATCCAATTCCTTAATAACTTATTATTAATTTGTTATTGTTTGCAACAGGTTGGAGATGGGGATGATGACAGACCAGCCAGCCGAACTTAAATTGGAGTAGACATCATGCGGTAATTTATTAGTATTTCACAATCACTTTATGAAAATGTATCCAAACAGTAGCGGGTTTGTATCTTTTAAGTTTATATTTTCTGTTTGTTTCATTCCTAAATAACATTGTTTCATGCTGGTTGTAAATTATTTCCGGTCACGGCCATGAGATTATATCATTTTCTAATAAAACAACAACCTCTGTGTGTTTGTCAATTTTGTGAAACTATTTTGTTTGCTTTTTTATAAATTTCAGGTTTTTTTACTTATCCCTCAATGCTTCTTTATACATTTCAACATTCTGCAAAAGCACAAATGTATTGGTTCTTTTTTCAAAGCCACCTGGTTGCTGAAGCTCAAGAGGACCTTTATGGACAAAAAATCCTCTTCAAGATAGTTCTGTCTGAAATTCCATACCACCTCCAGAGAATGGAGTGCATTTCTGACTCCTCTAAAATGCTACTTTGTAGTCAATTACCTTGGAGTTGTTTAATACTCATTGCAAAATATTCAACATAATATATTTCATCTATTTTGTCTTGATCTTTGAATCCGTCAAATTACACTATGGCTATCATTATGTGACTATATCACTTTATCAACGTTGACGTCATTTGATGTTGACGTCATTTCCTGTTCATCATATACATACAACCTGATGAAGGCCGAATAGCCGAAACGTTGTTTCATAAATAAATAATTTGTTTTGAAGTTGGACTTCTTTAATTATCACCATATGTGACTATATCAAATTTATGACTTCTTAAAGAATTGTGTATGCCTCAAATGATTGCTAACTGGTTTACCTTCACAGTAGTAGTTAGTAAATTTATTCTGTTAAAAACATAGCATTAATGTTATTTGCAGATTCTGATGTGCCAGTAGCCTGAAGTGGTCAAACAATTTAAAACTGGATGAAACACAGAATCCCATATTTCAAGAGAATGCATATGTTAGTCACCCCTGTCAAACTTGTTTCTGTGTAAATAATACAAAATGTGACATTTACAGCAAATATGTTATAATTGAGCAACGTATAGACAATTGCAAAACTCTGTTCTGTTAATGTTGTGCCATATTTAGCATTTAAAACCAGATACTTTCATTTTTTTCTGGTTTGGTCGGTTTCTTTTATTCATGACTTTTTTCAAGAAGAAATCATTTCGGTGTATAGTAGTTATGGTGTTTTAACTTTGAATCAAATATCACTGTATGTTGTTGAACTGATATATATGTTAAACATTTAAGTTCCATGACTTACAGGAAGAGGTTAATGTAATGCGGCGAAAAATTATGTGATTGTTATGGACCACACCGCACTGCCTAGGCTCATTGTCATTTACATTTTATGATACGTTTTGTGTCTGTTATAACGAGCATAGGTTTACTCAGTGTTGTTGTACTTTATCGCAACGGACTTTCTAACATAGTGAGCGTTTAGCACAACGTTCACACAACAACACAGTAAAATTACTATCAAGCAGATAGTATTGCCATTGCATTGTTTTGGTCCGTTGGGCGATACACTGCTTAGAAAACTGAAGCAACAAAAATTGGGATTGAAATCATGCGTGCTAAATCAGGAGCATATCCACCAGACAAATTTTGTTGTTAAGGCACATACTATGATTCATAACTCTTCGTGTGTATTTACTTATAGTAAGGTAGAATACACAAATAGTCAACAATAATCAGATATGATTTATACAATAATATATTTAGATGGTTAATATTTTAACGTTAATTTCCTTTTTTAAGGGTGTAAACTGAAGTTTCACTTAATAATTGCCTCACAATAAAAAGGCATATAAAACAGTATATTTATAATAATCATAATGTCTTAAACATGAACGTTTTTATCTTAATTAAAATGTCCTGGACTTTGGAAACTTTAATGACATCAATTAGTCTGGTTGTGAAACACACAGTACAGCTTAACCCTAAGGAACACTTCTTGTACACATTGCTCTGTTTTCTTGACGTAAACCATTTACATTGGATTTTTTTAGTCACTTTGTGGGCAAAACAAGCCCGGTTTGATAGCGTGTGTGGAAGGAAATATGCGTAGATGTGATACATAAAAGATTTCAGAGGCGGTAATCACATGGTTCATTGTTTTGATACCAAGCACTAAAAATGGCTGCGCCCAGTGAGACTGTATGTATTTTTGTTTATTTTCTCTCCTTAATTAAACAATTTAATTTCCTACCATCGACCAATTTCGAGCGCACAATTTTTCCTGTAATATGGTACCTTTATTTTGTCAGACAGTTATGTAGTTTACTTGGAATGCGTGTCACAAGCTTTCAATCGAGGCGAAATGTGCTGCGGAAATCTTTGAACCAAGCATGAACTGTCCATTTCTTTCTAAAGTTCGTCATTAATATACGCAATTTCGTTTACAGAGCTATTTACGAACATTGCATGTAGCCCTATCGATATGCCCTAAGTTATGTTTCCATAGCGACGTACACATTTTGCTGATATAACGCTACAACAGCTTTTCTAACCAATACCAACGAATATCCTCTATAGCTTTGAATGCCTTGTATTCAAGAGCACCGTTTAACATAGTAAAAAGAATATAATATTCCAAACTACCAACATAACCTATAGTTCTAGAATCTCTCTATTCTTGTTCCTGTTTTCATTTAACTTTCTCGCAGCCAAGTGAAATAAAATAACTTGAATCTTTTAAAACGCAATCAGCTCCATTGTCTACTTATATTACACATCATTTACAGGTATATAAAATCAATCGTTATTCCCAAGCTACTAATATACAAAAAATAGCAAGTTGGGGTTTGTCACCACTCGAATGCAAATGACATTTATGAAAACTATTGGTTTAATGATACAAATAATACCAAAAAACATTGCTGGTTAGCCGACGAGCATTGAACATTAATTACCAAATTAAATAAATACTTCGGAAATAGAACACAATCACTATGTCAGTTGCCTAAATATGAATTCCTATGTTAAGAAAAGAAAACCACAGATAGAATGAAAGACCAAAACGGTACACTTATCTCGTATTTCACAAACATTGAGGAAAAACGTTTAAGGTTTATTAGTTAATTAAACTTCCCTTCTTCGCGTGTAGCTGTTTTCAGCATTTGTATCTAAATTTACTTCCGTGTTTTTCAGAGCTAGATTACGTTAAATAGTTTTGAACAAGTGTTTTATCTTAAAAAGTAAATATCCGTTAAACATTGAAAAGTAAAGCATTTTAAAAAAAAGCAGTGCATTTTTAGAGTCTTATTTTGTTGGTAGAATAATAAAAAAGACGGAATATAAGTGGTGATATATCGATTACAGGGTGATTTCATTCATTCATATCTTAATCATGGATATTTACCTCAGAATGGTGATTGTTTTTCTAATATTTGTTCAAAGTCAAGGTATGTAGTTTTTCTTTTGTTTCACTTTTATTCGCAGGATTAATAATTTAAACTTAAGTGCGATTTTCTTATTTGCTTTAAATGAGACTTTGAAATACCCTTTGATCAGTTTAGTGAATATAGTTTCCCATTGCATTCCACCAACTAACATATGTAGATACACTATTTTCTCTCTTCAATACAAGTTACATACTCTTCGTTTAGTAATACTCATATTAAAAGTCCAATTGATTGGCCATTTTTGGCATTTTTGTACTTTCTCCAGCTCGCATAAAATATGATATGACATTTCTTTAACACAGATAAAAGAATTGTTACCAGTTTTCTTTTTTCTTTTAAGTGATATGCGCACAAATTCCAGATGAGTGTCAGGGTTGTGGTTGCTGTGCTTACGGATACTACAATAAATGTGATAACAACGGTTACTGTAATAATGGGTGTCAAGATGGATACTGGGGTGAAAAGTGCTACAAAAAATGCAAATACACTAATTGTTTACGATGTGCACGCGATAATGGCAATACTTGCGAGTGTTGCAAACCTGGATACTTTTCAAATACCGGACTGTGTCACCAATGTGTTCATAAACACTTTGGGTGCACTTGTACTAATTTATTTAACTGCATTGGGTGCATTGATGGTTATTTCATGAAGTCATACTTGTGTTCACCATGTCCCTATTACTGTACATCTTGTACTAGCTCTACACAGTGCAATTCCTGTACGGACAGTCGATTTGGATATATATGTCAGTATCAGTGTGCTGAAAATTGCATACACGGCAGTTGTGTTTCAACGCAAGCATTTTGCCAGTGCAACATAGGTTATACTGGCTATAACTGTGACCAGTGTATAGCAGGATACTATGGTAACGGCTGCACACAGAGTTGTTCCATAGGCTGTATTGGCTCATGCAATCAACTCGCCGGAAATTGCACATGCAAATCCGGTTGGACAGGGGATAAATGTGACGCATGTGCAGATAATTATTTTGGAAACATGTGTTATGAAAAGTGCAATAGTAACTGTGTAGGTTGCACTAGAGAAAATAATATATCAGAACATTACGGTGACTACTGTCAAATCAGATGTGGGAAAGACTGCATGAATGGTAGTTGTGCAATTGAATCAGGATATTGCAATTGCAAGAATGATAATTTTATCACAGCATCAGCAGAAGGGTATTGTCATGATTGTGTACCCGGACAATATGGTCCAACGTGTGGGCACAAGTGTCATACAGAATGTTTATCTTGCAATCAAGTAAATGGATCATGTTTACAATGCAAGAGCAATTCAAAATATGGACCTTATTGTAGACTGGATTGCAGCACCAACTGTACAAATTCATTGTGCGACGTGAACGGAAATTGTACAAATGGATGCATTTCAAATATGTATGGCAAGCAATGTGAAAACATATGTGCAGAATATTGTACACCTAAGGACAATAACACCATTTGTTCTAAAAAGACAGGAATGTGTTTAAACGGCTGTAAGACTGGCTACATCGGAGCGTTTTGTCCTCAAGGTAAACAGGCTTTATTTTCAATACAATGTCTTAGTATAATAATTCGAGAGTGTTTACTAACTAATGTGATCGTCAGCTATTAAATGTGTTATATTGCAAAACTATCTGTATCGGTCTTGCCCAAAGAATTTTGACTTATTTTGCGTTTTATCCTTTTCATAGTTTGAACTTCAATTTGTGTTATCTTAACAGCAACAAACAATTAAGATACTAGTCGCTAACTTTAACAAATTATTTTTCGTATGTGTAAATGAACGGTTTTGTGGGGTCGTTTTAATTGTTCTTGGTTAAATCAAATATGATGCCCATACAATCAATTTGTATTTAATATATAGGAAAAAAACAAAAACAATACGCATTCTTTTGTCTCAAATATACATCTTAAACATCTGCTATATTATGGAAATATTGATAACTGTCAATAAAAGATATACGCGTTTATTTGCAATGCATACATTTTTAAATCGCTTCTTAACCTAAAATAGTGTTGAACTTAACATACATTATGCACGAACAAGGCTTGTTTAGATCCAATGCCAAAATGCCCTCTAGTTTAATGAAAAAGATCTTTGGCTAAAGAGAGGATTAACGACAATCAATATTAAGAAGCCTGTAATAATATAATTTAGTAATTCTGAAATTATTAAAACCCGCCTAAGGTTTCCGGAGTATGTGTATTTGACTGGAATTATTAAATGTGGTATGAAGTGTTTGCCACTATAAGGCAGTGAGGAACCTCAAGTTTCTTTGTTCTTTGGTCATTGAAAGAAAAAAAGCTGCATTTGTCTGATTTGAGTCAAACATTTTTAACAAACAAAAATACGTTACTGAATGTTATATATTGTGTGTAAAACAAAAGTGTATTTAATGTTTTACACAAGGTTTGCTTGGTTTTTATTAGTACCTTACTTGTTTCTTACATGCATTCGCCGGGTTTATTATGGTTTATTAGTGATTACCTACGTGAATATCTTTTTCTGCAGACGTTGGAAAAACAAATGAAAGACAGACATCATTTTCGGCAGCACTTGGAGGGGGTCTCGGTGGTTGCAGTGCGTTGCTTATAATCATTATTATCGTTGGAATGTTTTGGTTTCGTAACAGGTTTGTAACAGAAGTGACAGTTATCCAAAATATAACGTTATGAAATAGGTGAATGAATAAATCATAATTGTAAGTTAAATTAACGTAATGGATTAATTTACTAATAATAAACTAATAATGACTGATGATAGAGTATATAGACCCTTCAATGAACTATAAATAGTGATAAAAATCCTTTCCTTTTACTATATGTTTAATAACATGTTTTATGCTAACGAAATGGCGTCACTGACATCTTTTGTTGTATTTTCCGTCACTTATTCCATCAAAGCTTACAAGAAAAATGACGTCACGTCATGTTGCACACGCATGTTTGTTACTAAATATATTTCTTCATGCCGTGTTAAGCAATTTCTGAGGTTCTGTACGTAACAGGTAGAATATACCAAGCGTAAATTAATATTATTCATGTCGTTAGACCATGGATTTTATTTCGGAAATATTCTAAGGTGTCTGACACTTCTACATGTAGCAATCCCAAATGTGTACAGGTGGTTCACTATGATTATCAACCTTTTGTGCAATTGTGTATTGCAGGCGAAGAGCACACACAGAACTGGATACTTTAGAAAACAATGATTCACTTCATGATGGTAAGTAATTCAATAAAAATGTACCATTTTGATTTATTTGTGATTTGGAACAATCTACCGCCTACTATATTTGTATGGGTCACAAAAGACAATTACACAAGAGGGCACATTATCAAACAAATACACAGTCAATATAAATACATATTTTTAAAAAAACATCAACGAAAGAGTGTATTCACATATAGACAATTCATTCGTTTAAACAGTTTTCTTTTAATGTTTTACGATAAGAGATAGGAGATGGTACGTATATACAATTACTTCGCATGTTCACACGTACATTTCATTGTTTTCATTGTTTAAGCACGAAGGGATTATGACACAGTCGACACTAATCTTCCTGAGGTTGAACACAACGATCTTAGGTATGGGACTCTTCAAGTGACAGCTTTAATGACATCTAAAATATCACACTAACGGAATGACGTCACTGACGTTTATTGTATTTCCAGTCGCTTATTTTACTTAGCAAATAACAGGTATAACTGTTAACACGCAGATTTGTTATAACAAATATCCTTCTTTTCGTGTTTATCAATGATTGTATGAAATGATTGTCCAATTATATATTTCAGGCGAAGGTCGATCACGGAACACAATTATTTACAGAACAATGATATAGTTCAAGATGGTACGTAATTCAATGAACGAACGTGATTGATTCCTATTTTTGAATTATCTATTCTTACCTTCTAGCTTGTTTTCGGACACAGATGCCAATTATGTAGATGAGTCAGCAAGTGTTTCATTATAATTGCTGTTTATAAAAGAGAGTATTCATATATACTCATTACTTTTGCTTAAACAATGTTCCTTTACAATTCTAAGATTGGTTTATATTAAATGACATCTATATGAATCTACTTTGGAAGTTCTCATGTATGCTCTAATGATTTAGCTCGAAGAGATTATGACACAGTGGATATTAATCTTCGTGAGGTTGAACTAAACGATCTGAGGTATGAGATTCTTGAAGTAAATGAGGTTGACACGATGGATCAAACAGCTGATTATTCGACCATCCCTGATCAAGAGAATTACATCATTACATACGTAAGAAGCATTAAATTGATTTTTATGCATGCATGTGATATAATACATCTGAATATTAGGTAAAAGGTTTCACTGAAATTGATTTACTGAATATTTTCACCAAATGTCGAGACGGTTAAGTATTAGTATTTTTTGCAAAACTAGTGCAGCTATCAATGTCTTTACCCACCAATGGAGGTGAGGTATTATAAATAACGTGAGATAGCAGATGAAACCCGAAAAAGAAGGCCAGTACGAACCCTAGTGCAATAACTCAATAACTGCATATAGAAATATAAGCAGATATCGAGTTATTGCACTAATGTGACGAGTAGAGACCGCCAAACATGAACAACATTTTACCGGTGTTGTTGCTTTCAAAAGATTTTCGATGCCTTGAACTCCCCAGACCCAAGATATGCTAACTTTTTTATCTGCTCAAGGAGGTGCATTTAGACAACATCATTTGCAGTCAGTCTAAATTCGTGTTTGTGCCAATGTCCGGGGGGAGGGTTATCATCAAACATCGAATGCGTACCTAAGGGTAAAATTTATTTAAAATAAGAATTCATGAAGATAAGCTATGCTTGGCTTGGTTGATTTGACATCTCCGTCTTAATTCATCTCATAAGATTGTTAAAGAACTACATATTAATAATGTATGGTGAGGTGTTTTGTTTGCATGAACTGTGTTCACTTCACTAATAATATAATTCAATGTCCTCAAAAAGTATTCAGAATAAAAGAAAACGTACGACATGTCTTAAATAAGATACATCATGTTTTACGTCAAGTTTAGATATCAACATCCAGTGTTCAACTTTTGGCTGCGCTTGTAATGATATAATTCTTTCTAATATTGCATATAAAGACTAAAGCGCGAAATGTTGTGTGAAAAGATCACGTTACGACCTAAACGCTGTATCCACATTGCACTCTACTCTAATTTAGTTTTACTCTTTTAGAAAATGTTATTCAAACTCAAAGTTTTCTTTATTTTTAAAGTTTAAGCAATGAATTTTACATGACCTATTTTTCCTCAGTATTGATTCTGTAAACATCTCATTTGACATTTATTTCTGCTATTTAAACGACCTTTATATTTATTGAACAAATAAGATGAGCGCAAGATACTATCTGCTTCTGCCGAGTACGTATTTATAACTGAACTCATGTCGAGCATTATTTGAATTTGTATTGTGTAAGCATTTCTTTGATTTCAGGAAAATGTTATTGGTGGACTCTAGTCATTCATTTTCACCCCGTAGACTAACATCAGAGGACAGCGCTTCCAAAGCGGATAGCAATTCGCATCAGTCCAAAGTAAAAAAGATGCCAATAAAACAGTTTATTGCAGCAAATTTAGTGTTAATATAATTTGTTCAATTAATATATTATTGTAATTGTAATACTTCAACAAAATTACAAAATGTTGACGAAAAAATGAACATAAATCTTGTTTCAGTTATAAAGTGTTCAAATTATAAAACAAACTCAAACGGTTTTCAAATGTTATTTTTTATTCTGAGTCTTAATGAAAACAGACCTATTAAAGTATAATATATGTTGCATTTGTCTTAACTTCCCATTTTTCATTTAATACAAAAGACACATCTTTTAGTTTAATTCATTGTTTCATGTTTGTTTTAGAAATGTTGTTACAAACATTTAGAGTACATGTACACATGAAACAAGTACCACATATTGTTTTTTCCATATTCCGTTTCTCCTTTTACGTTATTCTTTTATATGCATTTATTTATTATTATTGTATATTTTTCTGTTTGTTTTATAACTATTTCAGGCTTATTTAGTTCTATACGTATATATATATAACATGAAATAACCCTCGTGTGGAAATAAAGAGAATATATATGTATGTTTTAGAAATGTTGTTACAAACATTTAGAGCACTTGTACACATGACACAAGTACCACCTTTTCTTTCCACTGTAGTTTGTTTGCTGTAAATACATATATTCAAACCCAGAGGTTATATTGCCATTATTATTGTATTGTATCCGTAACAAATTTCACACGCCGAATAACCAAAATACATGACTATATTGAAGTTTTATATGACTAATAAACATTAAGAGGGGAAGACTAATAGAGAAGATTATTAACCGCCTACATCAATCAACTCGATCGTCGGATTTTAGCGATTGATCAGGAGCTGACTTTGTTTTAAATGAAAGAAAATACAAGCTGAGAAAATTAACTATAAATAGTTCCTTGACTCGTATGGGTGTTATATAAACAAATAGGTCAGTGTTTTCGACTTAATATAGCTATTATTCATGGCGTAACGGATGTACAATTCGGAATATACTATAAGATTACAATTAAAATAACTCAATAACAATATTTTCATCTACATATTTGTATTTACGATATACTACGTTTCAGACCTACATTTGAACGCAAGCTGTATGGTCTTTTCTTTCAAATAAAATATGATTGTATATAGTATCTTCCCTTTATATTAGTATGTGTTAAGTAACGCAGGAGCTAGTTTTATAACAGGCTATTTTGAGTAAGCGGATAAGGCTTGATGTCATGCAATCGTTAGTTGCAACCTCATTGAGTGAATTAAATGCTTGTATTCCACCTTTCAGACTGATCCCCAACATATATTCAAATATTGTATAATGTTTACCTTTATGATTATGTCAGTGTTATGTTAATACGTTTTATGTCTCTAGTTTAGTGTATGTTTGGCATTAACCTTGTGTTATTTGAATTTTAGCCAGTTTTAAATTTGAAAACACGAATGACAATAATTCACTCGACATTTGTCCATCACTGACGTTCCTATTATTTAAAAATAGAAGTAACGACTAAGGTTTTGAATAAAATTGACCGCTAGCTTTGCATCACAACTGGTAAAAAAACTTTTCGTATATGTTTGTAATTGATATATTAAAATCATAATAAAATGTAACACTAGGAGTATGTAATTTTTCGATTAAAATATTGCATAACGTAGTAGTGTACATGATGTAAAGATGACTCATTGTTTAAGCTATAACTGATAATTGGTATGACGTGAATATCAGCTTTGATTTTCATTGCATGTACTTATTTTAACTTAATTTGATGTCTGACAATGTAATATTAGAAGTAGTTACATCTAAATGTTCACCAGTTACTTTACCGTGGCCAATAATTTTTCCCGATTATCAATGTTTGCTATAAATAAATATGTATGCATTAAACTACAGTGCGTGTGTGTTTGTGTTTTCGAAAAGATCAATTAGCCAATAGGTCCAAAGGCCAAGAAGCTATGCTATTTCGGCCGATTCTGGGCAATGACCCAGAAACAGGAAATGGAAACAATTGTCATGGTGACCATCTTGGTGGAGGTTGAGTTCTGGTGGTATATTACAATGAAGTATGTGATCTTCTATGATAAGGAGTGATGTGGGTAAGACTTTGAAGAAAATAATATAAGATAACATTTTCCTCAATGTATGTCTAGTTTTTTTCAATGAATTGACAATTACTAAATTTGAGCTATCAAAGAAAGTTAATGGAAATATTAAACTGGAATAGACTTCTTTATAATTATGTCCAAAGTAAACGTTGAAAATAAAACGATATCTTGCAAAATAAAATTGTATTCAAACTACAGAGACAAGTAAGTAAAATAAAGTACCCTGTTCAAAGGCATAAAGGAAATACATTACACACACTAAACGTATTAAACAAAAAAAAAAAACAATATCAAAACATAATATATCACTTTTTCAGAGCTTCAAAACAAAAAAGTGCAAACATTGTTTGATGGTTAGGAAACAGTTCCTGAATCGTAACTTTGGTGGCATATCAGAAAATAAGCATTAGATAAATAGTTCACAGGCTAGATACGTTATCATTTGTTTTCATATCAAATGCCACGAAACCATGATTATGAAATAACGTCATTATATGTATACGTTTAATACATAATTAGTGTAATACTTTCTAGCATGACGTAATTGATGAAAAAGCGTTCAACTTATTAATTCTTCACGTTATCAATTAATTACAGAGCAGTTTGTATCTAGACATTACTCAACAACAAACACTCCAGTGTATATATTTAAGGAAACTAATAACTTTTGCAATAAATAACAACTTAACATGTAATTTGTAATATCCTCCTTATCTCATTATATTTGTTCTTTTGTTTCCTGCTTCTTATATTGTTTGCTGCAGGACAATTAAACAATAAAGACGGTATTGTAGTCGGTGCGATCAAAGTGCAAGACTTTTTGTCTTAAATTAATGAAAGCCAATTTATCTTTTGTTTGAAAATCGGTATGTATCTTTAAAATGTTCGTTACATTTATCGAGAAACAAATATGTGTTTTATAAACAAATAAATGTAAGAAACGACAGCAATAACACCACCAACAACAACAGCACCCACTCAAGCAACACTACCACACTCCAGCAACAACAACAACGCCAACAACATGTTTAATGCATGTTAAAAATACCATTACAATCATGCAAGTATTATGTTTTCGTTAGTTCATAAGAAATATGTTACAATTCCACAATACGAATACTTAAACCCGGGTACAAAACTCATTGTTTCTAGGCTGGTAGAACCATTGTTGCCTTCACCAAAAATGTTGAAGACGTATCATAATCATCACAGCTTAAAGGATTGGTGCTGTTGCACTTTCTGTGTTAACCAAAACATATAAGCCCCTATTGGCATTTAAATTATGTATACGTGTACTTATTTTATCTACCCTTGTAGCTTTGCTATCGCAATATATCTAGTATCTCTGATTGTTAAAAGTTGTATACTGAAGTTAATAATACGAACAAATGAGAAAGGCCATAACGTCAATTTAATCCTCAACACGGTATTTGCAATATTGAACGACCTTTTTCCGTTATGACAGAATCTGTGCTGGACAGAGCGGTGATTAATGTGTTGTATCGACATTATTTGTAACAATGTGTCAAGATAATACAATCATTGTGGTAAATATGGGGAGGAAAGTCAGAGCTAGAAGGTCGCTCGCAATTTCAAATAAGGTCAGAACGTTATAATTTATGTAGGAGTCTCCTTGGTAATAGATGTGTATCACAATGAAACAATGAAAACCACAAGGACAAAACTAGCAGTAAACAATTAACAATGAGAATGTCAAGACAATAAAGGTTAAGAGGGAGAAGGTACAAGGAGTAGCATACTCTGAACGAGATACGCAATTAAAATCTTAATCTTTAATACGGTTTCCCATGAAACATACATACATTTAAAATAGAAAAGAATAAGGAGTTTTACTGTTTTAGTCAAATATTATGTCTATTATGTTGTACTACTTGATATTTATTGTAATATTTTATTTTTATTTTTTAATTCGGTATGACAAGACGATCATCAAATTGAATAAAAAGATGAAACGTCGTTGTAGGAAGGTTAAAATGTCATGTTTGTTATGACGTAGATGTGCCAAATGAACTCAATATCTCTCATCCGATTCAGACCAATTCAGACCGAAAAACGAAATGCCATACTAGTTTTTACCAAATTTAACCTGCCAGTAAACGTCCAGAATTATTTAAATGTTTTGATTGCATATTCTCAATGGTACTTTCGACAAACCACTGTTAAATTTAAATTGCCATTTTATAATAAATTTATTCTCAAGGTTTGAAAAATAATTCAGGTAAAGTTAAACAGGAAATATACACATGTATATTTATATATTATACCTTAAATAAATGTGTCCCTTCTTTGTTAATGTATATATAAAGTCATCGGTCTGTATATCACTGTATTTTGATCAAAGTTTGATGAGGTCAGCGGTCCATATCATATTTTTGTCCGCTCTGGACCTCGCCAAAAATGTAATATGGACCGCTGACGTCAAACAACTGGTTAGTGCGGCATGCTATTTTCACAACGGCAAAATTTGTCTCAAGTGAACATTATTAGCTTTGTTCAATAAAACACTTCTAAAGCGCTTTAAAAATATTAAATGGTAATATGAAATGTTCGGTATAATATAAGGAATAATTACACATCACTCCGGGCCATATGGCATTATAAGGACTGGCCAGCCAGTCCCCAAACGTGAATGGACCTCGGCTAACGCCAAGTCCAAATACACTTTTGGTGGCTGACTGGCTGTTTCTTATATTGTCATATAATCCTGAATGGTTTGTAAGATTTCTTAAATAATATGTTTTTGTACCGAACGGGTGTGCTTTATTGCTGTTCGAGATTGATTTCCGAATAATGATTATTGCACCACAAAACAAAATATTTTGTTTCCAAAATATAGGCCCCATATCTACAGCAAAATATATGTACAGTGTTTGGAGTTCTTAAAATGTCCTGACTGAAACCAAATACATTCATTACGCGGTAAACCAGTTGGTTCTTGGCGGAAACACTTGTACTTGATAACCTGATTTAAATGAGCCGTTTCTTCAATACCTGCTTAATCAATATATTAATGTCAGAACAAATATTTGTTATTGAACGTTTTATAATGTTGTATACTTAACTTATTTGCAAACGAAATCCTCATACATTAAGTTTGCTTGACTGGTGTCGGACTTTCCCTATTATTAGTGGGCTATGCGTTATGTTTGTAGTACTTTAAATGTGTTAAATTGTTATTGTCATATATTCGTCATATATACGTATGGGTCTTCTTTGTTCTTTGTTCTCTATATAATATTGATACAATAAAGCCTTAAGAAGCTACAATGCCAACCAAAAAGAAGAATTATGCGAATGGATTGTCTCCTGCTTGAAACATTTAACTTATCATATAACTACTATTACAATAGAAATATCACTACAAAACCTGGCCAAGTTACTTTAAAAGCACCTTTTATAAGATTTTGGAGAGGATTTGCTGAAGTAAGAGAAGTTAATTCGATCAACTTTTGATGAAAGTGAGGAAAATGGGACCGCTAATGAAGAGGACAGCTGCAAGATCTTATAGGCTAGGTACATAACGCGTTTAAAGTGAATGCCATGCAAGGAATAATATGGCTGTGAGCTCGTTAGTCTGCATGGAAGTTGACTTATGAAAATCAAATGATTGTAGAATATGAACACGCACCCCTACGTTTTTTCCGTCGTACACAATGAGTGAGCAACAGCCGTTAAATTCGCCGAATGAAGATTTAATATAAAAATATATATTTTTCTTGTTGTTGTTTTTAAAGCTTTCACTTTGCTGTATTTAAAGAGATGCACATACGCAGGTTTCCACACAAAATCATTACTGAAACTTGAGTCACTCCGATGATTGACAAAAGACAAACCAGTGCAACATAAGAGTTACTAACAAGTGGTCACACGGAGAATATATATACCTGCACTTATTTCCGTCGAACAAAGCACAGTTTTTAAGACTTTATCAAATAAATATTGTTACAATACTTGAAAGGTATAATTGCAATAAATGTTTTTCTTTTTTTATATTATTTCAATTAAAACATTAAATTGAAAATTGCAAAGCTTAACAGAAGTGTAAGTTAAGATTGACCATTATTGACACAGACATCGAAACCAGTTTCAGGTCGTAATATTTTTCTCTAAATTAGCATATTAAAATTGTGGTTATGACGTGTTTCTCTTGTACATGAACTTTTTGTTTTGTTGCATTGGCCGTGGCAGTTTGACTATTGATGGTTATTTGACAAATTATTGATAACATAAGTAACTTTTCAACTCAACCAATCAGCGACGTTGACATTTGTACTTACTAGGTAGACTAATAGGGGGCATTAGCGTCGCCATTGAGACTCCCAAGTTGAACGTTCGGGACACAATCGGTAAGCGGTTCGAGCGATATTGGTGAAACTTAGTAAATCGCGGGCATATAGTTGACAGTATTTGCATAAATTTTGCCTACTGCTGTGTATGATTTATTTTAGATCCGGAAGGGCGAAAAATCGGTTTTATTGTTCAATTTAGTTGTGACAGTAGGACAATCTTTTTATTCAAACTGAAGAGAAGTACTAGCAAGCTAATTATTGTTACCTTGAATATTTTACATTGGTTCTTCAAAATACATAGCGTCTGATTCTTTGTCACAATACAGTATGAATGATAATAAATGAAAAAAAAAAAACGTTTGGTACACATTGCTTCCCATTACGCACGGTTTTATATCATGCAAAGAACTTTAGCTACAGTTAAGTTGCGATTCTAGTTTGATCTGCTACGACAATTCAATAGACCCGACGATAAATTATCTACTACGGCAGCCAATAACACTGACAACACACCCCATACGTTTATACGAGTTGCTTCTAAGGTAGAGTACATATCAACAAACTACCACAAGACTCAGACAACTTATACTATTGAAAAATAAAGAATGTTGTTCACACACTACAATATTTATATGACAATGCAGTGATAAACCACGCAACCAACGTCATCTACCGTAGTGTAGTTGTTATATGTCTTGTTTTCTTGAACTAGCTAAGATAATTATCGAAGTAGAATGCACCTTAGAGAATACGTTAAAATAGTGCTTAATTCGTAGCAAAATGTAAATAGTTCATTTCTAAAATTATGATCTATCATAACGAATATTATATATTGCTTCAATCATTGACTAACTGACTTGAGTTATGATATTTGTTGTTTTAGGGAGATTTGAAACTGGCATGAATTTAAAAACATTTTAAGTTGGCGTTCTTATTATAGGTACATTAAAACTTGTTTAAATATGGAACTTTATATTCAATTAAAATGCCATTTGAATTTAAAATTAGTATTCAAAGTGTTCAAATCATGAATAAACATTTTTGTGATTGGCTGACATAATACAACCCCAAGAGACGAATGTTTGTGTTTATTGTCAAGATATTGTAAATAGATCTCTTTTAGACTCGGGATTCCATGCATTGTTTATGTATAAACTCAAATGATGTACGTGCACAATATTTATTTAATTGGTTCTCTTATGGCATAAAATTTAACGTCTACTTTACCCTTCTGCATTCGAAGTATTCTTAAACATTACATACATAACTCATTATGTATACCAACTGTTTTTAATACTAACGCTAGCTAAAGGGAAATAATATATATCATGATATGCTTGTATTGATTTGTTCCCATGACACAACTGTTCATACATTTGTTTTGCGTTGAACAATTGTTGCTATGCGTTTTGTCCGGTGTCCATTTATTACGAATTAACACTAGACTTCACTTAAACAGGTTCAGATACCAATAATGAAGAAAAAAGCTCGAAATTCGTTGTGATTATATCTTATGTCTAGGCACACGAGTATCATCCCGAATTTGAAAACCAAAAAATGATTCGTAAAATTTAATGAATCCAACAGATGGTTGGGCAGATAAACTCAGTGAATTGTGACAGATACACATACAAGAATACAAGTTGAATATATTGATATGTATACCTTTAATAAAACATTCTCACTGACATGGGTTAAAAGTGATTTTTTATGGAACTCATGATTTAGGATTTATTGTTTTAATTAAAATTATATTAGCAGAAGCGTAGGATTGATATCTAGACGAACAGTAAATTAATCCTTCGGTACAGTTAACACCATACAATCATAACAATGTTCTAAGATTGTGATAATTCCTTGAGTACAGCGTATATCAAAATACAAACGTCTGCATCTGAGATTAACATGTAAACATTCTTTTTAATATGTTAATACTTAAGAAATGAATTGCGGGGTTGATGTCATTATCTGGGTATGAACGCAATTGGGCTGGTCAAAGTGTGTGGAGTCCGAAGGACTCCACACACTTTGACCAGCCTCATTGCGTTCATATCCCCAATAATGACATCAACCCCGCAATTCATTACTTATATTTACACCAATAGTTCCTTATTTCATTCAAGAATTGTTAAAAAAAATACTTCATTTCATTTAAGAAAACCATTCATTAATCCTTCCTTACCCATTCTGTAAATAGAACGACCCGACTTTAACCGAAAACATTTTTTCAAATGACGTCACAATAACGCAGGAAAAGATCAACCACTTGATATCACTTTTAAACGTAAAAATTAAACACTTATAGCAACAATACATTTAAAATATAATGCATTTACACTTAACAAACCGCAAAATGAAAAGGGAAAATGCAACTTTCCCTTTTCAGCACGGTAACATTTATATTCAACAGAAACCCTTTGTAATGTCCTCAAAGCATTTCTGTAGGATTAGAAATATCTTTGGGAATATTACCAAACACTTCATAGCATAGTATTGAAGAGTTATAGTGTGGTTTTCAACATTTCTGGTAATATTCCCAAAAGTATCCATAGTATGCCAGGTTTTCTGGGAATATTACCAATTTGATCTTGAAAATTTGGTAACATTACCAAAACATTTTGAAAATATTTCCAAACACTTTGTAGTATAGTATTGAAAGTTGTGGTTGGGGTTTCAACATTTGTGGGAACATTCCCAAAATAATCGATACTATGCCGAGAGATTTTCTAAAATATTCTTCAATTATGAAAAGTCATAAATATTTGGTAATATCCCCCCAAAAATGATAAACATTTTCTGCTAGGATTCTGAATTTAATGTCCAGGTTTTCTAGGAATATTACCAATTTGATCTTGAAAATTTGGTTTCATTACCAAAACATTTTGAAAATATTTCCAAACACTTGGTAGTATAGTATTGAAAGTTGTGGTGGGGGTTTCAACATTTGTGGGAACATTCCCAAAATAATCGATACTATGCCGAGAGATTTTCTAAAATATTTTCAGCTATGAAAAGTCACAAATATTTGGTAATATTCCCAAAATAAGTGATGAACATTTTCTGCTAGGATTCTGAATATAATGTCCAGGTTTGCTGTGAATATTACCAATTTGATCTTGAAAATTTGGTATCATTACCAAAACATTTTGAAAATATTTCCAAACACTTTGTAATATAGTATTGAAGAGTTATGGTGGGGGTTTCAACATTTGTGGGAACATTCCCAAAATAATCGATACTATGCCGAGAGATTTTCTAAAATATTCTTCAACTATGAAAAGTCACAAATATTTGGTAATATTCTCAAAATAAGTGATAAACATTTTCTGCTAGGATTCTGAATATAATGTCCAGGTTTTCTGGGAATATTACCAATTTGATCTTGAAAATTTGGTAACATTACCAAAACATTTTGAAAATATTTCCAAACACTTTGTAATATAGTATTGAAGAGTTATGGTGTATTTTCAACATTTCTTGTTATATTCCCAAACGTATCCATAGTATGTTGAGAGGTTTTCTAAAAATTAATAAAAACTAGGGGTTATCACAAACATTTGGTAACTTTTCTGAATTATGAACATTTTCGGCTAACATTCTAAAATTCGTCTTGGAAATAACGTCCAGGTTTTCTGGGAATATTACCAAAGTTAATCTTGAAATTTCTGGTAACATTACCAAAACCTTTCGGGAATATTACCAAACATTTCATAGTATAGTATTTAAAGTTATAGTGGGGGTTTTAACATTTTTGGGAACATTCCCAAAACTATCGATATTATGCCGAGAGATTTTAAAAATATTCTTCAACTATGAAAAGTCACAAATATTTGGTAATATTCCCAAAATAAATGATGAACATTTTCTTCTAGGATTCTGAATGAAATGTCCAGGTTTTCTTGGAATATTACCAATTTGATCGTGATATTACAAATTATTTGAGAATATTACCAGATAAACTGAAACAAACTATTTCAACAAAAAGCCTTTGAATACTCCACAAATAGTTTCTGTAGGACCAAACAGTTCACAGTATAGTATTGAAAACTGGGGCTTTTCAACATTTTTGAGAACATTCCCAAAATAATCCATATTATGCCGAGAGATTTTCTATAGCATTCTTAAACTAGGAATAGTCACAAATATTTGGAAATATTCCCAAAATGAATTACGAACATTTTCCGTTATCGTTCTCAAATTCATCCTGAATACAATTATATTATCCTGAAATATTTGGTAACATTACCAAAACTTTTTAGGGCATATCAAAAGATGAATTGAAATAAAATAATCCAAAAGAAAAAGCTCCACGTGGGCTGCTGTAGGACATGAAACATTCTGGGAATATTACCAAAATCTTCATTGCATAGTAATGAAATTATCAGCAGGTTTTTCAGCATGTTTGTAATATTCCCAGAATAATCTATAGTATGACTTAAATTGTTCTAAACATTTCTAAACATGCAATATTCGCAAATGTTTGGTAATATTTCCAATAAAAATATAAACATTTTATAACAAGAGATGTTTGTCAAACATCAATCCCCACCACCCCCTGAGCGCCATGTTGTCAGGATTATTTGAACAATCGAAATATGCATGGTCTGAAATGACAGCTAATTGGTCATTGCCATTGGATGACTTTAAGGCAGTTTAAAGATTATGACCATTCAAAGTGTGAGGATAGAAGACATAGTGTTCAATCGTTTTCAGATGATAACAGATATTTGCAGATAAAATGTGTCCTCTTAGAAGGGAATAAGTAAATACGACAACATTTTAATGGCGAATATGAGTTATGACCATGACGTTTGACTCTAATAAGTGTTGATTGATAGAACAACATAGATTACATATTCCTGGTTGTTTAAACCTACTAGAATGTTATTTCAGTATTACAGGTATGTCTCTTGCAATTTTACAATTTGACAATAATTATTTTAAATACAAGTGTGGACTTTCGCATATTATGATTTAAAAAAAAAACACAGAAAAGAACAGAACAGACGTTTATAAGTCATATACATCAGAACATCGTCTGAACACATACACTTAGGTTTTTGATATCAAATGCTTGTACATGGTTAGTGCTATGGTTAAAGACACAAATATGTTGACGTAAAGGCAGCAGTATCAGAGGATGAACTAAATTAATAATAATAATAATAATTATTAGGAATAGCATTACGAATACATACTGATTCTTTAACATAATCGCAGAGCTTAACCAGCTCACATTTATTGACAGAGTTAAATATATTTCTGGGAATATTACCAACTAAATCTTGAAAGGTTTGGTAACATAACCAAAACAATTCGGGGATTCTTCAAACTTTTCCAACATCCAGTCAACTCTACAGTTGAAATCCTTCGTCTATTCTTTTTATCTAGCCCTGATGATCTGGCTCTGGGATACATTGCTATGAAAACATCATCTCCTACATGGCTGTAGACGTTGCACTTCCCCTGTTTTTTTAAGCTTTAATAACCTCCGAACTGGTCTGCCTTTTCCTGTTTTACTTGTCTGAAAAATAATTATAATTGATAAAATATTATCTATGAATTTTATTTACAAGCAATTAAAATTTAACACGGTGCATAAATATGAACTGGTCTGCCTTTTCCTGTTTTACTTGTCTGAAAAATAATTATAATTGATAACATATCTATGAACTGTTTTTTTAAGCAATTAAGATTTAACACGGTGCATAAATATGATCTTTTTGTTTATTGTTCTTTATTATTTAAAAAATAATACATGACTTTATGGGGTAACTTAATTGTAAAAAGTACAGTCTTCTGCAGCAAATTTTCCCATTTTTGCAGGCAGTTGAATACATACATGTATCGGTTTCTTTGGTGTTGATGTATGAAGTGGCTGTGTGGGTTCCTCTGGACTAACAACAGCCAATGGTTCATCGGACTCCTGAATTAAACCGTCATTTTTGTATTGTATCATGACTTTTTTTTCCAGTTTTACTTCTTTATGTGCAAAATTAAATATAAAGTCATTATAATAAAGGTTACACAGGGTCACTGCTTATCAACATTTCTGTGATAATGATCTGAAGCAACATATAAGCCAGAGTCTTATAAACACTCCTGACTGCCCAGCTGGTATTTAATTCCAATGCACATGTTTCAAACGAGCTGTACATCTTATTTTTAACTTTTTTGTCGTTCATTAAATTTCATTTGATTCAGTTAACTTGAACTTTTAAGTTGAAAAATTAATTTTGTTGTATACCATTTTACTTTCATAAAGAGTTTAGAATGATCTCTATTTGTGGGATATTATATATTTTTAATAATAAAAGCTATCACTAAATGTCATGAATATCCCCACACGCCCAAGTCAACTCATTTTAAATACGACCTCGTATGACAAACTTGAAGACCGAACACAAGCTATCGCCAGTTAGGCTGATAAAGAAATCATACGAAAAAAATTACTTAGATGTCCCTTTATCAATTTCAAGAACTGTAAAGAAAGCATTTTGATTTCAGTTTTAACTTTTAATTTATCAATTAGTGTAGGCCAATTCTCTATGTATGCAAATATTTACCCCATTCTCAAGATCATTTTGATACATTCAATAACTCACCACAAGCTTAACACTGCAGTATCAGTCAAAACAAAGATCATCTGGGAATACACACATTAAACAGCCCAGCAGGATTGCCCACTAAGTGGTAATTAATTGACTGGTACAATTTCATGGTGATTTCATGGACTGATTAGCCTTTTTCTCAAAATGAGGAGTTAATGGAAGGCAATTTCTCTGAATTGTAGAGCGCAATGGACTTAGTTTAATGGCACACGCTAATTTTTATTTTCGCCAACTACCTTAGGATAACGGCAATCTACATGCCAATGGTACTTACTAAAATATTAAAATTCTAAGCCTTGTAGAAAATTAATTGTCAGTTTAACCGCACAAAGGCATATATTTATAAACCTATTGACCACTATACACGAGGTTATGAACACTTGCAGTCCTGCAGTTAATGCCGCTACTGAGCATCAAGCTGATGCTCGGGCTTATCAGTGGAACTAATCTAACATAACTGTAAACTGACCACTTGACCCTTTCCCTGCTGGGAACTGTTTGCATGACTAATTTGAGAGTAATAGCTGTTCTTGTCTTGAGATTTGGGCCATTTTATGTTAGGTGGTTTTTCTTGGTATTTCAACTTTCGCTATATTGATTATTAAAATAATATTATTATCGAATGTTTTTGTATAAATTTTGTATAGTTATAGTTATAGTTTTGTCATAGTTATTATTATTATTATTATTATTATTATTATTATTATTATTATTATTATTATTATTATATACGGTAGTACAAAACCCACTATACTGACGTCCATCAAGTATCATTGTGCAATGTTTAAATGACGTCATAAAACAAGTTTGTCATGAATGTAACATTTATTACGAAATCATGAATCTTTTAAGTGATTTAAACCTTTGAGATATATATTAATAACATGTTGATCCGGAATTTCTTATTCAACTGTTGTTGATGTTTTAAGATATTGATTTCAGTCAGTAAGCGCCTCGTGCGACTTGAGTCAAATTCCATCTCCCTAATCAAAACGCACTACTAATAAGTTATTACCCTATTATAAGATGCTTTAATATACATATATTTTCTTTTTCGCAAAGAAAAAATAATTTGGAGAAAATATATATTTCTGGAAAAATGCTCTACATACATTGTATTACAGAAACATGTAATAAAAGTTCAGTGACTGCTGTGATTAAAAAATTACATCAACTGTGCATGTAGGAGTTCAAACGATCAGAAAAAGTTGGATAATTTTTAATATTATATTAAATTAAAATGAGTCATATAACGTTCAAATATACTGGTATGATATCAAAAGTCCGGAAATAGTGGTTTAAGATACAGTATTGCTTTGTTGTGATCATTTCTCATATCATGATATTAAACTGCTTTGAAACAAATTATTATTATATATATTGAAATAAGGTAGCAATGTTTTATGATAATTCCGAAAGCAAAGACAAAATAGTTAATGATATATATATGAATTTTTACCATGAAGCTTTTTCAATTGTCTATTCTCATTTTAACCAACTACAATGCACAATTGTTTATTCTCATTTTTAACCAACTACAATGCACCAGTCAATTGTACCCACGATCCCCCTCACCCAGATCCGTGGTATACCGGGTAAAGCGGGGAAAATAGGAAATGGGCCGTTTTTTTACCTTCAAGGTGGCCCCGCAGTGCGCAGTGAATTTGTTGGTTTTGTTTTCGCGCCGAAAATAGCGGGAAATTGGTCTTTGAACATAGAATGTCTCCGGGTAGCGGGGGCATTTGGCGGGATTTTTTTCACAAAGGAAGTATATTGTCAAGTAATTCGGAACTACTCACAAATAAGGTACAAATTACACGCACAAACATACGCACACACTCACGCACACACATGCATGTACCATATATGGTGAAACATGTTACAATTAAGCATGCTTATCCTTAAGCAATTTGAATATGCCAAAAGTAATAACAAAAACAAAATAGTGATCGATCTATTGACATATTTTGTAAAACTCAATGTTAACTTAGCAATACAAGTAAAATTAGATTGATTGCTTAATTATCGTGAACATATACATGAATACTATGAAAGAAAATTTCCAAAACTGAAAACATGACGATTTAAAAATTGTATCATGTAACCTAGTTGTTGCACTCTATTTTGCTTTTTTTACTAACTATATATATATATATATATATATATATATATATATATATATATATATATATATATATATATATATATATATATATATATATATATATATATATATATATATATATATGCAAACGTTTCATATACTCTAAACAATTCGTGTATTAGTATTTGATCCCTGAACAATGTATTATGTAAGCAAATATCTGAGAAGAAGATAAACAAATTTAATCATATATGCAATGTTTTATAATATCGCCGAAATCTTTGTTAACAGTGTTGTAGGATCCTTTCATTTCTTTGAAATATTTAAGTAGTTACTGCTTCTGCTGCTACTACTTCTACTACTACTACTACTACTACTACTACTACTGCTGCTGCTGCTACTGCTACTGCTGCTACTGCTACTGCTACTACTACTACTACTACTACTACTACTACTACTACTACTACTACTGCTACAAGATAAAATATTTACTAAAGGTTAATGTGTGTCTTGTTTACATAATATGGATTAAACAATATTAATGATATTTACAATGATTACATTAGACCAAGTCATCTCTCATTTACACATTGATGTCATTCATTATGAAAAGCAAGCTTCAACAATCCTCATATTGTAACACTCATTCATAATAGGAATACAAACCTACATAATGCTGGGAAAAAGTGAACAGTATGAAGTACAAGATACAAGAAACAAAAATATCTATTTAAAGTCGGGTATGTGTCGAAAAAAAAACATTAGCTCAATGAGCTATTTTTCGACAGTTTTTAATATTTTACAGTGTTTGTAAATGAAATTTCTTAAAATCTTACGAAGATCTAGAAAAACGAGTATCCAAACAAGTAGCCGACATCTTTCCTAACAAAGCAATAAACATGATACATTTATAAACGTAGAGTAGTTAACGTTTGTTCTACTCTGTACTTTAGTCTAGTGCTTCATACGAATTAGAACCTAAACCAAAATTTTGAAATAGGTTCTGCTCAGACGTGAATTTTCATTTCTTGACCTGTGTTGTCATTTCCTGACCGATGTTGTCATCGTGTTTGTATCAGAGTGAGAACTCTGACTTATTGTTGCTATATCCATTGCAATTAGTTCGGTATTGTTTCGTAATGGTCACTGTCCGGCACTCCAGCTTGCCCTGTCGTGAATAACACTGTGAAGGCATCCCCCCTGTCACGTTCCTCCATGCTGGCTATATCCAACGTTTCGTATAGTCCGGGTTGAGTTGCTGCCCCTCCTACAACATTTATAGATCCGTTATGTTAAACAAAATACTTTTATAAAGCATATGATTTAACAACTGTATACATTTACACTTGGAATAACAACCAGCGGGACCAGCGGGAAAATTAAGTTTTATGGTATTTAAGATTCCCCTTTTACTGGAAAAATAACAAAAACATTCTGTGATGACCATACATAGGTTTCAAGCATCTTATTGCATCCCCCATTCTTACAAGGACAGTGTATACAGTTCTAGTAAAGTTGGACTTCCTATATTTGCAAATTCATTGAGGTCAGTCAGGAGAACAATTAAAATTACAGGCAGAAGCTAGATAGTCAGAATTTCAAAAATAAACTCGTTAAGAGGTACAGATTAAGAGCCAAAACGACACTGAACGAGATGCATAAAATACAATCACGGCAAACAGACCAGATGCGCATAATGTTTGTATTCGTTTAACAATTTTAATTGATATTTTACAAATACAACTGGAAATGTATTTTATACCAGGGTTTGTATCATCTCGCTCGTCGTTGTGGCCTTGTGCTTCCTTTTGTAATAATCTGAAAATGTATTTGTAAAAACCTTCAAACCAGTATTCATATTTCATTTGTAAATTTTATTATTAAATTAAATTAAATAGAAGCAACAATATGATGCTTTAACTATAAGATAAAAGATTGCTAGAAAATCACATAGCCTATTGCAGCAAACTTTGATACAAATATTATACGTGTATATACCGTGGCATTCTCCCTAGAAACAAAGTAATACCAAAATCAACTTCAGTAACACGACGCAGACACTATAATCATTACAACAAACCTTCTTGTGACCAAGAAAGTTATAACGACAGCAGCACCCAACACTATAACAGCACCAATAACTCCCACAGTAAGTGCACCCGTTGGAAAGTTGTTTGATTTGACTGTGTTGCCACGATGATTCGCATCAGATGAAATATAGAATTGGTTTTATTATTTTTTTTTCATTTAATACTTATGTGAAAAACTACAGAAACAAGCTCAGTAGCCAAAAGTTTAAACATAAACCCCCTTTTAATCATATTGTGATATTAGCTTTAGCACTTTATGGTGTTTATTGCGAGACCTCTCGAGGAGATTATAGAGAATTGGATGGTGATGATAATTAATTCACTTATTTTGTGTTTCTTGACAAAATAACACATTATTGTAACATGATAAGCCAAGTGTTTGAAACAGCGAACTCATCAAAAAATGAATTAACCTTTTTTGACATTTTAACCCGAAAGGAAAAACATTGTGATAGTAAGAACTATGAAATCAGTCAGCTACATATCAGCGCAGCTGCTGAATTATAATCACTTTAGTTTTATTTTAATGATTTAAAAGCATGACTTGAATTGGCCAGTTCTTTGTTTAAGTAATATATATTTCAATATGTTTTATCGTGTGTTCTATACTTGCATAGCCACTGTAGAACTTGTATTTGTCACTTGGCAAAATGTATTAAAATCTTTCACTAAAACAAACAAGGATCCTCTGTTGAAAGGTTTTACTCAAATTTATGTAGAAGAACGAAAATGGCAATGACCGTGTATCATTTTCTGAATCGAGCGTTTCACCCTTTTCTTTTATTTTGTTCAGTCGGCAAAGATTTATTGCAATTTTAATAAAACTGTTTTTCGTGTAACAATGACATCATATTACCTTGTTTCAATCGTTGTTATACGGGAGACTGTATTGTTCTGTTTTACCTAGGGGCGTACACAACTATTTTAAAGAAGGTTTTTATGTGCAAGACGATACTCGACCCAACAGACTATACCCACAAAACATCACACGTATCACTGTCCTACTAGTCTTTATTATCGCATTTGTTTTCGAATGAGGAGCAAGTGTATGTCGGACCGTGTCCGTAACAACAGTCCGTATCCGTCATCGACAAAGAAATTGCGTTTCACGGCTCCATAATTGTCTTTATTGTTACGGCGTGAGACAATAGTTGTTTTCACTACTAGAATATGTGTTATATAGACACTGACCGGATTTTACTTTAAAATAGTGCCAAATGAGAAACAAGCAACTGGCTGCTGTAGAACAATCCAAGACACGAAATTCAATCACAGGTAAACATCCGTCTTACAAAGTTGAGTAGAAATACATTACTCTGAGGTCAATATGGAATAAAGCTACAAACAACTAAGTAAAAGAGTTCCACAGGCAAAGATTTGTTCAAAGATTTTACTGGAAACTAACAGTTTTTGCAATACAGTGTCAAATTATATTAAGTTATATGCAAAAAAGAGCACCCGTTTCTTCTCTTTCATTCAACTTGAAAAACACATTGATGCTTGAACACAAGCACTCTTTTGTCCTGTATAAACATCCTGATTAACAGTCAACGGAGGACAGATAATTGTGGTCTTGAGCCTTATACTTGAATTACACTCTCAATGCAAAATACCCAAACGGTATCGTTAGTTATCAGGACTGTCATATTTTATGTCGCCGAGAGGGAAAAATGTTCCTGTCTAGAATATTTGCTATAAAACATGGCAAACGAAATATTTACTGCGCTCAAACGCCTAGTTTAAAGAATGTCTGACATGGTAATACCCAGCTATACTTTTCCTTAAAATGCCCCAATGTCACATCAGAATGCTGAATTTCATGTGTATTGTTTATTGGCAAATAGGTGGGGCTATTAAAATGGCACTAAGAAGATAAAGTGTCACTTTTTGAAAGCTCAAACTATGTGCTATCTCGTGATTCTTTTGAGTCGCTATCTGAAAAGACTGTTTGCTAAGGCCCATATGTCATGTCATTCAATAGCTGACAAGCCCCTGCTTTATAGTCGTGGTTCAACAGCAGGCATCATTCCACAACTAAGCTTGGCGATTGTAGCAAAGAGTATAAGCCCAGATAATTGCTTTGGTAGTAGGTTTAAACATGTATAGCTTTATTCAGCAGTTTAAGGGCATTTATATCAACTTTGATACAACGAATTTGTTCGCATTAACTTTGTGTTATCAAAACATAATTATGAATTATATATTAGGTCATATCCAATACCCGCTCTTGTCTTATACTTTAGTCATATAGTGTACATTTCAGTAGACAGAAGTACGAGCACACATTTACACAAAAAACAACAAATACATGTAAAGAACATCTTAAATGAGACAAATAATCATAGTCATGATACTTTATAATAAGCTTTAAAATAGCATAAAGAGATTTGAATGTATTTGAAATTATTCACTGTTTTGTAAGTTTTGCCCGATGTCACTTCCAACTCAAACATCAGCGGGTACAGGAATGGGGCAAAATTCAACGACATCATATACGTTGGCGCACATGGAGCAGGCAAAACAAACACTCAGGATTGTATTGGGGTTCAAACGTGTTTGTAGAGCAATGACCTCACACTTGTCCAAACATGTATCAATACTAAATTAAAAATACAAGCTTCATCAGAGCATGCTTCGACTTCAAAAAACAACACAAATCTAAAACGCGACACATCATAACAACCATGAAATCACAAAACACACTTTGAGATACCTTGATATATACTCTTATTCAGAATCAAAAGAATCCATAATAAGTTCAAATACTATGAATGTTGTAAACATGTGCGTCTCGTAAATCAAGAACAAAACGAATATTCGAATATTCGATCGAATGTTTGGTATTCAAATTCAAATTCAAAAATCGATATTCGAATAGTCGATGTGTTTTATTGAGTCAACAAAAAATAAGCCTTTTGCCTACAACTGTGCTGTTATGTATATAGTTTGTAAGTCTTTATGACAATACAACTTTCACGCATCAAACGTCATTTTCGGACATATCGTAGGGCAATACCATAACTGACTATTAGACTATTGACATATTTAATCAAATTTCAGTTGTTTTGGTACATTTAAATTACCGTGGCAATTGAACGTTTAAGGAATCGGCCATCACAATAATGTTGTTGTTTTTTTTGTCTTGGTTGCCAATTTAGCTGTACAGTATCGCTCAAATGCCGTGATGGTATGAATGGCATGCACTTGGTATGTCCTTGCTTCGGTATAACGTTCGGGCTTTGTAATGTTACTGTATAACACAGTGTTTAGGATAGACTTACTGTATTGTTGTAAATACTTTAGATGAGTCCGAATCCAAGTTTGTTTTCGTTTTATTATTTTACTATAAACTTCCCGAGTTTGTTTGTTTTTGTCCATAGATATATTAAGAAAAGGTCAAACCAAGAACAATGCTGCAATTCCTACGGAACGACCATCCGTTGACGCAAAACGTCATTCAACCGTGTTTTACGATCTTCGCCGACCTAATTTCCTATTGTTTAAAAAAATATTTGAACGCAGTTGATTTGAAAAAAAATCGATTTTGTTGGGATATTTCTTTGTGAAATGGCGAAATTCAGAGACTAATTATACGAAATTCAGGGTCCGTCGCGGGTAGCGTCTACGACAAAGAAGGGTCAAAAGCTTTGGGTCTGCCTACTTTTTGAATGGAAAGAAACGAATATATTACAGAAAAAAAACAAAACATTATAAATACAAAAATCAGGAGAAAAATTTCAATCCTTAGATTGTCAAAAAAATACCACTCTTTTATTGTCTGCTCTCTAATATATATATAAATGTTTAAGGTATAATAATGGTTTAAAAATAAATATTTATATTTAAACTGCCTTCATCAAATTCAATGGTTATTTATGTTGACTGTTGCCTATGTATGACAAGATGCACTGTCATTCTCAAGAAAGTCAACATTTATTTTAAAATACCGAACAAGACTGTTACTCTCAATTTGGTAACCGCAATTTGTCATATACAAGTAATATACAAGTAATAGCCTACGTACAAACAATCTTAACAGTGATATTATCGTTCTGACCAATAGCAATAACCCAAGTGCTTGTATTGCACTGGAACTTAAGTGGGCAAAAATGCAGAAGAACTTGAGGAGTGTGGTATAATGATGAAATACATCGCTCAAATAACATCACCCCTAAGCCTAATTAATAATTGATTAATCAGTTTTCATTTCAAAAAGAGGGCCTTCAAAGCAAGCAACATTTTCAATTCACGAATTTCTGGTTAAATATACTAGTAAGTATAACCCTAAATGTCACCAATTTCCGATGAAGTTTTTGATTTACAGGCCGCACATATTATTAACCCAGTTAAAATCGGGCAGTGGACGAAGCAGGGCTTGGAAGAAAGCTTACCTTTAACGCAGATATCATTTTCTGTAATGAATCCAATACAACACTTGGTCACGTTGGTGATGTTGATTATGTTGTGGTACCTCAGCTCAGATTGAGACTCAATTCTGTAACACATGTGTACATGCACGCATCAGAATAAATGAGTGAAGGATGAAATTGACTACCCGGATAAGATCCCCATCCTTTGCTGTACGCATTACTGTACAATACCGTCAACTTTTGTTGACTGTTGTTGTCACACATTTTTTACTGTTCGTATTTGTCTCAAACTTCAACAGCTAACATGAAGTAGGTGTTATGATGGTGCACACCTTATGCCTTGTCCGAAGGTGAAATCATGTCGTGCAAAATTAATGCCCATTCCATTGAAAACGTCGTTTTTCATTTAAGCTTTTGAAACTATTTTCATCGATAAAGATTATAAATATTCTATTTTGTTTTGTTTTGGGTGAAGACAGCTGTTTAAATAATTGTTAGACGTTTGTCTTTTATTTTCGGTATTTACTCCAGTTTCTATTCAAAACTAGTTTACAGTTAATTATGTTTTATTAAATAATCTTATCTGGTTAAAACATTCAATTATTGATTATGTCAAATATATTTCCAAACAGGACAGATTCACAGTTTGCTAAGTTAATATTTTAATACATGCAATTTTTTAAAACGTTATTGGTAAAAGTTTGAGTCAAACCTTATTTGTGACATAATTTTGCAATTAATTGGTTAATTTAGAAACTTGAAAAGGTGATAATGAATACTTCCAATTCTCCTGTTTATAGTGTGTGTGTGTGTGTGGGGGGGGGGGGGGTTCTCACTGTATTTCCAGTCTGTGTAGTAATTAAAAAGCATGTCTGTCTTATCATCGATACATGTGTGTGATAGGATATAAATATCATCCACGTATTTTTTAAGATTTTGGACACAATCAAAAGAATATATCGATAAACTTGAAAATAACAATTATGTCAGTGTTTTTCACATTTCACTTGATAAATTGTATTGTCATTCTAGGGTGACGTGAGCTCTCAAGATCTACGGTGAATATGATGGTTATGAAAGTTTAAAGAAAATTTGAAAAATGTGAGAAACTCTCCTTCAAGTACATGTAGAAAAAACTACCATATTCAGTTATTCAGTAAAAAGAATTCAATGTTGTCTTACGCTACCACGTTGTTCCTCCAGAGGTAGGACATTGTGCAATTGAACCTACCTTGTTTTTTCTTTACATTTATTGTTAATCATGTCGATCAGTTGTCCGATAAAGTCACAAGATGGTTTGTAGCTCACTAGGCGATATACCATGACATTTTTTTTCACACTCTCAACCGCTCTGAAATAATTTTCGGAAATCCTTAGAAATAAGTGTGCTTACGTTCTAAGTAGTTTACATGGTCAAGTTATTTTAATTAGAGACTATAACTGAATAAATGTTTGCTGAATTAAATTGATAAAAGGCGAAAAAAAAAACACTTTAAATATGCTTTACTCTCACATGAGCATACGTGTTAAAGAGCATACAGTCAACTAATTACGCTCAGCTTTGCCAAAAAAACAAAACATTTTGGTTCATAGCGGCATCGTTCTCTGACATTGTTCGGGTAAACTAGTATTTTGCTTTACACCTAAAAAATCTTTAAAATACAAGCTCTAAGATTATTTCAGACATTCTAATGCATAGGATTTCGGAGATATTTTGTGCATATCTGTCTTCAGACTGATACATTTATTTGTTAACATTAAGTACCTACAGATGTGTATAATAGTACCGTTCGATAAAAGTGTAATTAGAAGCGCCGTGTGCGCAACCTTCCTGGTCTCCTGCCCCGAAGCCGCCGTTCATCTGTGCCACTACCAGCAAAATCACTATCTTTCGTAAATATATTAAATCCATACAGCTTTCTTTAACATCAGTACGAACAAGCCGAACAATTTACATTTCCTAAGCTGTTGATCCTATGTTTGTAAATATTTTAAAGTTCATAGATCCTTGATGCTATTTCGTTGATATAAAGAAAACACTTGACAAACCATAACATCCATTTCCTTTTTTAAGTAAGCATACACGATTTAAATGTCACTGAATCTACATTTTAAAGCTATTATTTAAAAAACTAAAAAGGAAGGAAACACTTAGGGCCTAACTTAAGTAAACCGTACTCTTTAATTAATTTTGTATGGCTTGTGCTCTAATATTATCAAACATAGCGATTTATTTTGGCAAAAAGTCACAGAAATATAATGCAATATTTGTATATATGAAACATAAAATATATTTATTCCGGATTTAATGCTGATAACAAGCTTGTAAGCCAGGCAATAGTGCAAGTTTATGCATTTTCATTTCAATAGAATTCAAAAAGATGTGATCGTTCATTTTTGGTGTCAATCATGAAGTTTGGTCATTTATTGACCATATTAATTATCAGTATAACATTTCGATTGATATCAAAGTTAATATTGGGTCTGACACCAGGCATCAATTAAGGAATGAATTTCGGGATTAATGTCATTATCGGGGTATGAACGCAATTGGGATGGTCAAAGTGTGTGGAGTCCAAAGCTTCCACCCAATCTCCCAAGTGCAATTCTGTTTTCACCGCAAGTATGTAGGCTGTTGTTTTTCCAAACATATTGATAACAATATTTTAAAACCTATGTCTCATTGATAGCGTATATAGGTATTTGATCAGAAGTGTTACAGTACAGTTTAATTTTGTATTTGAAAGTTATCTATTCATTAAAGCATTTAATAACTGGCGTTGTGGCTTCATTAACTTTTATTTCACACCTACTTTATCATATTTTAAGGATCATTACGATTCAATTAATGATAAATTGTGTGTCAATAGTATTTTTTGAAATAATTATATTAATTGTATGCTTTACAGTGGTTTATAGACATGTATGAATGTATAAAAGCATCATTTTATATGCACGGTTTTATCAATTGAAAGTATCAAATTGTTGTTATTCACTGTTTCGATTTGGTTTGGTGAACCATAATAAAACAAATTCTGTGTTCTAACATGAGTGAGCTACATTTGAATGGAAATTTAATATTTTTTCTCTTACGCTTACATTCAAAGTCAATTTCATCGGCATACATCGGACAATGAGGAAAAAATAATAACCTGTGATATCATTTCTTACATCGTTTTTGAAATATTGAATAATTAAATACAATTTTGTATGAAACAGCGAGAAATCAATATTATTCCACTGATACATATTACGTATCTTATAACATTTTATTTCTCAGACTAGTAAAACAACGTACATATGAAATACTTGCGCAACCTGAATTCTATTCAAGCGATGCTTATATAAGAATCATTTGAAAGCATAATTACATTATATGGCATGCATTCAATTGCAAACATATAAAATAACTACTTAATTCAACATGTATGGTCATTGTGTGTCACACGTGCCGGAGTGTTTTAGCGATATCAAACTACATAATAACTGAGGCCTAACGCAAAGGTTAGTGCAATACAGATCGTCAATATCCTAGTCCGATACATTTCTACAGTACCTTATTATTGTTATTATTAAGCAGACATCTCATCAGATAGGAAAACAACTTAATTGGTTATCAATACTGTTAGCAAAGAATCAGGTTGATTTAAAGTAGCATATTAGCATGGGTTGCTATAGTAAGAAATCTCTGGAAATGTTCTTAAACAAGACATAAAGTCTTTAGTTAATACTCTCCTACCAGTATGAAACTTACATTTATAAGACCATTTGTTTTCATAATTAGCAGAAATAAGCCTTGAACCAAGTTTCTTGTAGAATGGACCTTCTATCCCCTATAAACGACTATAATATTTATGAAATATAATAAAGAATGGTCTCCTTAGTAGGAGAATGCATTTCATGTTTAGGAGATACTGTCTCTTTATAAGGACTTAATGTATCTTAATCCGGACTTCGTATCCAAAACTTACGAGATAGCATTTCCTAATAAGAAATTAGTGTCTTCTCATTTTGACTTAATATAAGAGATTATATATCATATTTTCTCGTAATAAGGACTTGGTGTATCCTAATAAGGACTACGTGCCTCCTAATTACAAGATACAATTTCATTAATAAGACTAAGCATATGTTAATTAGCATTTAGTATATCCTTATAACGCTAACTATCATCTAGATATCACTTTGTATCTCCAAAGTTACAAGAAGTGACATTAGTTCGCTTCCATATTAAATATTTACTCGTATTTTTAAAACGCGCGTAACACATACTTCACTGTGCTTCGTATTTGTATTTGAGGCTGTTTGGGTTGTGATATGCTGTAAAAAATAAAGATCAAACAAACTGTCATAAAATAATTTTAAGAAATCTTGTTGATTAGTTCAACTTTATTTCGTTTGCAATTAAGAACTATTCATATAACAATGGTCAATGTAGCAACACAAATGTAGTTTCTGTAGCTGTATTTGCTCGTAAACTTTAACACCACCAGGGACAACATCAAATCATTATTGCCGGAACACCATCATCGAACCTTATTAAAGCCTTAATCTTTCAATTTAATAATTAAACGTCGTATACCATTGTATACGACTAGTAGAAGTGTTGCATTTTGGGATAAACTAGGATATTTATTGAAATTTACCTCTCTGACTTGGATTCTTCGAAACTACAAACAAGATATAAAATGTAAGTATTGTATAACTTTTCCTTTATTTTAGACTTGTTTTCGAATGAAAATATTTCAATATGATATTCATGAGGTTGGATGACTTCATTTAATAGATATTGTTTTAATTTGCATAACATATGTGAAACTTCATTATATCTCGATAATTGTATAGTGAATTAGATATAGAATAGAAGTACCTCCATGATTTCTTTCTTGTTTGAATGAACATGGTGTAACATGCCACGTAGATGGGGACTTTACCACTGTGCAATACACGACATAGGCGGTATTTATGTGTAGCATATAACATGTACGGACTTTATATAACTATCTGACATATTCTGGTTACTCTAACACTGTGTGACTGGTAACATTGACGGCCATTTAAACGTTATATCGTATGTAAGATAGACGAGCGTTCTTACGTGTTGTTACTGGTAATATGCACGGGGACTTAATCACTGTTTATCATACAACATACTCGGGAATTCAAAAGGTGAAAGACATTTAAACAATATTCCATAAGATATGTAATCTCCTCGACATTTTTTCAGAAACTACATATTCAGTTACATAAGTAACAACATACCGATATCATACGTGAAACAATGCCACATACGGAACTCATTTTTTTGAAAACAGTTTCACGAGAGTATTCTTCCACTCATGAAAAAGAAAACAGTAAGAAATTGATGTAGTTATCTTGCCGTATTATAAATGGCAAGAAATGAAACTCGCAGGTAATATTATTGGTTTCAAATATTAAGCAATAAAACCAGAAATAACATTGCGTATAACTACAGTGTTAAATTAAAAAAAAAGATGTTATCTTTACCAGCATAAATTGTTATTGTGCAAATACCTCGAGGTAATGTAAATTACACACGCGTTATCTGCACAATCATAAGACATTTTTAGTGGTTTATTGATCTAATCGTAATATGACATTCCTCTTTCATCAACCGATATGACACGATTTTATTTGTTTTAGCAATTTTTGGAAAATTATACCCATTAAAATTGCCTTGGGGCTAGGGCAGGGTCAATTGAAACCTTTATGTCTATAAAGGATATATTTCTTACGTCGTCAATAACGAAATGCCAAACATGTAAATAGTTAGTAATAAAGAACATATTTTAATCTGTTTCCAATATATCTACGATGTTTAAACATAAATATGTATTTTTTTAACAAATGGAAAGCGTATTTCTTTTTTTGGATTATAAATCGCTTCATTACTACGAACGATTTTCAGCTGTTAAAAGCATGCCATTGATATTTTCAAGATATTTTTTGATGATTTCAAACATTTGACAAGACCGGTTTTGGGGATATTCAAACATTGCATTTTCCTTGTATATTTCAGTTATTATATGCCTTTCTACATTTGACTGCTTATGAATGGACTTACATGAACGCTCTAGTTAAATATGTTTTCAATTTTAATAACTTGAAAACACCAAACCGTTTTACGTTCAATTTCCTCATCATAGAAACAACCTTTTACATTAAAAAATAGCAGATACTGTGTATGTAATGTACAAGGTTTATTTTCAATTTGTTTATTGATTGACGTGATTTGACTTGATTTCTATTTTTCAGTGTATATTTTTTGTTGTTATTTTATTATAAATATTATTACCATGATAATCATTATTATATAAAAAAGGAATACATCAATTATGAAAAATGCGCTAATAAATGGGTCGTATTGTGGCGATTTGTTTTCTCATCGGATGATTCGCGATACCTACTCTACTGTTTAAGGGGTTCGGCAGTACCTGGTATGGGATTGTTGTTTATCACAGAACTAAGTATACTGCGACTAATTTTAATACACATCAGGTAAGTCATATTCTCACTTTGTTTTATAACCTACTATATAGCCAACCAAAGGATGGCCTGGCTTTATACAAATGACGAACATATCGAGTTTGTCAGGTTTTTTAATAAACAGTTCTAATTACGTACTTACTAAATGCTACAAATTTTACTAATCAATTAAGCAAGTCATATGTCCTGTGTTTTGGTAATAATTTATTACTTACTTTGTAACCAAATGAAGGATGGCCTTGCTTTAATCAGAGGCCAGATATCAAGATGTTTTACTATAAGCAATAATCTGTACTGGAAGCGTTATAAACTTAATGCACAGTGTCCGACTGTGGCCCAGGATGCACTCTCTATATCTTAGATTAAAACTTATATTTTGAAATCAATCGGCACAAACCTTGAAGTGTGTATACTTTAAATTAAAACTTATTCATGCAATCAGGAAGACAAAACACATGATTATCTCAAAGAGGAAATAATTTTTTGCGGAACTCGGTCTTTGCTTAATTTTGGCCTGACGCAAAATGAATACCTAGAAAAATTCGCGGTAGCTTCATTCAAAGCGAGTGATTGTTCATAAGAGAATAGCAACATATTTTGTTGTTTAAATCAATTCGCTTTATACTTAGTTGTAAGGAAACGTACGTTTTCACGAGTCACGAGTTGACAAATACCGTACATACATTTGTAAGTTTCAATGAAGATGCATGTTACTCTGCTCAGATGTAATATTGGCAAGTGAACTCTTTGAAGAAGGTTTTTTATAAGTAAAGGTGCAATCATTGACAATACTTTTATGTGTGTATTGATTTGCTTCAATTTTACAATGTAAATATTGTTTAAAAATACAAAACAGTAAAACATTATTTGAAATTTAATGTGAGAAAAGCTTAAATCATAATTAGCCTTGAATTGATTGCCAAAATCTTTGAAGGATATTCAGTTGCTTGGCCTTTTTTACGTACTATAAAGGTAATATTTAATTTATTAACTATCTACCTGAAAGCTTTATATTTTAACTAAACAAAAATAGTGTGATTAAGTATATTGAATTTATTCAGTTCTTTAACAGAGTTGGAGCAAACTTAAACTGCTTATCAAGGTTAGCCTGCAATTGTTTGGTAGTAAACCTGTTCATTCAAATGTAAATTCCTCTTAAATAGTAGTCTTCACAACATCAGGGTTGATATCACACACTGTGTTTTGTAATCTTTTTATTTTCACACAAAGCTACATTTATTTATTGATGAAGTAGAAGATGCCATTTAGAAAGATGTTGGAGACTAAAGGGACCAACTATTGATTTTTGTGGCGCATGTTCAGGATGGAGTTCCATTAAGATAGCTGAGAGACAATATGCATTAATCTTTTCTACAATGAGACGATGGGGCAGACACTCTAATGCTTATATGAGGTCCATCAAAACTGTGCCTACATATCGTATTGTTCTGAAAGCAACCAGGAAATGATGATTTCTTTATCAAAATGTCTCTTAAGTTGCTTGCTCATGTCTCGTTTATATATAATGAAATCTATTGTAAAATACTTACAGTGATATTGTTCTTTGTATAAAGGACTGTGTATAGCTTAATCAGTTTACCGTGTTCTTATTCCTTTTATTCCTTTTATGGGTGTTTCTGGCATAACAAGCCTTTACGGTACCACGATATCACGTAAGGTGGTGGATTCCTTTTTTTGTCTTTTCTGGCTTATTAGTGAATGCTCGTCAATGACTTTTTGTAATCGCGAGGATGTAATCAGTCTTCTTCTGGATCTGTAATTGGATGAAAGAGTTATTCATATCTAAAAGGTTGTTGCAATTGTCAGTTGCAGATGCTCATGGTCCATCTGGTCGTTTAGTTGATATTTTCTCGGGGCTGGGGATAAGAAAAACATGGTTCTGAAAAATGATTGCAATGGATAAAATCAGGGCATGTGGCACCGATAGGACGTTAAATGAAGTGTGGAATGGATTAATAGTGGAAGGTGATTCTCACTTGACATTTGTATTGCTACCAATGAAATTGTTCATATAATTATGAACAGAAGATCCAGGATTTATCGAAACATCGTCGTTCAGATTCAATGATATAGAAACTTTATTCTAATCTTGTTAATCATTGTTCGGTTTATCATACCACACTGGTCAAATTCCGATATGTTGCCACAAGTCAGTCTGTCCTGGTACAGTGTGATTTACCATTACTGTCGTTTCTGGAATTATTATCGTATACAATTTTGTTAAATTAAAGCCAAGGTGATGATTAAAAAAATGTTGTTTACAAACTGCGCCAACCTGGATCAGCATACAAAATGTATGAAATTAAAAAGTCATATAATTATTTTGCAATTCATTTCCATGCAGTATTTGTTCTTAAGGTAAATTAATTTTATGATGACACATTATGTCAATGTCTTATAACAGTTAGTGTTAATGGATACCAAAATCTAAGACTTTGTCAACATTGACATAAGTTTATATTAACTTCGGACTCGATGACCAAAATGACCCAAAGTGAATGTAAATCGATAAATAAATTGCACATAATAGCTGACATATAGCTGGTAAAATAAGGGGATGTTTATCCGTTTTGAAATACCAATCCTAACTATGTTGTCTTATAAGTATATTTCCCACGTGTCATTACTTTATAGCCTTATTTGAAATGACTATCTGTCTCCATCATCTGTAACATCTGATATATTCAATTCGTCAACATAGTGCACTACTGCAATTCAAAGTTTATCTTTTTCGGTCTCAAAGTATCATATAACACAAGGGACATATGCAAAGGTATAAACTTGACTTACCTTATGCCCCAGCTGTATATCACACTAAGAGAAGGTTAAACTATGTTATCCTGTTTTATTCTGCAGCTAAATATCACGGAGGTCATATTGCTAAACAGTTAATCAATGAGCTCATGGTTACTCAAAGCGTTATAACACAGATAACACAATACCAACGGGTTAAACAAAATGCTCACGTTTACTCGAAGCTTTATAACACGGATAGCATATTAAGAAAATATAAAACAAATTACTCAAATTTACTTGAAACTTTTAATGATCATAATGGTCACACGAGTAGTCAAACAATGTATTAACTTTTGCTCGAAGCTTAATTTCATAGAAGTCACACAACGAGAAGTTAAACCAATGTACTCACGTTTATTCCACGCTTTAAAGCACGAACATCACATTTCCATTCATGTAGTCGTCTTTTAATTAACAAATTGAAAGCATAATGTACAAGTTAAAGCATATTGATCGATAGATTTATCATTTCTTTAAATGCAAGCATTAAATATACGCTCGATATAATGTTCAAATTGTACAACTAGGTTTTTAGCTGAAATATGTGATATTTAAATGTCATGATTATTCGGCACTATCTTAATCTTTTTGTTGTGATTGCATTACAAAAACAAAATCCTCATCAAACTGGTCTGGAACTGGATTCTAGAATTGAAAAGCAATAAAAATACACTTTGTGTATTGCAAACAATTCAATGAATGTTCATAGTTTCCTAAACACAAGATCCATCCTATTGTTTTTTGTTATTGAAACCGTGTCATCATGATTAGCGCTGTGACTGGTATTTACCTAACACAAGTATAAAAGACCATTCAATCAAGATAAAAGCACATTTAAATTCGAATATTTTCGGTCTTGGTGCCATCTGGATCTACAGTCGACCCTACAGTGTTCGTCAAGTTTGTTTGAGGATAACGCGTATTTATAATGGTAAGTACAAATATATGGAACTGTTTTGACATTGTTGGAAATATTCAAAGCCTTGAATATATATTCTTTCGACAACAGCAAAAGAAAGCATTTACATATATTGAGTATATGATTAGTTACTTTTGGAATCAAATACTGTATATTCATACTAATGATCAGGGTTTTTTTTATTTAAAGTTCAAACCTTTTAATACTCATTTTCATATGTTCATATTGATTGCAAAAACAACACAATGCTGTGATAAATGTATCTATAGAAATACCGTTATTCCCAATCGAACGTGTTCTTTGTTAGAATCTGTCATTATTTACACTTTGATTGTATTCCCTCTCCTGTGATATTTTAACGTGCTGTCACTGCAATATACACTAAATAACTTTTTTGATTCGTGCATGTGTTGACGATGCATACATATACTTGCAGGAGTCAGCTAAGATTCTCATAACAGGAATGTTCATTCTGGTTGTCTTACAAACAACGCCTGCAACAATACGCTTCGATCCGCTAGAGACTACGGATTGCTCCGTGGAATGTCTTTTCAAAACTCTGAGACAGTACACCGTTTGCAGTTGCCCTAGGACGCCTATCAAGACGACGCACAAAAAACGCAGGAAACACGTTGTGTTTCGTTATGGGAAGTGAGCTAAACAAAAAAAACTTAATGAGTTAGATTGACACTACAACGAAACCAAATACCTGTAAGATTCCTAAATTTCAATATGTCTTCACAGGTTTTTCATACGAACTATATCTATTTTGTACATCGGTTAGAAATGATTAAGATTTCTGATAAGTTTGCAAAGTTTTCATTATTGCATAGTTATATATTATAAACGTAAGGAAGTATATTGTAACATTTGTATTGAATAAAACACAAAATATGTAATGTAGTACTTCTTGAAACAGAGACGGATATTCTAACACTCTGTAACATGTAACAATGACGGTCATTCAAACACTGAGTAACATGCTACATAGATTGTCTTTCAAACAATGTATAGCATGCTACAATGACGGTAATTTAAATACTCTGTAACATGTAACATATACGATCATATAACATAGACGGTCATTCAAAAACTATGTAACATGTTACATATAAGGGCATTCAAAGACTGTGTAACATGTAATATAGACAGTCACTCTAACACTGTGTAACATGTAACATTGACGGACATTCTAACACTGTGTAACATGTAACATAGACGGTCATTCAAGCACTGTGAAACATGTAACATAGACGGTCATTCAAACAATGTATAATTTGTAACATAGACGGTCATTCAATCGCTGTGTAACATGAAACATACACGGTCATTCAATAACTGTGTAACATGTAACATACACGGTCATTCAAACAATGTATAACATGATAAAATGACGGTCATTTAAACACTCTGTAACATGTAACATAGACGGTTATTTAAACAATGTATAAAATGATAAAATGACAGTCATTTAAAGACTGTGTAACATGTAACATAGACGGTCATTCAAACAATGTATAAAAGGATAAAATGACGGTTATTTAAACACTCTGTAACGTGTAACATAGACGGTCATTCAAACACTTTGTAAAATGGTACATAGACGGTCATTTAAACACTTTGTCACATGTTACATAGACGGTCATTCAAACACTTTGTAAAATGGTACATAGACGGTCATTCTAACACTGTGTTACATGTAACATATACGGTCATTAAAACACTGTGTAACATTAAGCATAGACGGACATTTAAACACTTTGCAAAATGGTACATAGACGGTCATTCAAACACTTTGTCACATGATACATAGACGGTCATTCTAACACTGTGTTACATATAACATATACGGTCATTAAAACACTGTGTAACATTAAACATAGACGGACATTGAAACACTTTGTAAAATGGTACATAGACAGTCATTCAAACACTTTGTCACATGTTACATAGACGGTCATTCAAACACTTTGTAAAATGGTACATAGACGGTCATTCAAACACTGTGTAACATGTTACATAGACGGTCATTCAAACACTTTGTATAATGGTACCTAGACGGTCATTCAAACACTTTGTCACATGTTACATAGACGGTCATTCAAACACTGTGTGACATGTAACATATACGGTCATTAAAACACTGTGTAACATTAAACATAGACGGACATTTAAACACTTTGTAAAATGGTACATAGACGGTCATTCAAACACTTTGTCACATGTTACATAGACGGTCATTCAAACACTGTGTAACATGTAACATATACGGTCATTCAAACACTGTGTAACATTAAACATAGACGGACATTGAAACACTTTGTAAAATGGTACATAGACGGTCATTCAAACACTTTGTCACATGTTACATAGACGGTCATTCAAACACTGTGTAACATGTAATATAGCCGTCATTTTATTTTTTAATGTAACAAAGACGAAATTATTTGTTTAATGTAAAAAAGACGGTCATTCAAACACTATGTACCATGTTACATCGACGGCCACTCAAACACTGTTAAATATGCAACATATTTGGACATTCTAACAAAGTGTAACATGCAGAATAGCTAGGAATTCTAGCATTGTTTAGAAAGTAACATACTCGGGATTTCCAAAACTGAAACATGTAATATTGACATCAATTCAGAAAATATGTATGTCACATGAAACAAACTCGGGGATTCTAACGCTACAATATGTAACATATTCGGTCACCCATGGACTCTGTTGCATACTGCAAGAAATTTTGGTATTTCAAAACTGTAATCGTACTCAGGAATTAAAGCTCTGTGTAACATGAATGTAACAAAGACTAGAATTCCAACACATACGAGGGTGGATCCAGAATTACATTTTTATAATTTAAACATCGTTGCACAAAGAACAGGTACAAGTCCTGATTTTTTAGAACAAAACATACATTGCTGCTATTCAAAAACCTTATACGGATTAACGCAACTTGCGCAGTCCAATGATATCAATGACGATGCGCCCATAAAGCGTCTATTTTTTCATATATTTCATAACATAAGTGCGTGGTAACGATCAGTTATTCCTCATTTATTGTCACAATAGAATCAACGGTAATTATAGATGCTTTTTAAATATTGAGTCAAGGTCGACGTATAGCTGTTTGCTGTTGTATTTTTTTTATTTTTTTATTTTTAACTAGTTCATCTGTCTCTGTTCAAAACAGTATGCATGCCTCCATTATATTTAATTTTACGAAAGTATCTTACTAAACTAAAACGCTGCCAATTCTATGTGGATATGTTTCTAATTTACATAAATTTCAATGATATAGTGGCTGTTCTTCGAATTTACGTTTGACGGGATTCACTTTGGAATCCCTACACATACCCACAGTTCTTACTTTCTTAAATTAGTATAATTATTATTTAACTTATTCAAAAGCAAAAATATTCAGGTTGTGTGTCAGATACTAGCATTACTTCTTTGATATTTACTCGCATATTTCAAAAACACACGTACATTCAGTCATATTGAACACACAAGATTTAATTGTAGATTTAACTGATAATAGTAACCAGAGAATTTAAAGTGTCCTACACCAGGTAAGGTCAACATAGAGAATATTTTCAAATCAGTTTAGGAGAGGTGTTTGGCTTTACAAAATGTTGGTTAAAATATCGGGTAACAATAAGCGTTGAAGACAGACAAAATGTATATAAAAATCTAACTTTTTTGATTAAGTACGACTATTGTTAATTACCGGACATAGCTTTTAAATTATATGCAAATAAAGGATAAGTAAAGTGCGAATAAATATTAGCTTACTTGAAACTAATGCTAATCGGAGAATGCCAACGGCAACGAACTTGTATCACGATAAGCCTGAACATATCTAGATTGCATATTTAAGCAATCAAACACACGTAACAGAAGCACAGTCTGTACCAGTAAGTACGGCGGTAAAATTTACATTTCATGCGCATACCGAGTTCAATGAGGCTGAATTCGCTGTAGCATCAGTTTAATTGTTTCGCGCTTTAAAGTTTGGAAGCTTGACAAACGTATATTATTTTAAATCTTGTCAGGGTGGTTTTTAGGGAATAATTTAAAAAAAAATTTGAAAGGATATAAAGCGCAATCTATAGTCATTATTTCATTTGGATTAAATAACTTCTAAAATAACTTATTACTTAGTATCAAACTTTGTGCATTTGTTTCCTTACTTGGTTTTACTTGTTCAGCCTTAGACACATAGTTTTGTATCCAAACAACATGTTTTCGATCGAACGGCCTCATTCATATACAAAAGATGTATATGATTACAATGTTAATATATTACATACAAGTTCATTATACACTTTTGTTATAATGCTACCATGGTGTTATACTTGAAGGCAAAACTAATTATGCATTCAAGTGTAAGGCACGGATAGTTCTTCATTTTAGATTTGATACATTTCTGATATCTATCAGGGATCTTGTTAGTCATCAAAAAGGATTCGCACACTATTATCAAATAATCATGCAATACTTTTGAACAAACTGTGCAAACATATCTAAATTTCACATGTTCAGAAAAATGCTGTTACTTTTTAATCTCAATATAACTCTTAATGTTTTTATAGAATTGTGCCCATAGCGAAGCTGGTTTCCTGTTCTGTTGATGGATTTTCTTCAATTGCAACTTGTGGCAGTATAACATGGTAATCTTCCGCAAATACCATGATGGAAGATATTTGTGAAGTAATGTGGTTTCAATGGTTATAATCTTGACTAACTGGCATTTAATATTATTATATACCCATCATAAATCCACACGCATTACATATCGCCAAATACGGTAGTCCGCTCTTGTGACGTCACGTCATGACAAGTATCGTTGCGCGAAATGAAGTCATAGAACAAAATAGTGCGTCGTTAAAATGACATTTATTATGAAAACATGTGGCTTTTAAGTGATCTAACCAGTAATGTATATAATGAAAGGGCTATTTGTACTGCGATTTGATCCGGAATGTCGTATTCGACTGTCGTGGATTTTTGCAGATTTTGATTTCACTCGGCTTGCACGTCGTGAAATTGAATTCCGAATCTGCAAAAATCCACTCGAGTCGAATACAACCTCCCGGATCAAAACACAGCACCTAAAACCCTATTATATTTGTTTTGCGTGCGTGTGTGTGTCTTGGCATTCCATGACAAATACAACTGGAACGTTGTTATGTTTAATATATGTTTCTTAAAGGCCTAGTTTAAGCCTTCTATAAGTGACCCCTCCCCCCCCCAAAAAAAAAAAAACCACAAAAAAAAATAAAAAAAAATGTATTTGTACACAACCTCTGTTAATTGATCTTAATCTTACCTAATTGTCTTATCAGATCTCCAATCTGAGTATTTTGCTGTGCAATTTTCAATATTTTATTATAAAAATGGACCCTAAATGGCCCTGAGCCAATAAAAGAATACACCGGAAATTGGCCCCTACTGTGACACAAGTGCAATTAACAGGAGATGCACTGCAGGGGATTATCACGCCAGACATTCCTTAAACTAGGCCTTTAAGCTAATGCTCGTGAGTATGCGCTTTTTTGTGTATATGTTGCCTTCTCCGAATAAATTCATTTCCTAGATACCATTTATAAAAACAAATGGTAAGACTAAACTATGAATAAGTAAGGAAACGTTTATCTTGCATATTTCGGCTAAATGTAAGGGTCCTAGTCGTGTCATTTTTAGGATGATTCGCGATACCTACTATACCAATTAACCATACCTGGGATGGAATTGTTGTTTATCACTGAAATGAGTATACTGCGACTAATTTTAATATTCATTAAGGTAAGTCATATTCTCACTTTGCTTCATAACATACTATTTAAGTAAAACAAAGGATTGCCCGGCTATAAACAAAGGACAAACATCACGAGTTTTCAATAAACAGTACTAAATACGATATAACAAAATGCTGCACATTTTAAGAACTATTTAAGCAAGTCATATATCATAAGTTTTTGTGATATTACTTACTATGTACCCAAACAAAGGATAGCCTAACTTTAAACAAAAGACAACTATCAGGATATTTTACGAATGTGTTTAATTATGCACCAGTCAATTGAAACCACGCCCACCCCGGTCCGTGAAATAGCGGGGACTTTGACTTTTGGTCAAGCCCGGGTAAAATCCCCGCCTTCCAAAGATGAACTGCTGGAAAAATCCCCGCCAAATGCCCCCGCACCCAAGGGACCCTAGGTTAGGCCTGTTCCCTGCTAGTTTTGGCGCGAAGACAAAACCACCGCATTCACCCGGCACTGTAGAGCCACCTAAAAGGTAAAAAAACGGCCCATTTTCAAGCTATACCCTGTATACCCCCGGACCTTGCGTGGTTACAATTGAATTGTGCATTAGTAGTAGTACGTTCAAACTTATTACACAGTGCCCGGATGCACTCTTTATATATAAGAAGAAAATTCTTCTTCAAACTGATATTTTGAACAATTTGACCCAATACAAATGTCTGAATAAAGTACATTCTTGTATGTTTGTGTACGTTTAAAAAGGACATAACATGCAATCAAAAGGGAAAAAATCACGAATATCTCAAAGATGAAAACATTTCTGTGCAACTAGAATTTTGTTTAATATCGGCCTGACGCAAAATGTATTCCTTGAAATAATAACATAAGCTTACTCCAAAGCGAGTGAATCTTGTTAGAAGAAATGTGACATACCGTTTTATGTTTAAATCAATTGGTTTTAAACTTAATTGTTAGGAAATGTATTGTTGTAATATACACCAAAAGCGTTTTCTGTCAATCGGAAATGTTTCCTGTGAAAATGATAAAGTTAAGGAAAATTTACAAGAATTGTTACTTATGTCCTCAGTGAACATTAAATATATGACTTATTGCAAGATACGAGATACAAAATACAAGAATCTTTATTTAAAGTTGGGTATATGATGCAAAAGAATAATTCGATCAAGAAGGTATTTTTCGACATAAATAACAAACACGCACTACAAAACAATACATAACAACAATGTGGTGAACTGGAAAGAAAACAAATATAGTTTAAGTTTATGAATCTGTACTAATCACATCATTTTCAAATGCTAAATTAGCACCATAAATTAAAAAAAAAAACGGTTTTGACACTACTAAATATTATTTTAATCTTGTTAAATGATATATTATCGTCCTCATACTTGCTCATATCATCATCATGATCATTTATATTTGGTTTTGATGAAATACTGTATATGTCGATTTTGGACAATCTGGCGTCTATACCCCTTAAACGCTTTTATTTACTAATTGTGTGCAATAACTGCATCATATAATTGACACTATAAAAAGGTAAACCAATGTGCCAACGTACACTTCAAGCTATATATGACAGTTGACTCATTATTTGAAGGTAAACCAATGTGCCAACGTTAACTAAAAGCTATATATGACAGTGGCCTCAAAATTAGAAGGTAAATCAATGTGCCCACGCTAACTCCAGGTTACTGTACAACTAGTTCAATGAAGTAGCTATCTAGATAGACTGGAAGTGTTCTCTTCTTAATGCTTATCCTCATGGTTCTTTGAAGAACAAGAGAACCATGTTCCTGAATATTTACATGCTTCTGGAACGTGAGTAAAGTTCGATTGTTTAATGTATTTAAAAGTTGACAGGTTTTACCAGATTTTTTGTCATGCTATTTTTAGCAACGCGAAAGTTGTTCCGAGATTACACACGGTACTCGCATGATACGGAATCAGAAAACGACAGTATTGTGATACGGACTTTTCAATACGCCGTGCTGTATTTTCACTGTTTGATATGGAAAAGGAATTTGATAGGCATATAATAAATCATAAAACTTATAAAAGGCTGTTTATTTGACAATTTTCTTTTCTTTATTATAAGTGTGTGATTTAAATACATGATGTATTGATTCAATATTTCTGAAGCATATCAAACAAACATATTGCAAACTGAGTTTATAAAAGTGTGGCAAAACCTATTAGATTGCCTAAAGTATTCTTATTAACTCGAATCTTTTGCGCATTCTTCTGATATTTCGGGTGCAATAATCGAGGGTCTTCGGCGGTGCACACAAGTATCATCATCATCATCATCATCATCATCATCGATGTCGTCGTCGTTGTCGTCGTCGTCATCATCATCATCATCATCATCATCGTCGTCGTCGTCGTCATCGTCGTCGTCGTCATCATCATCATCATCATCATCACCACCATCATCATCATCACCGTCATTGTTTTAGTGTCTGAATTGGCTGAACACGTATTACCTTGTACGTTATCACATAAGAAAATAAAGAAAACAGACTATGAAGAACTTTACTATATCATTTCAGTACGGTAAATCAACTCTAAAAAGTATAGCTATTTGTCAAGCTAACACACATTTTTCAACAACCATGATTGTTTTCTTTAAGTTTAATTAGCTTCCAAGGTTATATATGGTTATTAAAGCGATCTTGATAAGAACAACTATCATTACAAGTCAAGTGATCGAAACCTTATACATAAACGGCTTACAATGGCGCAGGGCTAAAAATACAGAATAACAATATAAACATTAACAAACAAGCACATGACAGATACAATATATAACACTAGGTGTTATTATTCGGATTGCCGAGTGCAGCCTCGGATCGGACAGCAAAATTTGAATTAAGTTTGGGTTAAACTAATTTCCGTGCATAGCCTAAAAAAAATACCACAACAACCCCAAAAACAGTTGTGCTAGTAAATTGAATTAAATACACTTGGAGAGTTCCCTGCAATTTTTCAAAGTTTCAATTTATGTAAAATTCAATTGGACATTACCAACATTTGTTTGCCAGATCAAGCACCTACACTGATTAATCAGTTATCATAACCGGATGTCTGAATCATTCCATGTTATGATAACATCGTAAATTTTACAACAAGAAAACAAAACAAAACATTTGTAATTTTTATAAGCTGTTAAAGTTATATGAAACGGGATAATAAATAGTGATAAAGCAATTATTCCATTATGATCAAGTTCGACTAAATATGTTTTAAAGTGAAGTCAAAATTGTAAAATCTTTTTTTATATATATTTTGTTTAAAAGTGTACACATAAACAAACTACAAAGCTTCTTTTGTGATTAAAATAGAACTAGTTATTTGTATGCTGTTATATTCATATTTGCGTTATTTGCGTCCGCATTCTCAACTTTAAACAAAAAGAGTTGAGTCATAAGAAAACAATATGTTACCATCTGTATTGTTGGTACAGATGTAAAGATATCAAAATTATGACTAAGATCCTTTAAAGAAGGAGTTCCATTTCCTAATCTAGTAGAGGAACAGCATACGCGTGTATAAGCATAACGCCTCCAGGCGATCCAGGCGCTGTGTCAAATCCCTCGTACAGGATACATTGGCGTAAAGCGGTTTCGTATTGCGCACTGTGACACCGCGGAGCAAGTTGATGTTGACACAGCCTTGCACACAGTATATCTGACGGTACGGCGAAATGGGTAGCAATCGGTGTTCCTGCGCACTGGTACTGTGTGATTTTGCTAAACAACTCTACAAACAAATTTCAAAACACCCCTGAAACTTCATACGCAATTGTCCAAATGGAGTAGGAACATCACAGTATTGGCAAAAACTAAGTCGATGAGCATTATACCTAACATATTAAACACAAAATCATAGTGAGTTCTTTTTTAACCCTATTGATACCATTGCATGTACGAAGTTCGCTTATGTTTAAATTCTGAAATGAACATAAGGTTTAACATAATAAGCATGTTGGTTTGTTTTATAGCACACAACAATTCTTTCAGAACTACACTATTCGTGGGTTCGAACCCCACTAAATCCAAAATACTTCTTCATGCTTCTTTTTGTTCTGCTATTTCGATATCAGAGAGAAAAAAATGATAAAATAAGGGTTTCAGATGCATTACAGGGAAAACTAAAAACCAAAAACATGAGCGAGTCACTTATAAACCATAATATTAGGCATGCTGTATTTAATAAATAAAATATAGACTACAGGAACTAGACCTTTATCAATCATGAAAAAATACAATGTCAAGAACTTACGTCGTTTGATTGGCAAATATCCCATAACCGCAACCTCACAAATAGCCAAGACCGAGTCAACATCTGACCTGATTTTCACCCATCTAGCAAACGTCTCAACGTTCACGGTAAAATTCGATGGTATAACGCCAGTAGGGAGAGAGCCTTCTTCACGATACGAGTCTTGTGAGAGTCCGGTAAACAGTTCAATGTGGTTGAATGCAGATGCTGAGAAAAGAAAATAGTTTTAAGGTTATATTTTCGTTATTGGATGCATTTTGTCATTTTAAAAGAAATCTTATGAAAAGGTTAATACATTGGTAATTCATATTTCTTTTTTGTACAAAAAATGGAAAAAACGGCCCAATAATGCAATCTGATTACGTGTGTTCAAAGTTTCATAAGGACGTCTTGAATGGTTCGTTAGGTTATACCCACTTTTCAATATTCTGAAAGCCGACGACGGCGACGAAATTTAGGTTTTCAAAATATATATTTAATGTTAAATGCTATTTTTAGTTTCAAATAAACATAGTTTAAGATATTAGCTATTGACACTGATCAATGCATTCGTAATTAAATGTGTTAAAAAGTTACGCAAATATGGAACCATCGGACTTCTCTTGTATTACTATTAATGATATCGTATATTTAGCATCTTATTACATTATTTATTGAAATAAGCAAAACTGACAAGGCGTAAACCGTCTCATTTGAATCGACTGCTCTATTTGTCTAATATATAAGAAAGATGGAAGACTCTCCTCGTAAAATGTCAGTTTTGAAATTTAGTTCATAACGTCACTGTTTTTAACACATTTATAGATCATTATGAAGTGTCATTTCTACGTAGAAAAAAACGCATAACTGACACGCAGTATATTACCCTCGTGAATGTTTGACGACTTACATGGATTATAAATTACTCCATGAATCTGCACTGCATCTATTTCAATCCAGGTGTTGGCCAGTGTGAGGTCGAGTTCGAGTCTAATTGTGTTTGTGAAACAGGTTGTAACCTGCGAACAATTGTAACGTTCATTTAATAATTTAGGATAACGGATTTAATCAGATTTAAAGACCGAGAGTGAACAATGCAATAATAATAATAAAGATATGCATCGATATTTTAACCGAGAAATAGTTTATACAAAGGTGACATTAACGAAACCATATTACATCTAAATAAATCGATAATTCTTAAAATAATTTGTTGCTGATTGTTTGGAAGGATATTTATTGTTTATGAAATAGGAACCACATTGAGGTTTCTATTCAGTGTATGTTACCAATCCTATTGCAGGACTAGAACGATTATGTGATAGTTTCTTTTATATAATTGCTGGTATAAATATTGGTTAATATAATTATCTTCTTTTATGCATACCAGGAAATGTGTCTATTTTGTTATATATATTGCATTGTATGATATCATATTAAAACAAATAATGTATAGGTTTAGAAATAAGACATAACTTAACCTGTAATGATGGGCTAAAAACTCTTGCGACTAACAGGTTTTCTATTGATGTATTTGACCACAATGTTACCCACTGTCCTGCCTGGTAACCTTTGATCGCCTTTACACCTCCCGCGTGGTCAGTCTCATAAATATCCACCTGGCTCACATAAACAGACTCCGCAAACTCAAGCTGAAACACAATTGCATTAGGCAAATGGTGAAACTATTTAGATCCGAATTCCAGCTGTCGACGTTTATGTAACCCTATGTCATCTTTGATATCGTTTGATAGACCTCACTCTTACATGTTACTTCACATGCGTGGTAAGTTTTATGGAAATCTACCTGGATCGCATTTAAGAAAGCCTAAACTTCAGTTTAAAAAATGGAAATTATATAAACCATAGCCTAAGTAGATGACCAAAGATTTAAAACTTAAACAATCTTCAAGTTGGTAACCTCTGATTGCCTTTACTCAACTCATGTGATAAGTTGTCTACTTGACTCACATGGATTAACGTCGCAAACACATACTTTTAAAATATGAATATAACATGTTATACCCGATCCTAAGAATTCGATTAAAATATTACCTACTGTCAACTTTGGTAATTTTCATCAATACCCACCTGACTCAATTTCATAAAAGCAGAAAGAAAAGGTTTAAAAAAAGTTAAACTTATATGCTAGAGCCTAAGCAGGTGCCATAAATGTTACCCTCTATCAATCTTGGTAACATTTGATTCCCTTTACTCCGTCCACGTGATTGTCCGCTTCACCTGTATGGACAGAAGTCGCAAAGATACTTTTGATATCATTCGCATCACCTGCATGGTAACTTAATTTGGCAAGATGTTGGTGCCTGGTATGTGTGACTTCTGTATAAGTCATTCAAGTCAAATTGATATGTACAGAACTAAAGTAGGGTGGAGTGAAGACATTTAAATGAAACCAAAGTCGATAGAAACAACCCAAAACAGCTGCAATAATAGTTTAAGATAACATTTTACCGATTGTGAATATAGACGCAAAACTGTTTATCACCCTACCCTACCCTTGTGGCGTTGGACCTTAACCAATAAGCTGTGATTACGCACTCTGAAGAAGTTAGTGCTTCAAATAGGCCTACCAGAGTAAAGCAGTATTGGTGGTCGTTACTGAGTTGATCATGGTGACGTAACAATCAGTAAAGCAATGACGTCACAATGATACACTTATAGCAGTCTGTACACATAATTGAATACACAAGTATTGAACATACTAAATATTTCTAGCACTAATTAAACTAAATGAGTGTTGTTGTTACATTTTTACTCAATTTAAGTTTCTTGGCCCCGTTCAATAAAGGATGTAAAGCTTCAAAACTTCCAGGCGTAATCCCGTCTATTGCGTAATCTGCATTTCATTAAAATTGCAAGGATATTTATGACAAACGTTCTGCCCGTACCCTTCGGGTGTCCCCGAGCACTTCTTATCAGCTTAAGGTTAACGACTAAGGCAAGACCCAATCAAACACTTGGTCATCAGATTAAGCGCATTAGTTTTGAGAATTTAAAAACCAATGAATATACTTTTGCGATTTTGAAAAATAAGACAAAGTATTATTTTCGGATCACTCCGATTTTTTAAACAAATCAGGCACCCGTCGTATTTATTTGTGTAGCGTAGCCATGTAACCGATGATACAGAATAGATCAAACGTACTTAACGAGAAAACAAACGAGTAACCATACAGTAAAAAAAAACGAAACATTTTGGGACAGTTTTTAAAAAGCTGTTTGCCAAATTTACCTTCCAACGTGTACTGCTGATCATGTAACACGCATAAAGAATGCGAAAAACATCCTAACACTGCAAGTTGCTCTGTGTAATAATGAAAATATATGGCAACAACAATTACGTGAGAGAAATGCATTTGATATAATAATGGGATCTCAAAAACAACATTTAATGCATGAAAAAACAAAAGCTGAAAACCGTACTGGTCCACAAAAATAATTGGTGATCTTAATGATTTTAGGTAAGAAATTGGCTGTGGATGGTTAAAAAGGAATATTTCTGCTTGTCAAAGACTGTTCAAAATGTGAAAAAATCCGGTTTCTATTATTGTGAAGATGTGCCTCGTTTCTTAAGTAAACACTTGTTACTTGTTATGTTTTTTCAATTTGTTACTGCCATCATGATCTGGTCTGTAGCCGCTCTGAATCTAACTCGAAATAGATACTTAACTTGGCGGATAGGTTTATCTAGAGTTAATGTATTTGTGTAGCGAAGTTAAATAAAGGAAAGTATGAACATTTTGATGCGTCTGTAGTTCCGACCTCCGTTAATCATTCAGATAAATAGTATCTCGTATATACGATGTTTAGTTATTAAAAATAACATTTGATTTTACACCTTTGAAAAGGCATTTTATCATGTTATATTTTGATTTATGCATTTGGTCTGGATTTCAAGGGAATAATATTCTTCAGTCAAAAATGGATTTGAGTACAATGTATTGTTTTTAAACAAATTCTCAAGTCTATTTTTTGCTCTGGAATTAAGTTTGTTTGAAATATTGATAAAAACAATTCAACACATCACATGAGAAAATATGTTTTAAGAAAGATTAAAAACATGCAAGATTTTAAATCATATTATGCTATCATGTGATAGAATGTGTTGAGAATTGAGATTGAGATTTGACTTGAGTATTTTTGTAATATTGGTACCTTATGTCTATTCATATTGTGTCCTTGTTAACATTTCATTTATTTGTTTGATTGCTTACCTAGTCGACCATGTATATGGTATGTTATTGTATAGTGTTTACCTCAATAAACTGGTTAGCATCTATGTAGTTAGGAGCCCATGCCTGAGGGTTATTGCCATACAACGGGTACACGTTTGCAGGTCCAACGATCCTTGCAGCGCTCCAACTGTAATACAGCAATTGAAATTGCGGACTCATGGCCTAAGACTACAGTTACGTGTATGTTTCGTTTTTTACAGTGCATGAAAACCGTATAGCACAGCGAGTAAACATCAAGTTTTTTTTTCACCAGTGACAGTGTTTACTACACTTGTGATGATTAAGCGAAACAATAATAATCCACTCTAAAAAGTTTTTTTTTTTATTTCACGTTTATAATTCATGAAATAGTGACATTATCATGTTAGCATTAGAAATAGTTTTGAAAAAAGCATCGAAAAACATGAACTTATTAGTTGAAAGGTATTTTATTGAAGTGTAACATTAATATATCCTCTTATTTTACAAAATAGTCATAGAAAGCATAAAGCTGTCTTTTAAATAAAACATGATCCAACTAAATCTAGGCTAACCTTGTGGTACTAAACTCGCTAGAGAAACTTTTAACAGACTGGACCCACTGAGCAGGGGGAGCTTCAACAAAAACAGTTACACAATAAGATAAAACATCTATTTCTTATAATTGTTCGTTTCCAAAGAACTTAACAACAATAATATTACAAGGTTATGATTTAGCGTTGCAAACAAGTAACACAATGTCATTTCTATACTTTTAGTGTTGTTTTGAATTGAATGATAACTTATGCATTCGTTATATTTCCATTCTCAATATCGCTGAAAGTACAGAACAAAGCGGGACAGGAGTTGAATCACGGATTAAGGTGAGTTTTGTTTTGGGTATAGATGTACACCAATAGCAATGGTTTACATAGACGCTGGTTCGACTATGAACGACTGAACGCATGTGCTGCAAGATCAAATTGACAAGCCAGTTGGTCTTAAATATGATTAGATGTTGTGTATGTAAATAAAAGGACATGTTCTTATTATGCATACACAGTCTGTGATCATTGGTCGATTGCTTCTATGTTAACATGCATTTATTATTTACATGATTTGTTCATTGTTACTTGATTTCCGCAGTATCAAGTACGGATATATTGTAAACAAATATTTCACAAAGGTTAATGCTCCTGATAAACAATGTGCACATTTATTCATGTTTGTTATTGACTTTGCCAGGTGAAAAATGGACTGAAATCATTCGCCTTTGGGATGGTCAATGAAGTCTTTGTTAAAAAACGTGTTGAGAAAATGAAGGACATTTTAATAACCAAAATAATGTTTGTTCGGCAAATGAAGGACATTACAAGAGCAGTTGTGGAATAGGATGTTTATACAGGACCGGCATTGAAAGAGCCATTATTGACTGTTAACTTTAGAAAGGACACCTGAATACCCCCTTTGGACTTCATTCAGTGCAATATTGACAATAGAAAAGCCACTTGAACTGTGCTAGAAACATGTTATCTAAAAGTATCATTTGCTAAACAAATATTTTACATTATGCTGACTTATTGGGTCACTAACGTTATTCATGTTTTATTTCGGTAGCTTAGTCGATGATAACGTGCAACGAAATAAACGCCACTACCTTTTACGCCCATGTTCTTTTTTTTGCAAAATGATTTATTATTTTGGTGAACATGTATATTTCTACTTTCTAACATTGTCACGTGACACTGCCTTAACCACTAAAAATGACAGAAACATAAGAGTAAGCAAAACAAAATAATTTTAGGTATATCATCATTTTTCTGTTAAAGTTTTGCCGTTCTTTGAGTATCGTAACAAAATGATTTGCTTATTCCAGATTTTAGGACCAAATTTTAGTATTTCTATAAAATCTAACCGGACTTTGGATGAACAGTCACGTGATCTATGATGTAATAGTCGCCAAGGTCAACTTCCCATGATGCAAAAACCGAAGACGTCTGTGCGCATGTTCCACCGAAAATGACGCCGTCGACAGCTAAGTCTGCTGTCCCGCTTCCTACTGTGTCAGTTTGTATCGCCGTTTTATTAAGCGAAATGTTGTTTACTTCTGCAAACAAAAACAATTTGTACTTTTCTATAACTATGCCTAATGGATACATCGAAGAAAGAAATAAAAACGTTGCTTGCATTTACGCTAACTTGCGACTATGCAGAGAAATGCAAATAGAAGTAATGTTAAAATAGCATATGTAAGTTTAACTATTGACATTATGTTTTGGACCTAGCCTTTAATAAAAGAAGACAAAACCACAATACGTTATAAGTAGTAATTAGACCATAAAGACCGCTGTGTAACGCCGCATAGCGGCATCGCCGCATAAACGTGTTTGTTTGTTGTTTTTTTTCGTTTATGCGGTCATTTTCAACGCATAAAAAGATTTTTTTTTATGGGGCAAAAAGGCACACTTTCGCATAAAAAGCAATTAAAACATATACTAGTACAACAGTGGTTGATAAAATTTCATCAAGATCGGTCTTAGTTTTTATGTCCACTTAACCAAGCTTTGAACTAGACTTTTAGAGACGTAAATTTTGACAAAGATAGAGTAAGATCGGTTTAAATGTGAACTAAGCCAATTGATCTTTCTGCGAAAACGTTTGAAATGACGTTTAACCCGACTAAGGATGGAATAAATGTTACGACAAAGCACAACACCGTCATTTGGGACATTCAGAAAACTGAATCGTCCTATGACGTAACATATATTCTTGCCTTATTGTCAGACTGACGGGCATGTACCCTTGACAATGCGCACTTTCAACATGTACGTGAAGTAAGCGGACATGCGTCCTAGCGGCCTTGCGGCGTGAAGTTATCGGCCTAGCGGCGAGAAGTTAGCGGCCTAGCAACTTGAAGTTAGCGGCCTGGTGGCCTAGCGGCGTGAAGTTGGCGGCCTAGCGGCCTAAAATTGAATCCTATTTCAAAGCATGTATACATGCATTCTCTTTGAAAACAATGACATAGTAACTGTTTTATGCACAAATTAACACATTGAAGCTATTATCAACATTTTTTTCAAAAATGTCGATAAGGTAGTCAGCTATATTTAAGCATTAAACATGACTGTTCTTCGAAAACAATGATATATTTACTGTTTTATGCACAAATAACCACTCTTAAGCAACTAACTTTTTTTTTCAAAATAGTCGATCAAGCAGTTCAACGGATGTCTGCAATTCGCCAAAAACTCGAAGAAGCTGCCTAAAAAATCCATTTTAGCGAATATCAGCATTTTTATTTTTTGTATATAGCAAAATTATTAAACCATAGATTTATCATTGTTTTGGAAGAAAACGCATGTATACATACAATTTAAGGCTGCTAGGCCGCCAGGCCGCTAACTTCACGCCGCTAGGCCGCTAAAGTGCTCGATCGACATTTTTTTAAAGGTTTAAAATTGCTTAAGAGTGATAATTTGGGCATAAACACAGAAAATATATAAAACAAATAGAAGAAGAGGCATGTTCACATGCTTTGAAAAGCTGACTGCTTGTAGATAAACGCCTCAGAGTGATAGTGTGTGCTCAATACTCAGTTAATATTTCTTTGTTTTATAGAAAATAGGATATCATTTTAGGCCGCCAGACCTCTAGGCCGCTAACTACATGGTTTCAACGTCATTTCAAATTAATAATAGGATCATCATGGACTTATTTCTTTCATTGATTGTGTTTTAATGCACTAGTCATTTGAACAAGCTAAGGGTTTATTTTAACTTCCATTTTGGCTCAACTTGCATGCCAACTTTTCCCATATTTTCTTTAAAATGAAAATAATATGCAACGCCTTAATCTTAATCATCACCATAATCAACAACATCATCACAACCACTATCATCAACACCACAATCACATCCACTGCCACCATTTTCTTCCCCACAACCATCATCATCATCATCATCATCATCATCATCATTACAACCACCATCATCATCTCCACAATCACAACCACCACCATCATCACCATCCCCACAACCATCATAATTACCAACGCAAGCATCATCATAACTATCATAATTATTATTATTATTACCATCATCATCATCATCATCATCATCATCATCATCATCATCATCATCATCATCATCATCAGCATCATCATCATCATCATCAACGTCATCACCATCGTTTTTGTTGAAATATTTTTATCTTTATAATAAATGGTTAGGTTAATCCTCTTTATGTGGCAAAAAGGCACAGTTGCAATTTCTGCTTTATGCGTTGAGCGTCGCCGCATAAAAGTGTATGCGTTGAAAATCACCTCATAATTGAAAACAAACACGTTTATGCGCCGATGCCGCTATGCGGCGTTACACCGCTGATTATATTGTAATATTAACTATTATAATATAAACGATGTTACCGATCCCATGCGTATCCCATACAACACATAACAGCAACAGAACACACTGAGTCGAAAAAACATTATCCATATTGCCCCAGTAAAGCAACGTCATACACTCTTCATGCAAAGAGGATTGAGTATTATTTGAATATATCGTAATGATAAGGCATGCTATAAGCACGCAATGCTTTCCCTGATCAAATAATACCACTTTTACGTGATGTCTTTTATTGTGCATCCAAAGCTAAGCTAAACAATATGTGTTAAATGTTAACAACTGTTTATGCTCTTTCTAGCTTTTGTGTAGTATTGCTCTTCAAACAGCCAAGTAATTGACTTGATATTTGCACAACGACCATATTTTTAAAAACGTTTTGATATTATCGATTTTAAATTTGATTCATCTAATAAGGTTAGGATGTATATTTTTACATGATGTGACCTATTTTTAAGGTAATTTGTGAAGACAAAACGGGGACTTAAACGTATTAAATATTTGAAAACGCGATGTATATTCAATACCTTTTTTATACAAAAGTACCTCCAACAATTATGGCAGCGGCATACGAACGTTGGGACGAAACATCCTGTTCTTGTTGGTATTTCAATACTTTTATGGTAAAACCAGATAAAATTCATTGACAAGAAGTTTTCCCCTTTTAGTAAACGAATGTCCGACAACTCGTTCGTAATCTTGTAAATAAGATGGCACGATGAAAAAGTTATGCGGTCATAAGAAGTCACAGTTGTATGAACGTGTCAGATGTCGGCCACGCTTAAGCCACAAGTAAATATAACTCATGGAAAAACCCTCCACGGACAAACCCGCAGGGTCATTTTGTTTGTGAAGTAATACATGTCCGCTAAGTTTAGATTTTAAAATTATATTTTTTATTATGGTATGCTCATTATTTTTTTCATAAAATATATTGGCCAAACCACTTAAGCTTTGTTTTGTAAATCGAATGGTAACATGTTAATATCGATTGCATAATGCGTTCATATCCGGAGAGAAAATCAAACAAAGCGAGTTTTAAGTGGCAATGGACAAAAAAACAATCAGAAATAATTTTAAAATGATTGTGCTTTGAACTGAATATTTAAAGTCAATGCTTCATTTATCCACTGTATAAAGCTCAACACTGGAGACAATCAAATTTATAATTACAATAAGTGCTCCCTTTAATAGTAGCTCACACAAAAGAAGATGTATTTTTATTTATTTTGCATAATTGTATTAAGCAGCTTTAAAATACAGCAAGTTCAATTTGTCAAATCGGGACTCTTTCGGTGAATTTTAATGTGTGCAGTTTTCTTCACATCAATGTTGGATTGTACCATTTAAACGAGTGTTTGTATTCGCGATATTTTCAATACCCGTCAATGGCAAACACCAGCGCATCCTGTGCGTTAGAAGAACGTCAATAACATTATATCAATGTCTTAACATGAATCTTCCAACATTTACTCTTAATGTAGATGACAAGATTTTTATGTGACTTCCATGAAAAAATCATAAACTTCATTTTCGTTTTGAAATTATAACATTTTAAGGAAAATGTAAAAATAGCAAAGCACCTCAAGGCAAGCGTCGTTGACAACTTTTCTTTGCCGTTAACGTCATTTACATGCAAATCCAATACTAGAAGATTTAATTGCATTGCACTGGGTGCCACTTTCATATGAGTGCACTGATATACTGGTCAAACTATTAACAACTGATGTATAAATATTTTTTATGGCATTTTTAATAAATGCCCATTACAAACAGTGTTGGTCTTGTGCTAATTACTTACAAGTTTTGGATATGATGGTCATCAAATAGCCTTGTAGTCGTTAAGAATATAATGGTCTGCAAAAAACCTGCCTAGTACAACACATAAAAAGAACATAAACTGTGTTGAAATAGCATTGAAAGAGGAGACGAAACGCTCATCCCCTGACATTAACGATGCCATTGCAAACTGCTATCCACTTCTAACAAGTTTAAGAACTCGCCAAAATATCGCCAAAACATATTCACATAGTCCCCATGTACTTTATGAGTGCATGAAGTCCGTACGGGCTTATTGTGTTTAATTTCTATATGAGGACATAATACAGCTGTTAATGACTCGTATGTTGCACAGAGACCAGCTAAGTGCATGGATATAAATCAAATAGGTGTTTTGTGTGTTATTCACGTTAAAATGCCAATATAAAAGTCTTTGCATATGGTGTATGCTTATACTTTTTAAGACGTAAAATGGTGTTCGCTTTATACATTTTGCTTCATGCGGTTAAAATGGCTTTAAAACCTTGTTGCACCGTGTATTCAACGTAATTAATTAAACGCATTTACGATTGATGAGCAGTGTTGTCCATATTTTTTTTACAATGATTAACATGAATCTTTTGTACAACGGAAGCTTTTTATATTACGGCAGTTGTGTTCAATATTTTAAATTTACATTTGCTTGTCACATTGTTTGTTCAAGAGTTCAAACATTTACAGCATTAGCGGTTATTTGTTCTATTTGAATTTTTATTTCAACTGGAATTTGATAACAACATTTGCATTATTAAGGATAAAACGTTACAATGGGAAAGAAGCATGCACATGAAATTTCGTCGTCCGTACAATGTCAAAAGGGTAGATAAGGATGATTAAAAAAGGGAGACAAACATGTTTTTCCGATTTGTGCCAAATTTTTACTTTTAGGGCCACAATCTTTAACATTATAAGTTTGTTTTTGTCATGTATATTTTCTGCAAGAAATCTATCACTTAGATTCATTATGTCAAGTTCTTCCTAATATATAATGAAATAAGTATCGTTCATTGAAAACTTTAAATTAATGTAAGTGTAACACAATCTTCCACAAAATATTCACATAGTAATAAAAGGAATGACCTTATTGTGATTTATTTATAAACGGATAACATTAACCTTTAATTAAAATACATTTTTTTTTAATTCTATGTCTTAATATTACCTTAAATGTATGTAAAAAAATACACTTGCAACATTCTTTTAATGGACACCAAGCCTTAACATTGTCCTCCTAAATCATAGCTTAATCATCACTCAAAGAACAAACATTACTTACGAAATCTACACACATGTAGCTTTAAGTTTGAATAAGCATTATGTCAATAGAAACTGTTTTTTTTATTTATTCTATGAAAAAACTGATAACTTCAAAGGTTTTAACGTAATCTTAATGAAACTTGATGAAACAATGATCTGAAGAATAGATTTTAATCAGAGAGGAATCATAGCCAGAATAAAGTTAAAAACAAACGCTAGATATAAATGATCCAAGAAATTTAGAGTAGCAATTCGTCTATCCACTTACAGAAGATACTAATCATACAATTTGCAAATAAAAAACTTTTCTTTTCATGGAAAATATAAACTAGTAAAAAGACAGGGCAAATACACTGCAAGTTATTCATGATTTTCTGAAAGGCTTAATTTAAACTAAACAAGCGAATAAATTCCACTTATATATTAAGGTTATAAATATATATGCAAAAAGCTGCAGAAAAGCTTTTATAAGCCTTGTAACTGAAATTTTAAAACTAATATATTTTACGGTAATCATTTTACACGCACAACTGTTTGCGAAAGTCCATCCCAAAGAATACAAAAATATCTTGTATGTACTCTTACGTTCAAGGCATATTTGTTGAGTTCATACATACCGTTTTTAGATAGTCGTGGCTAAAGTTATTTATTGTTTCGTATTTTGAACTTACATATATAGAAATGAACGGAAAAACATCCTTGTTAATATATTGACAGTTTAATTTTAACCCTTATTTATTAGACATTGTAAGATACGGCAGACTACCCCCCCCCCCCCCCCCCCCAGGTTTATGTTTATGGGCTGCAACCAATACGAAATCAAACAGACATAATATACAAAATGTCGCATGCATTGTCTGTCTATTGAAGATCCATCCAAACCAAACTGGTATGTAACTTTACAGGAACAATAACTTCAGAATGAAAATATCAACAACTCTTAATCCATTCCAAGGCTTCATTAACATATATCAAAGACAACACCGATCCCGTTGGACTGGTTATAGTTAGAAAGCCGAGATGTTCTTCTTTCTGTATGTATATGTCAATCATAATTAGCACTATACCTTCCCATTCTTTCTACACGTATAAAAGGCCACTGAGACAATATAGCACCATCATTCATTTCCGATTACCTGCCATCTTGGGATCAACTCGATCAACAGTCGACTATCCATTTTTCTTCGAGTTTGAATAAGGTCAAAGCGTCGTAATAATGGTACGTAAACATACATAGTTTTGTCATTTTATTAAATATTTGCACATGCATTATCTTTGAACAGCAGTTAATTTAGTTCATTGATGAATTGTTTTGAAATAATTGGTTTAATTTTGAGTTTTTTTAATTTATCTTTAATGTTGTTAAATATGCTTTGGAATCAGAATTGGTTATTGTACAATGTGATATTTATAACAAATGCCATCAGCACTGAAATTTTTCATCTGATAAAATGTTAGATGATAATATAATTGACACTGTTATTTGTTTAATTTGCATTTTTTTACGTCTGAGGCTTGTCTTCTTAATTAACATCTTATATTCATTAAATAATGCATTTCTAGAAGTGTTATACTTGTGTTTTCAGGGGTCAGCTAAGATTCTTCTAACAGGAATGTTCGTACTAATGATCATGCAAACCGCTTCTGCGACGATCAGGTTCGATCCGCTAGAAACTACCGATTGTTCGGTGGAATGCCTTTTCGAAACTCTGAGACAGTACACCATATGCAATTGTCCTAGGATGCCTAAAAAGACAACGCAAAAACCACGCAGGAAGCAAGTTGCGTTTCGCTACGGGAAGTGACGACAAAGGTTATTGATTCCATTTTTATTGGTAAAATGCAGATATAGGACATGCTGTAAATAAAACCCAAGCCCTTCGTTTTACAGTGAGTGTTATCAGTAACTTGCCTGGTAAATAAGTTTTTCGCGGTAAACAAAGTCCGTGCTTTAATGCTTCGGCACATCTGTTTGTATCCGACATTAGACGGACATCACGGTCAACATGTCTCTGATGAAGCTGGGGTGGAAACGTAGAAGGAGCACATACAAAAGCACAGTGAACGTATTGAGGAAAATGAACTTTAATATGTAAATAAGTGATTGGCGAGAATGAACCTTCTAATGAAGCATATCAAACTGAACGTTTTAGTGTAGACTTTTTGTGCAGAATTCAACTTCGATACGTATTAAAAGAGGGTGTAAAAATTCAGATCTGTCTGCACTTATTAATTATAAAATGTTATTGTTATTGCATATTATTTATTGTCTTGTAGATTGGTTTGTAATATTAACACCAGTACGTACGTTATATATCACTGACACATTGATCATGAATAAAGCACTAAACAACATACTTCTACTCTGATTATGTTTCACGAGTTGCGTTGCCATATATGAAATATTCATTCTTAGTGCTTAGAAGAAGTATCATATTTTGACATTTTACTGCGTAACAGATTACTAAGGTCAGACAAAAAGAGTTTGTTTCCAGTCCCCTTCTCTTTCTTGCATCCGACCTTTCGGTGCTAGTTTGTGGTAGGTTTGTGTACGGGAAATACGAATAAATTTACCAAGATTAAACTGTTTTCAGTGTGAGCATTATAAAATTACTAGGACACAACCTATTCAATAATAGCCAGACCTATATACTCCATTCGATCGGGTATTGCAATCGAAATTTAAAAATGAATTTGGCATAAGTCAGAAAATATGAGGCTAATCCGAAAGTGAAATGCAACAAGAAACTGCTTCTCCTTAACCGATATACACGAAATTATGACACATCGATGCAGACAATCTACACATCAAGCACATTATCAACCAATTACTTACGATCTATTAATCAAGTCAAAGTCAAGTCGAGCTATATGAAGAGGCATTATATGACCAAATGTAATAACTTTATGTCAAGTGATACTTAAAAAGTAATGAATAGTATTACTGTATATAAATCATTTGCAATAGATAAGTAATGTTAAATCTATGCCACATATAATAATTGTTCATTCTGTTTCCATTTAAATGACACTCTTATTTAAAATTAATAGAATTACAAATTTCTAACAAACATACATATTGAGTGATAAACCTTGCACTACTTACTAATTTATGCATTTATGGACAATTTTAATTATTGATAACCTTGATTGTAAGGTGTATTAATAGCTGAAAACGTACAATAATATTATGGTAACGATTCCTTAGCACGTGAATGCAAATGTGCTTGAAGAATGGAACTCCTGCCTTGCACTTTACTGATTAACACGATTCAAACTGCAAAGTAGATACACGCAAATACTTATCTGATGGACTCCAAACTTTTAGCACAGCGATATATTGATATTGTCGAAATACTTTAACGTTTAAATGCACGGAGTTTCAATAACCTATGTGATAAAATATTCCTTGATAAAAACAGGTTCAAAAGATAAACGTTGTTATTTTGACTAAAAGGTATTATTTATGTATTTGTTGTAAATAACAAGGCAGAGTAGTCTCCAGTTTTGGCTGTATTAAATAGCACACAACTCAAAAACAGGTCATTCCGTTAGGATAAAAAATCACTTACATATAATACAAATAATATTTCAACATTTAATAACAGTGATTACATTCATAACAGAGGTGATAGCAGTGATTACACATACTCCTTTTAATGACAATTCTATGTATCGTTTATTGGAGTCATTTTGAATACGATATAGTAATCAATGTTTTCTTTGTAAGAATTCAGTATGTGTATACACATGACTGGTATGTTGGCATTCTGTGTCCGCTTCATTTTAAGGTAATCTTCACAAGAAATTGCTTCAGATATCAATACAGTATTAAACACAACGACGACGACAACAACAACAACAACACGTGTTGTGCTTGTATACTTGTAAACAGTTTGATATGAAAAATATAACATGTCAAAAGATGATTTATGACTCTGAAATATGATATTAAATGACACAATATATCAGCCCCCAACCAAGAAAAATGTATAACGGTACGTTCTTACTAAAATTATATTTTTGGCAGTGGTAAAAGTGTCATTTATGTTTAAAAAAGACTTACTAAAATGAGAATGCAAAATGGCAGAACTTGATTCTATTGACATGTCCAATCGGTTTTAATTACGGTCATAATAATTCATGTTGCAACTAGCACATGTTCTTTCAGTATATCCGCTTTTTTTAGATTTTTATTAACTATGGGATTGTCCACTTTGTTACGTGCGCTGTTAGGTAAGTGTGAAACTAGGGCAAACACGTAACTACGGGTTGGGAACGAAGAAAAACTGTCAATGTATCTCTTTAGTAGTTAACAACTACACGTGAGTTGAGAACACGTGTTCATGGTGCAGCAGAGGTCAGAAAAAAAGAAACTTTTGAAATGCGTGATCGATATGCCGTAAAAATATTAAGCACACTTACCAACGTCACAAGATAGTTTTTATGTTTGTCCATTGGCATATCCCAAATTGTTCGAACAAACTTTACATTAAAACAAATGATAATAACTTAATAGGTAATCCCCAAGTGTTTTTATGATTAGGGATTCCGATTATATCCACAGACAAAGGGATACAGTCAGAGTATCTTATGCAAAAACTTTTAAAAGATATGATGCAGTTATTGTTTGAAACTATAAACATCCCACACAGTCTGTTTTAGCAAATGCAAGGTTTTAAAATTTGTGATTTTAGAGTTTCATTATTAAAAAAGAAAATATTATTAAAAATAAAAACACGACATATATTTGCTAAAATACCCTTCCAAATGATTACCCTACGTAAGATTTTAAAGCAAAGTGACGTCACGCGCTAAAATATTTCTATCGAGCCATAAACGTTTTTAAAGATAACACGAACCTGCAAAATCTAATTAAAATCAAAGGACTGGAAGCTTAGTTGTGTTAGGACGCCATATTCTACGTTATATTTTTATTAAGAATTCATCATCAAAAAACAGTTTGCCTTAAAATTATATAATGCAATCAATGCTATGCTAGCTTGAACAAAAGTTATATCTATATGTTAAAATTAAATGTTTGCCACATCAGACGTTCTAATGATATTGCGCCATAATTTCGAAAAAAGGAACATAATTTTATTCAATACCGAACAAAGCACGTATGCTATATTTATCACCACAAAGGACATACGCTAGTGAATCCGGTTTTATAATCTGCTCTGCAAATCCGATTGACAGCCATAAGCAATATTATTAATCACATATTACGTATATGACGAGATACAGAGACAATTGCGGTATCAATACCAGACAATTGGAGACAATATACGCCAGAATTCGCTCAATATCTACCAAACTCGGCCAATATCAACAAAACTCGCCTAATATGAGTTTGCTCCGTTTTGATTGGCTACAAATTTCGCCTAATATGGGATTTGAGAAATGGGCCATTTTCATTGGCTGTCGAAACTCGCCTTATATGAAAAGTATGCTCGAAATTATTTTTAAAGGTAGCCATTTTGTTTTCCGTTTTCCGACTGTTTTGAAATTTTTGTGCTTCGTATAATTTTATTTGGAATACTTGAAACTATTGAATGATTGCACCACTTTGTACGGTTCGTTATAACAGTTGTATTTAACCAGTTGATGGATTTTACATCGATCATCATTTTAACGCCGACAAAATGGACGACGAAGGTGAAACATTTGACGTTTTTGCATCAAGGCTCATGTGTATCAACGAATTGAAGAACGTATTCAAAATCAAGTTACGACATATTTTCTTTACATTTTACACATTTTTGAAAATTCACAAAAGCTTCAAATAAATGAAGTTTAGATATCGGACGAAAAGACATGCTTCCTTACAATGTACAGTGCTTTATTCATAAATATGTGCAATGTCACTATAAGGATGCATGTCAAAATCAGCAAAGTCAAGTCTAGAAAAGCAGACACCATGATTGAATAAGGGATAAATAGTAATGTACGGCTTCAATGTGAACTAAAGGTAAGTTATAAGAATGTTTGTAACCAAAACGGTAATAGTTAATTAATAAAATACTTATTAATAAGATGATTTCATATTTGCCCAGTTATTTGTCCTCGGTCAGCTGTTATTTGCCTTCGCCCTTCCGGGCTCAGGCAAATACAGCTAACTTCGGACAAATAACTAGGCCAATATAAAATCACCTAATTTGATAAATCTCACACACAACTGTTTTTCTATCGGATATTTCAACTAGTAAATCTCGTGCAAATCGTGCACCTTCTTATGTTACAAGGACGTTCTTTATATAACAGAAATATTTGTTTCCTGTGTTTTCCTGGCATTTGTCTCATACACATGTATGGCATCGGACTGAGAAACAAGCAATGCACTTTCTGTTGTCTAAGTCGGATAGATCACAAGTAGCCGTTTGATATGGAATTATCAACTCGCTACGCTCGCTGATAAATTCCATATTAAACGGCTACTCGTGATCTATCCTATACATAGCATACATTAATGCCAAACAAAATTATTGTTTGTTTAGCCTCATACTTATGGATATTCCTACCAGGCTAGAAAAAGACACCCAGAACGATCCACGGCAAGAAAGAAAACATAAGAAATGTATATGCACATTATAAATCGTTGAAGAAAAAACCAAGCAGAATTAAAGATACAAATATTCTTTATTAAATATCAGCCAGGATTTATTATGTTACTCATTTTATTAACTTTTTAGCTCTACAAAACGTGCTTTGCTTAACTTTGATTTCGGCAAATATGTTTTTCTTCATTCTGTCGGTTTGAAACCTCCGAGGGCACGCTAAGCATCGAATTAATAAGTCAGCACCTCCATAAGTTACCCACAAATCATAATATAAGAATGATCTTTTCTTCTACAAAAACAAATCAACCGATCAAAGAAATTAAACCTTTCAAAATAAGCATTCCCCACTCAGCAATATTAACAAGCAAGTCAATTCTAACCATTAATTATAAAAAACACATCATATTTGCTCTTCTTTATCTTAAGGTGTCTCGCTCTTGATTTGTTAAATGTACCTATTTTTTAAAACGAAATAAAGTGTGGCAAATCAAAATAAGATTACCAAAAGCTGGAACCTTCAGCAAATGTTGATATTAGCTCTAATATCGTCTTTATAGACCACATTTTTCATTGGCGTTTACAATAGCGTTTGAATATTAATCACGGCTGTGGTGTTGCGTGATTGGTTGATTGACGTTATTACGTACATGCTTGGTTGATTTTCATCACGTGACGTTATCAATGTATCGTTAAACGGTGAACAAATCAATATCACTTTTGTCCCGGTGGCCGTGTGGACTAGCAAGCTGTTTTATATTTCTATTCTGCTGTTTACTTTACCGTCGTGGGTTCGCACTCATCTTAAACCAAAATACATTTTTATGCAAAACCTGTATTTTTTCTGCAAGTTCGATAGCATCGAGTAAAACTTATGATAGAATATGTGTTTTCAGATGCAGTACCGGAAAAACTATTTTTTCGGTCCCAAAACATGAGCGAGACACTTAAATCATCTAATGTTTATCAAAAGCCAGGTCTATACCCCCAGTTGTCGTAAGCACGTTTGTAACACTATATGAATAACTTTGTACAAATATCAGCTGCTTTTAAACATTAACTGAGAATAAAATATAACAGTTTCTTTTGGTACTTCAATGGGTTGGAAAATTCACTTTAGGACAAAACAACATGTTTTAAAAACAAAGCGTGTTTATTCTTAACTATATGCGTCCCTATCATATTTATTAACATTCACAGTTACCATTTGTTTATCTATAATTATATATGTGTTGAACCGTCGCCAAATCTCACACCACGGTCACAATAAGCATGCGATAAACAGGCATTATGTAAACATTGGTTCACTTACGTACAACATTGTGTGAGGACGCTCTAGACTTTTCTTGTTTTGAAGAAAATAATTTTCCAACATGCAAAAGCACCTCGGACAGTTTCGATATGAATTCGGCTATCAAAATAATAAAGATTGAACCGTCAAATGATTACATTTTGTATTAGTACATGTGTTAAATAATCTAAGTGTCATGTGTTTGATCCAATAAAATCATTTATGCCTCTTGGTTCTTCATATTTCCTGAACACACTTCCCAACGATGACCGACCAAAAGGCAGTGTATGGGTTTATGGATATTTCTGGGGTCGAACGAACATGTCAGTTGATTGTCAAACGCTTTGTATTGCCTTTCATGTATCAACAATACATAACTAAAGCTTGTCTAAACTTGTTGATCAGCGCTTATAATATGTAAATGAAGGATACATCGTTCTTTCTATTTGTTTTAAAGCTGCTCTCTCACAGATTGAACGTTTTGACAACTTTTTTTTTATTTTTTGTCTTGGAACGAGCAATTTTTGGCGTAAATATCTGCAAACCAGTGATAAAAGACTGCCGACAAAAGATCAGATCACAGCTTTTTATATTTCCGTCCCAAAAATGATGTTTAATGCATTTAGTAATGGTTTTAGCCATAACACATTAAATTTGGAATGGAAATATGAAAATCTGCGATCTTATCTTTTATCAGCATAGTTTCATCATTGGTTAGCAGATATTTACGCAAAAAAAACAAATCTTCATTTGATATCTGACTCTGAGTGAAACGAAGTGAACTAGAAATGAAAAGAACAATAATAAGAATAAAGCTGATACGTTATACTACCAGACTTGCTAAATGATGTCTTTAATATTCTGCTCGAGAAAAAGTCGTCTGTGAAATGGCGCCAAATTACAACTAAGGGCATTCCCTTCAAAGAAAAACAGAAAAACAAGGGAATAATAAAAATAATACAAAAGTATTTATTTTTAAATGAAATTTGAGAAATTGATTTGTTTTTGTGCAATAAACATTTTCATTAATATTTTTAGTTATATTTAATTATTTAAAGTTATTTGTTTTTTTATAAGATACGTATTTCAATGGTTGCTTGAAAAGGAAGGTTAACACAACTCATAGTTCATAGCCCGTGTTGAAACATATTTTGGTGAAAAAGAACAACAAAGAACCATATCTCTGTATGAAACATGGAAACATTATACACTGGTAAAACATTTAACAAATAAAATTAACAAATAAAGGCAAATTGTCCATGTCAAGTACATTATACACAAATAATGGACGCGTGGTATATCGTTTATTGTGGTAGTTAGTTTACAATAAGATTTGTATGTTTTCAGTATGGCTAAACAATACACGTGCATAGTTTGTACAAAACGTTTAAAACCAAAAGATAGACGGCCAGTGGCAGGGTCACAAAATAAACCACTGAGGAAATATTTAAGAAAAACATTTTTAATTGAAAGGACCTGCGACGATGATGTCATATGTAACAAATGTAAGCTGGGATATTACCAAAATAGCAAGACCAAGAACCGTAGAAAGGCCGTCGAAGTCAAGCAATGTACAATAAGAAGCCCTGTGTGTAACATACGAGTAAAATCTACAGGGAAAAGCCATAGTCGCTGTGTTGTATGTAACGGCTCGGCTAAGAAAATGGTTGTAGTTTCGGCCATGACAATTAGTGACATGTTCCTACGAAGTGGTGTGCTCTTACAAAGCAAGGCACGGTCGTGTGCAGAACACATAAAGAACGGCTTCTTTTTACCGTCCATCTGCAATGAAGAACATTTTAAGTCCAATCTTACCCAACCAACAACAATGAGTGGATCAGAAGTGACCCGTCTTCTCATGAGGTTTTTAGAATCTAAAACCAGCACAAAACTTAAGTTTGACCCGCCAGGTAACATCAGCCCTGAAGATTACTTAAACTTGACAGGTCTCACCAAGGATCAGTTCGATGACCTCACATCCTTCGCAACAGCTGAAGATTTACGTCATTCTAGGGTACGGTCACTCCGAAGTTGTATCGCAGTTTTACTGGTTAAACTTCTGGCCTGGCCTTGGTAATGTCATTCTTGGAACACTCTCGGCATAAACCGTTTTCAAGTATTAAGGCTAAAACAATATTTCAGTTATACTTTGTTTCAGATTTCCCGTTTTTGTCATCAAGTTTTTAATTGCGTGTTTTTATTGTTATTTTTTACGTTAATTGTAAACTCTTAAACTACTGTTACATTAAATATCGATTATTCAAGTAGACATCAATAAAATTCACGTTAATAAATAGTATGCAAACGATAATCAACAATAATTAAATATCAATTTTGTTAGAGATGTGTTATCGTGAACATAAAACTGTAAATGCACGTTTTAGCAACTGTTCTATCATAAACTGATAGGTACGAAGAACGTTACCATCTGCCAGAAATGATCTATTGAAAAACTTCGTTCCGCTGCATGTCGGTTTTGGCCATATTACACGAGATGAAGTAATTCATAGACGCACACGAACGCTTGCCAAGGAACTGTTTGCACATGGGTTGGACGTGGCCATTCTTGTGCTAGATGGCACCTACTTATATGTGCAGAAGAGTGGCAATTACACATTCCTGCGAAGGTCTTTCTGGTATGAAATGCTTACTGCTTTATTCTAACAATACTTAAAAAGATAAATAAATATAGATAAATGTTTCACGATAAATACCAGCTTGAGATGAAACTAGTTAAACGCATTTATTTTTTCTTTCAGCGTTCACAAACACCGCCATCTGATAAAACCGATGATGGTGGTTACCACGACTGAATACAATGTCAGTGTACTGGGGCCGTACGTGGGTAAAAACAACGACGCCAGTATACTCAACCATATCGTTAATGAGAATGTCGAAGAATTTCGACATTGGATACAAGAAGACGATGTTGCTGTTGTAGACAGGGGATTTAGGGACGCAGTACAACTTTTGAAGGTAACACGAAATGAAATCCTTGTTCCATTCTTTATTGTAATGTTTTCAAATCACAGAACTCCTCGCGTTATTTCAGGACCTCGGTATCAAGACAGAAATGCCCTCGTTCCTTGGACCCAAAGAAAATTAAGTTAATGATTGCTTTATTATTTGTAATTTAAAGTTATTACCATTATATATCATTGTACATGTGTAGTATCAAACTAATTTATTTTCTAGGTAATGATGAAGATGAACTATTGACAGCCGCGCGGTTGATATCGATGAGCCGCCATGAGAACCTCTTGCAAGCAAGGGTCGAAGAAGAAGGACTCGACCATCTGACTAAGTCCTCCGGTTGGGCACTATTGTCTGAACCTGATGTGGTGCTGGACTTTCCAAAGCTGGACGAGTCCGACCTTAGGACTTTGACTGTTGGTGTTTACCAACTTAAGCTTGCGCCATCCTACGTACAAGAACACCTTGATGAACATGGCAACTTCGATATCTTTGTCCGCGAGCAAACGCCTGGCCTTCTTTGTATAAAAATACAGAGCAGGCATATGTCAGCTATCAGATACAAATGCTGGGTTGGGTATAACGAGGGCGCCATTAATGGGTGGTACTGTAAGTGTAAGTCGGGGGCCAGGGTTGTTGGCATGTGCGCACACATAACAGCGGTTGTATGGCACTTGTCATACCAGCGTCACAATGTCATGGCACGCGGTGTCGGGAACTGGACCGACGCTCTAATTGACACCGCTGAGCCTTAAATTGATTGAAGGTTTGATCTTTCATATCATAGGACTTCGCCATAGATATAGTGATGATATTTTTAGTCTACTGTTTTTTGTATGCATGCGGTGCTCACGCTTTCACAATGAATTAAAGATTTCTTTTTTATAATAGATATGTTGTTATTTTCTATTAAGAAAATGAAACATATCTGATCATAGATACATTATTATCTATTTCTTGATTAATATACGTCACTTTCGTCCTAATTTCAATTCAAGGACGTTTTTTTCTTTTTCTTAAAATTCAGTTAATGGTGGTATGTTATGTTTATTAGTACTTTCATTATATTCGGTGTTGAATGAAATTGGTGATGATACTCCGGGTCCTGGCGTTTATGACAAATTGAAGGTTTGAATATAATGCATGGAATTTAGAAATTATATACACTAATAAATTAACATATTAGTTTTATAAAATAAATTAAGTCCAATAAAATGTATATAATTAGGTATATAGGATCTGACACGAGTTGTCATTTAATACAAGATTTTATTAAACGAGTTCATGAAATTTGTTAGTAAGCGAGCCTCTGGCGAGCTTACTAACAACTTTCATGGACGAGATTAATAAAATTCTTGAATTAAATGACAACGAGTGTCAGATCTTTTTTATCACATGCTTAAAACGGTGTTTTTATTACCAATTAAGTTCCATTTTCTGAACCGATTGTTTGACAGCCAAAGTACTCAGAGTAGAATGTCAACGATGCGCCATATAAATAGTTCCAAATTAAAATGACAAAAGTAACTAGCAGTTATCAAGTTTTAAAAGCTGATAAAGCGCTTAAGAAGTCACAAATACAAAAGCGTGTAGTAAAATATCCAACAACATGAATAATGAACGATTTTAACCAAAAATCCCAATAAGTACACAATTTGATGACGTCACACTCAGAGTACATGCATTTGCGCGGTTTATGTGACCTACATCGGTCTGTCAAGTTTTCTGTGTGCACGGATTTAAAAGTTATTCGCTGTCGCTTTCTATGATGATTTTGCAGCGTTTTCTTGGTGTATATGGCGTTTCACAACATGCAGATGATAACGGCGAAGCCTTACTCTGTACTGCATGGATGTTGCTGTTGAAAAAGTTAATTTCCACCAGGAATGTTTCCAGAGAACATGATGTTCTAGCCGCCATGGGATGTGTAATGAGATATCTGTGCTGCGGAATTCGTATTTGTGTTTTCGGTAACCGACAGCTGATTAAATTGGCAAGCAAATGGCATTGATTGCATATTGCTTGTGTTGGTCAAGATGGAGATGTTTGAAATGTTCTTGTGGTGTTTGTCACTATTATGGCTGTATTTGTTGACTGACTGGATATTTCTGTGACTAGTAATCTGCATTATCTGGTTGGCGGAACATTGTTATCAGAATGTTTGTGTACAAGATCCTTTCTGGCACTATGATTCGTTAGCCATTTCTCTCCCGAAAGTCTTACAGCTTCATTATTACGGTAAGTATTTGCTGGCATTTAAACCATTTTGTTTACAAACAATGCGGAGGGATATCTAGGTTGCGTGTGATTAGTCTGGCCAATCGAAATGTCTGATAGGTTATCTTACACATGTGTAAGATAAAAACATTCGTAATGGGTATATTACACGGAAAACAAGGGTAAGCATGTGATAAATAGTAATTCATAAATAATAACTTAATTGTTTTGCAAAACTGATATAAAAAATAAAGGGAAGTAATTTTTTTACACGGTATTAATTAATACAATTATGACAATGTTGTGTTTTAACTAAGCGTGTTTATATTTGGTTTTACAATAAATTGAAATATAACCAAAAGGAGATCCTTATGCCATTTAAAACTTTATATGATAAAGATAAAAACAAACAAAGATGTGAATCAGTTTTTTATTTATAACGTACAACACCGAGCGCAACGAAGCATCAATATCTCGCGGTAAGCAGTGGAATCGTGAAATGCACGTACGTTACTCAACAAGTCGCCATTTCAAGGTTTTTTGAAATATTTCTTTAAAACTTTGGAAATACGAGCTACACATGTTCACTATTCCGTGGTGTATTTTTTTTTAAAAATCTGGGTGAGGCCGATTTCGGCCCAAAACGTACGTTGTCCTTTGTGTACATGTAAATGTGCTTATAACTCGTGGGTAGAATGAGATATTTTTGAAAGCATGAATCTTTGAAAAGGGACAGGGACATACTAGAAACACACGTGTAAATAGGGTCATTGACAAAGTAGAAACACAAATGTAATTTATGCCCTTTGAAATATTAATAAACTGGCTGCTTATTTTGGCTTTTATTATACCCCCGACAAACAAAGTTTGAAGGGGGTATATTGGAGTCATCCTGTGGTCGGTTCGTCGGTCGGTCCGTTGCAACTTACCTTACTTAAAAACTACCAGACGGAATCGGATTAAACTTCATACAATGGTAGAGCATAATGAGAGGAAGTGCAGTGTACAAAAATCATAACTCTATTCTTGCATATTACTGAGTTATTGCCCTTTGTTCCTTTTTTTGTCCGGAGTATAACTTGAAAAATACTGGATGGAATCATTGGAACTTCATACAATGGTAAAGCACAATAAGAGGAAGCGCAGTGTTCGAGGACCATAACTCTACTTAAGCTATTTACTGAGTTATTGCCCTTTTTGTGTTTTTTGCTGTCATTTTTTCCAGACATTACCTTGCAAACTGCTGGATAGAAGTTATTGAAACTTCATACAACGGTAAAGCACAATGAGAGGAAGTGCAGTGCACAAGAACCATAACTCTATTTTAGCTAATTACAGAGTTATGGCCTTTTTTCTTGTCCCGAGCATAACTTAAAAACTATTGGATGGAATTTAATAAAGCTTCATACAGTGATAGATCATAATGAGAGGAAGTGCAGAGTACAGGAACCGCAATTCTTTTTCAGCCAATTACAGAGTAATTGCCCTTTGTTACTTTTTTTCTTGTCCGGAGCATAACTTGAAAACTACTGGATGGAATGTAATAAAACTTTATACAATGGTACAGCACAATGAGAAGGAGTTCAGTGTACATAAATCATTACACTATTATAGAAAATTACAGAGTTATTGCCTTTTTCTGTGTGTTTTTTTGTCAAACATTTGTCCGGACAATAACTTGAAAACTACTAGATTGAATTTCATAAAACTTTATACAATGATAAATCATAATGAGAGGCGGCGTTCGGGAGAATTTATCACCTTCAGTGATAGCTCTTGTTAATTTTGTTATCATGTAAGCCTACAACTGTACGGAATTCAAACATTTTAAGTTCACAAAAAATGTGTTGTTATTGATAATGATTATAACTGTTCATTTTTATGGGACACAAAGGTTGTAAGAATTTGTTTTAAAATCTGTTCATTTATTTTCATTTACACATATTCATATTTTTATCGATCACTTGCCAACAACATGCAGATATTCATTTAAAAAGAATTGTGTTAAATTTAGCGTAACTCATGCTTTACAGCAAAATGTCCTCTGTAATATTTTATTTATATTGTTAATTTTCATAGCTGACACAAAAGAGCTCTAATTTTACTTTTGATGATATTTCATCATTGTCACAAGCATTATGTTTGCCTTTCAAATGAAAAATGTTTTTGGAATGACCTATTTATTTACGTGTTTGCTACATGCATTCTGCAACATTGTTGATGTATGCCTTTTGAACTTTCATAACATGCCTGGAATCTGTTTGTAGTTGATAAAATCCCTTTTTGGAATAAAACTGATATGGTACTTAGTTGTGAATGAGTTTGAAATAAACTACCGAGTTAATGATATTAGACTTAATAGTGTGCTTTCCAGCGATCCTACATATCCTTCTTTTTTTCCACTTCCTCCCCACTTGAAAGGTCTCCTATTGTTTCCTACTTTTTTGTAATTCTTTCATAAAATTCGTCATAGCTGTGAAAATACATCAACATCATGCTATATAGAAAATGGTAAAAGGAAGTTCTTAAATTAATGAAAAACCCTTATTTTCCGTACATTTTAAGTTGGATTTGTTGCTGTAGTTATTCATATAAATATTTATACCAACTGCATAACTGGTCAAATACTACTGCATGACCCCTGATTCTGTTCTCTTGTGCACGTTCAATTATTTCAAGGAAGAATACTTTTGTCACTTTGTAAATCATTCTTTTATTTTTTTGCCATAGAGTCACAAAGTGTGTTTTTTCATAAGCAGCATCCAAAAAGGTGAGTGTATCATTTCGTTTTCGATTCATTTCTACTGGTGTTTTCTTTTCGTGTTATCTTATATAATCTTTTTGTTCCCTGTACGCTCAAACTTTTATAATAATCCAAAATGTGTTTCCTACGGTGGAACAGCGGTGACATCCGTTTACTTTATTTATATAATGGCCATAACTTAATAAATTGAGGCCACAACTAGTAATTTGTTGTAAAATACATCTGACATCAACCGGATTTATGAATAAATCAGTCACAAGCACTGAGAATTTAAAATTATAATGCAATATGAACACCAATATCTTTCATTTATAGCGACAGTCCGCAAAAGTAACCGTTTTTCAAAAGTTTTTAATAAGTTCCACATTGTTTCAGACCGACTGAACCGCAATTATTTTTTAAAAAATCGCTTTAATAACTTAGATTTAACAAATTGAAAATTGCCGAAAGTTGCTATTTTTAGACGGCAAAAGAGAAAGTAGGTCTACGGTTTTTCCGACTACTCTTGGGGGCGATACTATTTCCCGGTCCCGGTCTCCTCCGGTCTCTGTTTTATAGTAGCTATCGGGCGTGATCAAAAAGGTGTTAATGACCGCGGGGGGGGGGGGGGGGGGGGGGGGCGGGGGTAATAGGATTACAAAAGATTACAGTTGATTAAAACATCAGATATTTGATGATAATTATGTCACTATTTATTTCAAATTTTATATCAATAATACATAAAATAAATTTAGGCAAAGATAAAAACATGAAATATGCACATGTACTAAAATTAATGTCATGAATAACAAACACATTGAGTGTGTGTTTTTTTCATATTAAATTCAGTTATAAGTATACTATTGATAATAGTAATACAAAAAATAACAATGCTTGACTACATGTAAATCAGATATGAGTCGGATATGCAAACATGGAATTTTTCAATTGTAATCATTTATGCTCAAAAAAAATTATGTCGGGGGGGGGGGGGGGGTAAACATAAAAGGAAGAACAATAACATAACATAACATAATTTATAAAGGTGCAATTCTAAGTTACTTCATACTCTAGCCGTCCTCAATCTTTTATGCAAAAAACATGAGCATTTGTACTGCATCGCATCTTTCTCTACACCTTTAACACGAATTGCATAAATAGTGTATACCTATAACAAATTGCATAAATTAAGACATAATGTTTATATATTTTATACCATTTTGTTACATATAAAAACAAATAAGATTGTCAAAATCGTGTTATAAACATCAGCAACACAATCCGTTGCCTGGGGCCATAAGTTATGAACCGGGAATTATGAGACCGGATGAGACCGGATTTTACGAGGAGAGACCGGGAAATAGTATCGCCCTGCGCATGCGCAAGAACTTTGGAATCCCACTGTTTTTTTCTATTTATATAACCGTTAACTCTCGGGGGCCGATAGTTAAGAAGAGATATTGAAAATGACACGAAAAACTCATTTCTAGGTCGATTTGAACCAAATTTTTTTTGGATTCGTCAGTCAGGAATGCTTATCAACACATAGATGAACTTTTTGCCAATTTGCCCGATTTGCAGACTGTCGCTTTAAGTTTTGCTTTTCTCGCTTAAGTGAAAAGATTACTCCCATTTGAAAAGACAAAAGTTTTCATGGTGTTAAAAACCTTTTTCACTCGGTTGTTGGATAGCATTGGTCATTTCTCATATAAATGTACAACTATTTCCAGTTTCAGATTTATTTAAAGAAGGCAACATATGACAAAGTACAAATATGCATAATCAATAAAAACATAACAACATACATTTGTATAAGAAATTTGATTCGTGAAACACAATCAGAAGCAAAAAATACAAGAGCTAAAATGACAAAATGTCAAAGTAAATAAATATGAGAATTGTTTTTAGCTAGACTATTCGAGGAATAAGGAGGTCTTTACTACTCGCCGCAGCGTCGGCGTACGGTTCAAGTTTTAGGGCAAGTTGAGATTTTCACTTATAACTTCAATACCCTTCATTTAATTCACTTAGTACCTCACACAGTTGTTCAGGGCCGTGACGTTATGAGGTTAAATAACTCCATATTATCCTTTATACAAATAATTGCCCCTGCTTGACTCTGGAATTTAGGTTAATGTTTTAGGGCAGGTTGGGATATTTATTAATAACTTCTATACCCTCCACTCATTAAGACTTAATAATTAATTAATACAGCTCTTGTTTTATAAAGAACTGTTTTGCCATGAAAGTGGTCACTCCCTGTTTTTTCAACCAGACTTGTGACTGGCTTAGGTCAGGTTAAACACTTGACAAAGGAGAAGTTACACACCATTACTCTGCCAGCACCCTTAAGAGCCCTCCCAGGCGGGTTATCTACTGTAGAGGTCCTAGCGAGGAGTAGTACTGGGCCTCTCGGAACATTTCTACGGGGCCACACTGGTATTTTATGGGCATAACGCCAAACTTATGATCAAGATACACGAAGAGAACAACATCATGTACTTAAACCACCAGTCAGGCTTGAAAACTCTAATGAGTTCACCTTCAAACATGCATCATTGGGTAATGAAGCAATTGTTTGGCCACAGACTCACTTTGTCTATTAAAAACAGGTAGAAAATGGTAACTAGTATAGCAGATACCTATTTCCGTTTGTTGTTTTTTGTCGTCACCATCATGACCTCCACCACCAACTCCGTGCTTATCACTATCATGACCATCACCTCCACCTCCACCACAATCACCATCGTGCTCATCGCCATTATCACCAATACCACAACCACCGTGTTCACAACCATCATGACCATGACCATCATGACCATCACGATCACCACCGTGCTTATCAACAACACGACCATCACCACAATCACTGTGCTTATCACCATCATGACCACCACAATCATGACCACCACCCCAACCTTGCTCATCACCATCATGACCACCGCAATCATGACCTCTATCTCCACCGTGCTCATCCCCATCTAACCAAAACAATCATGACCGCTACCTCCACCGTGCGTATCACCACCATGACCACTACAATCATGACCACCACCTCGACCGTGCTCATCACCATCATGGCCACCACAATCATGACCACCACCTCCACCGCGCTCATCATCATCTGACCACCACAATCATGACCAATACCTTCACCGTGCTCATCACCATCTGACCACCACAGTCATGACGACCACCTCCACCATGCTTATCACCATCTAACCAACACAATCATAACCACAACCTTCAACGTGCTCATCACCGTCTGACCACCACAATCATAACCACCACCTCCACCGTGCTCATCCCCATCATTACCACCACAATCATAAGCACCACCTCCACCGTGCACATCACCAACTGACAACAACAATCATGACCACCACCTCCATCATGCTAATTACCATCATGACCAACACAATCATGACCACCACCTCCACCGTGCTAATTACCATCATGACCAACACAATCATGACCGCCATCTCCACCGTGCTAATAACCATCATGACCACCACAATCATGACCACCACCTCCACCATGCTCATCCCCATCTGAGCACCACAATCATAACCACCACCTCCATCATGCTCATCACCATCATGACCACCACAATCATGCACCACCTCCACTTCAATGACTATCACCATCACCACCACCAGTATCATCACTTCAATATCCATCATCACCTCCACCTCCATCACCAACTCCACCGCAATCACCATCACCACAAGCAGCATTCTCACCTCCACTATCACCACCACCTCCAATACCATCACCTCCACCTCAATAACCATCACCACCACCAGCATAATCACAACCACCTCCATTATCACCTCAATCACAATCACATCCACCTCCATCATCCTTCCATTTCTAACTGCACATCAATCACCATCACCATCATCACTTCCACTTCCACCATTAACTCCAATACCATCAACTCAACCTCAATCACCATCATCATCACCACCTTAAGCATCATTACCACCACCTCCACTATCACCTCAACCTCCATCACCTCCACCTGCATTACCACCACCTCCATCACCATCACTTCCACCTTTATCACCATCACAATCTCCAACACCAGCATCATCGACTCCACCTCCACCATCACCTCCACCTCATCACCAACACCTCCATCACCATCACCTCCACTATATCCAACTGCACATCAATCACCATCACCATCACCATCATCACCTTCTCATCACCTTCAACCAAATAATCACTATCAGCTACATCACCTTCACCTCCACCATCACCTCCGCCTCCATCACCTCCACTCTCACCACAACTTCCAGCTCCACTTCTGCATCAATCACCAATCCCATCAATGCCCCCAGAATCACCACCTCTATCACCTCCACCCCACCATCACCACCATTTCCAAATGAACCTGCACATCAATCATCGTCACCACAACCACCATCAATACAACCACCTCCACCATCACCTCCACCTCAATCACCACGACCTCAACCTCAATCACCATCACCACCACGAGCATCATCACCTCAACCTTCACCTTCACCACTACCTCCATCACAATTAACATCCCCATCATCACCTCTATCTCAATCACGATTTCCAACTGCACATCAATCACTATCACTATTATCACTTCAACCTTCATCACCCTTTCATTTCCAACTGCACATCAATCACCATCACCACCATCAGCATCATCACCACCACCTTCACTATCTCCTTCATCTCCATCACCTCCACCTCGATTACCACCACCTCCATCACCTCCACTTACACTTCAATCACCATCCCCATCACCACCACCAGCATCGTTACCTCCACCTCCACCTCCAACTCCATCATCATCACCATCATCACCCCCACCCCCCGCAATCACCATAACCACCAGCATCACCTCATCAATCACCTCCACCATTTCCAATTGCACGTAAATCACCATAACCATCATCACCTCCACCTTTACCATCAAGTCCATCTCCATTCCCACCATTCCACCTCAATCACCACCACCAGTATCGTCACCCTCACCTTCACCATCACCTTCATTTCCATCACAACCACCCCTATCATCATAACCCCCACCTCCATCACCTCAACCTCAATCCCTTTCACCATCACCACCACCACCTTCATCATCATCATCACCATCATCAGCACCATGATCACCACCTCCCCATCAATCACCATCCCCATCACCACCAACAGCATCATCACCTCAACCTCCACCATCACCTCCACCTATATCACCATCACCTGCACATCCATCACCATCATCATCACTCCCTCAATCACCATTTACAACTGCACATCAATCACCATCACCATCACCATCATCATTTCCACCTCCACCATCACATCTACTTCAATCACCATCACCATCACCACCTACAGAATTATCACCTACACTTCCAACTCCATTACCACCACCTCCATCACCATCACTTCCACCTCAATCACCATCACCTTCAGTACCACCAGCATCATCACCTCGACAATAACCTCCACCTCCATCACCACCACCTCCACCTCAATAAACACCATAAGCATCATCACCACCACCTCAACCGCCATCAACATCACCTCCACCTGAATAACCATCACCATCACCACCACCAACATCATCACCTCGACCTCCATCACAATCACCTCAACCTCCATCACCTCAATCTCATCACTATCACCATCACACTCACCACCTTCATCATCATCAGCAACATCTTCAGCACCTTCACCATCATCATCAACTTAACCTTAATCACTTTCACCATCACCACCACCTCCACCTCAATCACAATCAACATCAACACCGCCAGCATTATCATCTCCACCATCACCTCTACATCCACCTCAATCACAATCACCACCACCACCACCATCATCATCATCACCTCAACCTCAATCACCATCACCATCATCACCTCCACCTCCACCATCACCTTCTTCTGCATCACCTACACCTCAATCACCATCCTTATCACCACCACCAGCATCATCACCTCCACCTCCATCACCACAACCTCCACCTCAATACATACCACAAGCATCATCACCTCCAACTCCACCATCATCTCCATCACCACCACCTATATCACCATCACTTCCACCTCAATCACCATCACCATCACCACTACCAATATCATCACTTACACATCCACCACCAACATCAGCTCCATCATCATTACCTCTATCACAACCACCTCCATCTCCATCACCTCAACCTGATCACTATAACCATAAACATCACCATAATCACCACCTCCACCTCAATCACCATCACCAGTGTCATCAACTCCACCATCACCCAAACCGTACATCACCACCACCTCAACCTCCACACCATCACCTCTATCATCATTTAAAACTGCAAATCAATCACCATCACCATCACCATCATCATCTCCATCATAACCTCCACCTCAATCACCTACAGCATCATCACCACCAACATCAATCACCATCACCACCCACATCACCAACTCCATCATCATCAGCAGAATCACCATCACCACCACCTCCACCTCAATCACTATCACCACTAGAATCGCCACCTCAATCAACTCCACAATTTCCAACTGCACATCAATAACCATCACCATCATCGCCTTAACATTCACCATCACCTCCACCAACATCACCACCACCTTCACCTTAATAACCACAAACAGCATCATCACCTCCACCTCCAAAATCAACTCCACCTCCATCACCTCTATCTCAATCACCACCAACATCACCATCACCAGCAACATCACCTTCACCTCCACCATCACCTCTACTTCCACCTCAATCACCATCTCAATCACCACCACCAGCATCATCACCTGCACCATCAACTCCACCTCCATCACCTACACCATCATCAACTCCACCTCAATCACCATCACCACCAGCACCACTAGCAAAACCACCTCCACCATTTTAAACTGCACAACAATCACCATCACTATCACCATAATCACCTCAACCTTCACCATCACCTTCAACTGCAAAACCACCACCTCCACCTCAATAATCAACACAAGCATTATCACCTCCATCCCAATCACCACCACCTCCACATCCACCTCCATCACCATAACCATCATCACCTCCACCTCAATAACCATTTTCAACAGCAAAATCAATCACCATCACAATCACAATCATGACTTTCAAGTCCACCACCCCTCCACCTCAATCACCATGACCATCACCACCAACAACATTATCACCTTCACCTTCACCTCCATCATCATCTCCACCTTCATTACCATTACCTCCATCACCATCAACTCCACCTTAATCACAATCACCACCAACAGCATCATCACCTCCACCTCCACAATCGCCTGCACCTCAATCACCACCACCTTCATCACCATTACCTCCATCTACATCACCTAAACCATTTCCAACTGCATATCAGTTACCATCACCATTACCATCGTCACCTCTATCTGAACAATTAACTCAACCTCCATCACCACCACCTCCACCTCAATCACCATCACCATAGCCATCATCACCTACACCACTATTACCATCATCACTTAGCCTTAATCACCATCATCATTTCGACCTCTATCACCACGACTTCCACCTCAATCACTATCCACATCATTACCTCCACCTCCAATATCACCTCCACTCCCATCACCCCCACCTCCACCTCAATCTGCACCCTCACCACTATTTCCAACTCCACCTCAACATCAATCACTATCACCTCCACTATCACCGCCACCTTCATCACCACCTATATTACCTTCACCTCCACCATCACCACCATTTCCAACTCCACCTCCACATCAATCACCTTAATCACAACCACCATCATCACCACCACCCACATCACCACCTCCACCATCACCACCATCATTACCACCACCTCAATCACCATTTACAAATGCATATGTATCACCAGCACCATCACCATCATCATTTCCATCTCCACATTTACCTCCATCTCATTCACAATCACAACCACGAGCATTATCACCACCATCATCACCTCCACCTCAATCACCATCACCATCACCACCATCAGCAGCATCATCACCTTCACACAACCAGCATTATCACCTCCACCTCTACCATCACCTCCACCTCAATCACCACCACCTCCATCACCATCACCATCATCACCACCATATCCACGATAACCTCCACCTCTATTACCACCAACTCCACCTCAATCACTATCGTCATTAACATCATCATCATCATCACCAACACCACCATCACATCCACCATCATCACCTCCAACTCCATCATCACCACCACCTGCACCTCCTTCACCATCATCATCATCACCTTCCCCGCAATCACCATTTCCAACAGCACATCAATCACCACCCCCACCTTCATCACCACCACCAAATCAATCACCAACACTATCACCATCATCACCTACACCACAATAAACTCTACCACAAACACGAACAGAACCTCCAACTCAATCACCATCACCATCATCACCTCCACTATCACCTCCAACCTCATCACCTCCACCGCAATCACCATACCCATCACCACCACCAGCATCATCACCTCCACCATCACCTTCAACTCCATCACCTACACCATCATCACATCCAACACAAGAACCATCACCACAAGAATCACCACGTTCATCACTTCCGCCATTTCCAACTGCAAATCAATCACCATCACCATCACAATCATCACCTCCACCTCAATCAACACCTCCAGCATCATAACTTACACCTCCACCATCACCTCCATCACCACCACCTCCATCACCATCACCTCCACCTCAATCACCATCGCCACCACCAGCATCATCACCTCCACCTCCACCATCTCGTCCACCTCTAGCACCACTACCTCCATCAGTATATCCCCCGCAACCATCCCCTCAACCTCAATCACTAACACCATCCCATCCACCACCTAAATCACCACTACCATCATTATCAGCACCATCAACACCATTACCACCTCCACCTCAATCACCATCACCATCTAAACATCCAGAATCATCATCTCAACCTCCATCATCACCTCCAACCACATCACCACCACCTCCACTTCCACCTCCATCACCATCACCAGCATCACCTCAACCTCATTAACAATTTACAACTGCATATCAATCACCATCACCATCATCACTTCCAACTCCACCATCACCTCCACCTCAATCACAGCACCATTACCACCAGCAGCATTATCACCTTTACCTTCACCATCACCTCCACCTCAATCACAACCACCTCAATCGCCATCACCTCCACATTAATCACCATCCTCATCATCACCATCATCATCATCTCTACCTCCAACTTCCATCACCATCACCTCCACCTCCATCACCTAAAAATGTTCCAACTGAATATCAATCACCATCACCATCACCATCGTCACCTCCACCTCACACAATCATTACCTCAACCTCCATCACCATCACATCACAATCATCACTTCCACATCCACTATCACCTCCACCTCAATCACCACCATCACCTCAATCACCATCACCCCCACCTCCATCACCACCACCTCCACCACAATCACTATCACCATCAACATCATCACCTCCACCACCATCACCTCCATACCCATCACCATCATCGCCTCAACCTCAATCACCATCATCACCTCCACTTCCACCATCACCTCCACACCCATCACCTACACCATCATCGACTCCACCTCAATCACCAACACCACCAGCATCACCATCTTAATCACATCCACCATTTTAAACTGCACAGAAATCACCATCAGCTCTACATCCATCACCACCACTTTCACCTAAATAACCATCACTATCAACATCATCATCTTCACCTCAATTACCATCGCCATCATCACCTCCACCTCCACCATCATTTTCTTCTCCATCAACTCCTCCTCAATCACCATCACCACCAGCATCACCACCTTCATCACCTCCACCATTTCCAAATGCACATAGATCACCATCAACATAATCACCTCCACCTCTACCACCACCACCTCCATCACCATCACCTCCACCTCCATTTCCAGCTGCAAATCAATTACCATTACCATAATCACTTTCAATACCACCAAAACCTCCACTTCAATTACTACCACCTCAATCACAAATACCATCATCATCATCATCTCCTCCTCAACCACAATAACCACCAACACCTCAATTACCATCACCATCTACTTTATCATCTCCACCAACATCACCTCCACCACCATCACAATCATCACTTCCACCACCACCATCACTACCACCTCAATCACCATTTCCAAGTGCACATTAACCACCATCACCATCACCATCATCACTTCCACCTCCACCATTACCTCCACCTCAATAACAATCACCACCACCAGCATTATCACCTTCTCCTCCACCATCACCTCCAACTCCATCACCACCACCTCCATCACCATCACCTACATCTCAATCACCTCAACCATTTTCAACTGCACATCAATCACCATAACCATCACCACAATTACCACCACCTCCACATCACCACCTCCACCTAAATCAACAACACACCAACATCATCACCTCCACCACCATCACCTCTACCTTCATCATCATCACCATCATCACCTTCACCTCCACCATCATCATCTCTACATCAATCACCACCACCTCCACCTCAATAACCATCACCATCAACATCATCACCTCCACCACAATCACCTCCACCTCCATCACCATCATCGCCATCACCATCATCGCCATCACCATCATCACCTACACATCTACCATCAACTCCACATCAATCACCACTACCTCCACCTCAATAACCATCATCATCAACGTTATCACCTCCACCACCATCACCTCTAACAACATCACCACCAGCTCAATCACCATCACCATCACCAGCATTATCATCTCCACCATCACCTCCACCTCCATCACCTTGACCATCACTACCTAAACCTCAGTCACCATCACCATAATCACCTACACCTTCAACATCACCTCCTACTTCATAACCACCACCTCCACCTCAATAAACACGACAGGCATCATCAACTCCACCTCAACCATCACCTCCGTCACCACCACCTCCACCTACATCACCTCAACTTCATTCACTATCACCATCACAATACCACCTTCATCACCACCATCATCAGCAGCAGCACCATCACCATCATCACCACTTCCACCTCAATCTCCATCACCAGTATCAACAACTCCGTCATCACCTCCACCTTAATTACCACCACCTTCACCTCCATCAACATCAACTCAATTACCGACTCCAACTGCACATCAATCACCATCACCATCACTTCCACCTCCACCTCAATCATCATCACCATCCCCCCACCAGCATGATCACCTCAAACTCCATCATCACCTCTACCTCCATCACCACCACCATCGTCACCTCCACCTTAATAACCATCACCCGCATCAACAACTCTACCAGCACCTCCACCTCCATCACCACCACCTCCATCAACATCACCTCAATTACCGACTCCAACTGCACATCAATCATCATCACCATCACCACCACCAGCACTATTGCCTCAAACTCCACCATCACCTCTATCTCCATCACCACCACTATCATCACCTCCACGTCAATCACCATCAACAACAGCATCACCACCTCCATCATCTCCATCATTTTTAACTGCACATCAATCACATTTCCAATCGCCATCATCACCTCGACCTTAACCATCACCGACACCTACATCACCACCACTTCCTTCTCAATCACCATCACCAGCATCATCACTTCACCCCTATCACCACCACCTCCATCACCATCACCTTCACCTCAATCACCATCACCATCATCACCTCAACCTCCTACATCACCTCCACCACCATCACCATCACCATCGTGCTCATCACCATCATGATCATCACCACCACTTCCGTGCTTATTACCATCATGCCCATCACCATCCACCACCTTGCCCATCGCCATCATCAACACCACCAATTAAATTTCTCATCACCATCATACTATGACAATTACATTTTGACCATCATAACCATTATCTCCACCTTCTTCCTCATCACCATTTTGACCATGACTATCCGCCATCTACCTCATCACCATCTTGACCATCTCTATCCACAACCTTGCTCATCACAATCATGACCATCACCATCCATCACATTTGTCATGCCCATCATGACCATAAACACCACCACCTTGCACATCATTATCATGATCATCACATTATGACCATCACCATCAACCACCTTTATCATCATCAGCATGACCATCAACACCAATACCTTGCTTACCACCATCATGACCAACACCATCCACCACAATGTTCATTATCATCATCAAGACCATCACCATCCACCATCATGCTTATCACCATCATGACAACCTGCACCTTGCTTATCACCATCATGACCATCACCATCAATCACCGTGCTTATCACCATCATGACCACCACCCCGACTACCACCACCGGGCTCATCACCATCATAACAATCACCATCTATCACCGTGCTCATCATTATCATGACCAACACCAACACCCCCACCACCATCATCACCGAGCTTATCAACATCATGACCATCATCGCCACCTCCACCACCACCCACCACCAACACCACCGTGCTCATCACCATCATGACCATCGCAATCCACCACCGTGCTCATTATCAGCATAACCACTACCACCACAATTCTCGTCACCATCATCACCAATACCACATCCACCGTGCTCACCACCATCATAATCATCACCATCCACCACCATTCTCATCACCATCGTGACCACTACCATCCATCACCTTGTTCATCGCCATAATGACCATCACCATTCACAACCGTGCTCATCACAATCAAAACACCTGCAACGTGCGCATCACCATCATGTACATTTCCACCGTGCTCAAAACTATCATGACCAACACCACCACCACCGTGCTCATCGCCATCATGACCAATAACACTAAAACCGTGCTTATATTCACTATGATAACCTCCTTTAATCACCGTGCTTATCACCATCATGACAATCACCACCCCTATCACCACCGTACTCATCATCATCATAGCCATCACTATACACCAGCCTTGCTCATCACCATCATGACCACCACCACCACCAACGAACTCCCCGCCATTATGACCAACACCATCAACACCGTGCTCATTTCCATCACGACCACAACCATCCAACACTTTGCTCATTACCGTCATATCATCACTATCTAGTATCTACCACCTTGCCCATCATCATCTTGACCATTACTATCCACCACCGTGTTCATCACCATCATGACGACCACAATCCGCCACCATGCTCATCACCATCATGTCAAACACAATCCTCCACCATGCTTATCACCATCATGACCACCATCATCTACAACTATGCTCATCGCCATCATACTATCACTACCAACCACCTTGGTCATCACCATCATGACCATGACTTACCACCACCGTGTTCATCATCATCATGACGACCACAATCCGCCACCATGCTCATTAACATCATGTCCAACACAATCCTCCACCATGCTCATCACCATCATGACCACCATCATCTACAACTATGCTCATCACCATCATACTATCACTACCAACCACCTTGGTCATCACCATCATGACCATGACTTACCACCACCGTGTTCATCATCATCATGACGACCACAATCCGCCACCATGCTCATTATCATCATGTCCAACACAATCCTCCACCATGCTCATCACCATCATGCTCATCACCATCATGACCACCATCATCTACAACTATGCTCATCACCATCATACTATCACTATCAACCACCTTGGTCATCACCATCATGACCATGACTATTCATCAAATTGCTCAACACCATCATTCCTTGTTCATCACAAGCCACCACCGTGCTCAACGACATCATGACCACCTGTATTGTGCTAATCACCATCTTGACAATAACCATCCACCATCGTGTTTATCACCATCAAGACCACTACCACCACCATTTCCACCGTGCTCATTACCATCATAACCGTCACCATCCACAACCTTGCTCATCACCATCATGACCATCACTATCCACCACCTTGCTTATCACCATTATGACCTCCAACATCCACTTCCATGCTCATCACCATCATAACACTACTATCCAGCCTCTTTTTCATAACCATAATGATCATGAATATCCACCACCTTGCTCATTACCATCATATTATCACCATCCACCACCTTGCTCATCGCCATCATGACCATCACTATCCACAACCTTGCTTATGACCATCATAATCACCACCATCCACCTCCATGCTCATCACGATCATAACATAACTGTCCACCATCATGCTCATAACCATCATGACCTCCAACATCCACCACCGTGCTCATCACCATCATGCCCAACACTATCCACCACCTTGCTCATTAACATCATGACCATCACTATCCACCACCTTGCTTATCACCATCATGACCTCCAACATCCAACTCCATGCTTATCACCATCATAACATTACTATCCACAATCTTTTTCATCACCATAATGATCATGAATATCCACCACCTTGCTCATTACCATCATATTATCACCATCCACCACCTTGCTCATCGCCATCATGACCATCACTATACACAACCATGCTCATCACCATCATAACCATCACTATCCACCACCTTGCTCATCAGCATCACAAACTCTACCATCCACCACCTTACTCATCACAATTATGACCTTTCCCTTCACCATCACTCTCCAAATTCATGCTCATCACCATAATGACAATGAAATTGAACATCAGTATCTGCCAACACTCTCATTATCATCAAAACCATCACTATACACAATCTTGCTTCTCACTATCATGACCGTCACCATCCACCACCTTGCTCATCACCATCATGACCACCACCATCCACCACAATGCTCATCACCATCATTCCATCACTATCCACCATCTTGCTCATTAACATTATGATCATAACTATTCACCACCTTGATCATCACCATCACCATCCACCACCGTGCTCACCAGCATCATGACCATCACCATCCATCACCCAGCTCACCACCATCATGACCATTACCATCCACTACCTTTCTCATCACCATCATGCCATAATACCATCCACCACCTTGCACATCACCATCATGACCACTACTATGCACCAACGTACTCATCAGCATAATGACCATCACCACCACCATGCTTATCACCATATTGACCACCATCGAACTTATCATCATCATGACCTTAACCATCAATCACCGTGCTCACCACCATTATGACCATCACCGTCCACCACCTTGCACACCACCATTGTGACCTCCACCATCAACCACCGTGATCGTCACCAAAATGACCATCACCATCCGCCACTATGCTTATCACCAACATGTCCAACACCATCCACCACCATGCTCATCACAATCATGACCATCATCATCAACAACCATGCTCATCACCATCATATTATCACTATCAACCACCTTGCTCATCGCCATCATAACATAACATCACTGTCTACAACCTTGCTCATCACCATCATGACCATTATCATCCACCACCTTGCTCATCATCATCATAAACACTACCATCCAATACCTTGCTCATTACCATTATGACCTTTACTATTGACCATCTTGTCCTTCATCATCACTCTCCAAATTCTTGCGTATCACCATAATGACAATCACATTTTGAACATCACTGTCCGACTTTTCGCTCATCATCATCATTACCATCACTATCCACAATCTTGTTCATCACCATCATGACTACAACTATACACCACATTGATCATCACCATCATGATCGTCACTATCCACCACTCTGCTCATCACCATCATGACCAGTACCATCCACCACCACGCTCATCACCATAATACCATCACAATCCACCATCTGGCTCACCAACATCATGATCATGACTATCCACCACCTTGCTCATCACCATCATGACCATCACCATCCACCACCATGCTCATCACCATCATGACCACCAACACCACCAAGCTCATAACCATCATGACTATCGTTCTCACCACAATCATGACCATCACCATCCACCATTGTGATCACCAC